>NC_083096.1:163760265-164076750 GCF_949774975.1 Lagenorhynchus albirostris | reverse complement strand
GTCCTCAGCTTTACCCCCACCTCCCTGTTAGGTGGATCATCAGAGGCCAGCTAGAAAGCTGGGATTATGATATTGTTTATTCAGACTCTTACCTAGCTCCAGGTGAGGCTGAGCTTTAAGCTCCTACATGTTTTTCTTTCCCTTGTACAAAGGTGCTCTGGCCAACAAAGTGAAGAGGAAAGACACACTGGCAATGAAGTTGAACCACAGACCCAGTGAACCTGAAATGAACGTGAATTCTTGGCCTCGAAAAAGCAAGGAGGAGTGGAATGAAATACGGCACCAGATTGGGAACACGCTCATCCGGTAGGCCTTTTCTTAGAATAGATTGATTTGATTTGATTATGCCAGTACATGTCTTAGAGATGTACTTTGTGGTGGAGCATGCAGGTATCTTTATTTTTTTAATTTTAGAAATAGCATAATTTTTAAAAATACATATTGTACACAGATGGGTATCTTCTAAGAGTTTGGAAATTAAGGAACTAGATGGCTCTCAGAGCTTTAAACCATGAGATAGATCTCACAGCTTTACACCATAAGATAAACATAAGTATGTTTTTTTTTAAAGTTTCTAAGGATTTAGGTGGCTCCCAGGACAGCAAGCCTCTTCTGGCTTGCTCAACCATGAGGTGCCAGCCCAGTTAAAAATCACACACATAATTTCCATTGTATCTATTTCACATGTTCCATGTAACTGCCTCCTTTCAACGTGTTAGTATGTTTTTCAAGTCAGCTGGAACCAAAAGCATAGAGAGACTGAATGCAGGCCAGCTTCCTGCATATGCACTATACGTAGAGTCTAGGTATACAGACAAGTGTTTGCCCACCTCAGATGTTCCTCTCGGAAAGTGGAACTCCTGGTGTATTCCTTAAAAACAAATAAGGATGCCTGTTAATTAAAATATATTCTCCTCTCCTACCTCAGACACCTGGCTTTGCTGATGGCAATCTTAATGCAGAACTGTGGCCCTCTGAGTGTCAGCAAGAGACCATCAAGATTAGGAATTAGTTAAGAATGGGGATTTTTTTTTCTTTTAGTTTTATTGAGATACATTTGACATACAGCACTGTATAAGTTTAAGGCATAGAGCATAATGATTTGACTTGCATACATCATGAAATGATGACCACAATAAGCTTAATGAACATCCATCGTCTCCTATAGATACAAAATAAAAGAAACAGGAAGAAAAAGATATTTTCCTTGTGATGAGAACTCTTAGGCTTTACTCTTTTAACAACTTTGATATATAACATACATGTTAATTATATTAATCATGTTGTACATTACATCCCTAGTATGTATTTATTTTATAACTGGAAGTTCGTACCTTTTGACCACCTTCATCCAGTTCCCCCTGTCCACCCCCTGCCTCTGGTAACCACAGATCTGATCTCTTTTTCTGAGTTTGTTTGTTTGGTTTTTGGAGTATAATAGACCTACAATACTATATTAGTTCCTGGTGCACAACACAGTGGTTTGATATTTCTATACATTGCAAAATGATCACCACAATAAGTCTAGTTACCATCTGTCACCATACAAAGATATTACATTATTATTGACTATATTCCCACACTGTATATTTCATCCAAGAATGGGGATCTTTAATAATAGATTCCTTGGGCTTCCCTGGTGGTGCAGTGGTTGAGAGTCTGCCTGCCGATGCAGGGGACACGGGTTCGTGCCCTGGTCCGGGAAGATCCCACATGCCATGGAGCGGCTGGGCCCGTGAGCCACGGCCGCTGAGCCTGCGCGTCCGGAGCCTGTGCTCCACAACGAGAGAGGCCACAACAGTGAGAGGCCCGCGTACCGCCAAAAAAAAAAATAATAATAATAATAATAGATTCCTTTGGCTTTATTGCAATGCTAGTTGCTCATCTTTGAGTGTTTTTTTTCCCAGGTCATAATCGTCTTAGAAGAGCTTGTTGGACACTAGCAATGAATAGTCTAAAATTAAAATGTAGAAATACAAGAAATTAACATTTACAATAACAATTTACAATACCATCAAAACTCTTTAAATACCTGTGGATAAACCTGATGAAAGATTGTGTAAGACCTATGCACTGAAAAGTATAAAATAATGCTGAAGAAAGTAAAGAAGACCTAAATATATGGAGACAAATAACATATTCATGGATCAGAAGTCTCAGTATTATCAAGACATCAGTAGATTTAATGCCGTTCCAATCAAAATACCCCCAGTAGGCTTTAATTGACAAACTGATTCTAAAATTGTTACGGAAATATAAAGCAACTGTGAAAAAGAACAGGACTGGAGGACTAACACTGTCTTATTTTAGGACATATTATAAAGCTAAAGTAACCTAAACAGTATGGTATTGACGTAAAGGTAGGATAGACAAAGAAGTCAATGGAACAGAAGAGAGAGCCCAGAAATAGACCCACCCATATATGTGCAACTCATTTATGACAAAGGTACAAAGACAATTTCATTAAGAAGGGATGGTCTTTTCAACAAATGGTCCTGGCACAAAAATAACTTCAATTCATTCAGTGTATCATATAAAAAATTAACTCAAAATGGATCATAGACTTAAATATGAGAGCTAAAACTGTAAAATTTCTAGAATATGGGTTAAAGAAAGATTTCATAGATATGATCTCAAAGCATGGTTCTTAAGAGAAAAACATTGGTAAATTGCACTTCATCAAAATTAAAATTTTTTGTTCTGTGAAAGACACTGTTTAAAAATAAAAAAATAAAAATAAGCCACAAACTGGGAGAAAAATATTTGCAAACCATGTATCTGATAAAGGTCTTATATCTAGAATATATGAAGAACTCTCCAAACTCAGTAAGAAACAACCCACTTTTTAAACGGTGGGGGAAGACTCTGCCCTCCCAATGCAGGGGGCCCGGCATGTGGAAGATCCCACATGCAGCACAGTAACTGAGCCCATGTGCCACCACTACTGAGCCTGCGCTCTTGAGCTGCGTGCCACAGCTACCGAAGCCCGCGCACCTAGAGCCGGTGCTCTGCAGCAAGAGAAGCTACTGCAATAAGAAACCCGCACACTGCAATGAAGAGTATCCCCTGCTCGCCACAACTAGAGAAAGCCGGCGCACAGCAGCGAAGACCCAACGCAGCCAAAAATAAATAAGTAAATAAATAAATTTATTTTTAAAAATAAAATAAATAATAAAAGACTGATAATATTAAGAGTTGCTGGGGCTTCCCTGGTGGCGCAGTGGTTGAGAGTCTGCCTGCTAATGCAGGGGACACGGGTTCAAGCCCTGGTCTGGGAGGATCCCACATGCCACGTAGCAACTAGGCCCATGAGCCACAACTACTGAGCCTGCGCGTCTGGAGCCTGTGCTCCGCAACAGGAGAGGCCGCGATAGTGAGAGGCCCGCGCACTGCGATGAAGAGTGGCCCCCGCTTGCCACAACTAGAGAAAGGCCTTGCACAGAAACGGAAACCCAACACAGCAAAAATAAATAAATAAAAATTAATTTTAAAAAAGAGTAGCTGAGGATGAGGCCCAGCTGTATTCTCACACAGTGGTGGTAAAATAGACTGGGAGCGTAAAATAGACTATTGGAAAACAATTTGTAAGTCTCTTTAAAAAAATCAAACAACATATGATCTAGCCATTCCATTATTTCTAATAGTCCCCCAAAATAGAAACAACCTAAATGTCCATCAAAACATAAATGGATGAATATGAACATAGTCCTGTGATGGAATACTACAGAGTAGTAAACAGGAATGAACTATTTATAATGCCACTACTTGGGTGGATCTCAGTAATTATCCTGAGTGAAAGAAGCTAGGCAAAAAAAAAAAAGAGTACATACTGTATGATTTTATATAAAATTTTAGAAAATGAAAACTAATTTATAGTTACATAAAACAGATCAGTGGCTGCCTCGGGGCAGGGTGGTTGAGAGTAAATAAAGCAGATGAGTGTTTGCTTGGAGGCAGGGAGATAGAGATTACAAAGGAAATGAAATTTTGTCAGGGAGGTTGTAGTGGGTAGAGTTGTATGTTCCAAAATAAATCCTAATCTCTGGTACCTTTGAATGTGACCTTATTTGGACAGAGGGTCTGTGTAGATATAATCAACTTAAGATGAGGTCATACTGGATTTGGTAGGCTCTAATCCAATGACTGGTGTCCTCATAAGAGGAGGGAAATTGGGATGGATAGACACAGACACACACAGAGATCGCTGTGTGACTAAGGCAGATACTGGAATGATGCATCTACAAGCTAAAGAACGCCAAGGACTGCTGGCAACCACCAGAATCTCGGAGAGAGGCATGGGACAAATTCTCCCTCTGAACCTTCAGAAGGAACCAACCTTTCTAACACCTTGATTGTGGACTTCTGGACTCCAGAGCTGTGAGAGAATAAATGTCTCACAAAGTGAATGTTATAAGCCATTCACTTTGTAGTAATTTGTTACAGCAGCCCTAGGAAATCAGTCCAAGGGTGATAGACATGTTCCTTACCATGACTGTGGTGATGATTTTTTTTTTTAAGATTTTTACCCTGAGGAGCTAAATCGTTTAAATGCACTCTTTTTTTTTAATATATTTATTCATTTATTTATTTTTGGCTGCTGTGTTGGGTCACCATTGCTGCGTGTAGGCTTTCTCTAGTTGTGGCGAGCGGGGGCTACTCTTCATTGTGGTATGCAGGCTTCTCGTTGCTGTGGCTTCTCTTTGTTGCAGAGCACGGGCTCTAGGCACGCAGGCTTCTGTAGTTGTGGCACACAGGCTCCATAGTTGTGGCTCACAGGCTCTAGAGCTCAGGCTCAGTAGTTGTGGCGCACGGGCTTAGTTGCTCCGCGGTATGTGGGATCTTCCCAGACCAGGGCTCAAACCCGTGTCCCCTACATTGACAGGCAGATTCCTAACCTCTCCACCACCAGGGAAGTCCTGGTGATGATTTTATAGGGACATACCTATGTCAAAATATCAAATCATGCAATTTATTGTATGTCACTTATACCTTCGTAAAGCTGTGGTGGTGTTTTTTTTAATGAACATTGAAAAAAGAAACGCTTTGAAATACATAAAGTTGTAAATTGTATATAAAATGGGGGTGGGAGTTTTCCATGCAACTAAAGAGTTACTGGCACATCGTTCAAATACTGTCAGAGCTATACATTAAAAGTAAGAAATGAAGAACTTTCTGATTCTAGAAATGACAAGTTGTCGTTGGTGAATAACATCTCAGAACTGGGAATGAGATGAGAAACTTCATCAGGTATTTCAGAGACGACTGAAATTAAAATCATAGGTTTTACAGAATATAACTCCAAGAGAGACAACTTTAAATTCCAGTAGTTCCTAAAACACTGGTTTAAAAATCAAAAGAGAGGCTTCCCTGGTGGCGCAGTGGTTGAGAGTCCACCTGCCGATGCAGGAGACACAGGTTCGTGCCCTGGTCTGGGAAGATCCCACATGCCGTGGAGCGGCTGGGCCCGTGGGCCATGGCCGCTGGGCCTGCGCGTCCGGAGCCTGTGCTCCGCAGCGGGAGAGGCCACAACAGTGAGAGGCCCATGTACCGCCAAAAAAAAAAAAAAGAAGATTCCACCTCCCAACGCAAGAGACACGGGTTTGAGCCCTGATCTGGGAAGATCCCACATGCCACGGAGCAACTAAGCCCGTGTGCCACAACTACTGAGCCCATGTGCCACAACTACTGAAGCCTGCGCACCCTAGAGCCCACGCTCTACAACAAGAGAAGCCACTGCAATGAGAAGCCTGTGCACCACAACAAAGAGTAGACCCCGCTCGCCGCAACTAGAAAAAGCCCGCGTGCGGCAACGAAGACCCAACACAGCCAAAAATAAATAAATAAATATATTAAATAAATAAATCAAAATCAAAAGAGGACTTCCCTGGCCGTCCAGTGGTTAAGACTCCACGCTTCCAATGCAGGGGGCGCAGGTTCAGTCCCTGGTTGAGGAAGTAAGATCCCACATGCTGCACAGCCAAAAAAAATAAAACAAAATAAATAAAATAAAAATAAAAAGAGGAACATCAGAGTCATATGGGAAGCATTACACACACACACACACACACACACACACACACACAGTCTCAGTCCTCATTCTGGTTTCCTAAATGAGAATTTTTATTAACATCTTTGAGGATCTGTGTTAACCCATATGCTGAAGGAGCAAATCTGTTTGGTTGCCACCAGAACAGTCCAAATCTTCATTTTACACATGAGTAACTCAAGGTCTAACTGAGCTTTTTTGTGGTGATAGGGCTTGCTGGTATCAAAGCTAGAACTAGAATCCTGGCCTCCTGTTTGCCTGTACAATTCCTTTTTATGTTGTAATATCTGTATTAACACTTTCAGTGTGAAAAGTGTTTTATAAACACTTTTCATAACGTGTTTCAAAAGTGTTTCATAAACAGATCTTTATAAACAGGACCGGGAGACTTAACATTGACAATATTCTTATTTATCTCCTTTTTAGACGACTGAGTCAAAGACCGACACCAGAAGAACTAGAACAACGAAACATACTACAACGTGAGTCCAGCTATGGAAATGAAGTCGTATAGATTTTCTTTGTGTGTTTCTGACTTTAATATACATGACAGAAAAGAGAAGCATTTTTCAACAAGGGCCAAGGAGAGAGTATTCTAGCCAAGGAAGGAGTATTCATACTTTTTACCCCTGAAGGAACATAGTTCCCCCCAAGCTTCCTTTACAAGATATCATTATGATATTGTTTAGTGTACTGGGATACTCCAGAAAATTGTATTTTAATTTTCTCATAGTATCCTGCACCTACCTTGGGCATTTGAGAGGTTTTGACAGCGTGTGCTGCCCAACTTTTCTCTGCCTTAAGAGAGGCAAGGTAGTGGTTGTATATTTGGAGTGGACCTTCCTATTCCTAGTGTCTGAGAGCTGGGACCCAGAGCAAGTCTCAAATGCAGCGGTTGTTCTGCCTTTTTCATCTCTTAAGGCTTTCATACCTCCAAAGTCAGAAAATAGGACCATGTATTTAATTTGCTTTCTGTTTATGTAAATGACTAACTGAAATAGCATTCTAATCCAGTACAGATTTATTTTTCCCGATTATAGGGTGAAATTTGTCCTTAAATACCTCCACAGTGAAGAGGATTAGGCTTCATAGGGTTACAAGTGTGGGAGCCTTTATACACTTATCATGTGAAACCTAGTGTGAGCTCCATTCTCCATTGTTAGTGGTTACTCTTGAGCAAAGATCTGCGAAGTTTTTCTTCCAGGGCACATAGTAAATATTTTCAACTTTGCAGGCCAAAGAGCACAAGGAAGCTATTATGTAGGTACTTATCAAACCATTCAAAATGTAACCATTTAAAAATGTAAAGGCCATTCTTAGCTCATGGGCAGGAAAAGTACAGGCAGCTGGCCAGATTTGATACCATAGTTGGCTGACCCATGCTCTTAAGTATTTGACTACACCAGTTGACAAGAAAATTGTCTTGATTAACCAGTCCCAAAGTAAGTATTTTATTCTGACTTGGAGCCTGTAAGAAATATCTGTGTATGGGACTTCCCTGGAAGTCCAGTGGTTAAGACTCCAGGCTTCCACTGTAGGGGGCCTGGGTTCAATCCCTGGTCAGGGAACTAAGATCCTACATGTCATGGGGTGCGGCCAAAAAAAAAAAAAAAGAAATATCAGTGTGTAATTACTGAAACGTTTGATATGCAGAGTGCCATTTTGAAGTAATATTCTTTGTTTGTGGCTGTCAACTGTAGCTAAAAATGAAGCTGATCGTCAGGCAGAAAAACGAGAGATTAAACGTCGGCTCACGAGAAAGGTACGCTGTCTCCGTCTGTCCACTCACTGTGTGTCTTGTATTTGAATGACCTATTTGACTGGAAAGAAATAAATTTGACTTGAATTGCCAAAGACTGCTGTGAAAATAGAACACATGATGAAAATACAGAAAACACAGCATTATAAGAACTTTTTTTTCCCCATTTTTACTGTTTAAAGAAAGCCTGGCACAAGAAGGTGCTCAATAAATGTTTGCACAAGTTTTGACCTTTTATTTGGTAGACCTGGGATTTTGGTGTAGACTATAAAAGCTGTTGATGTATGGAAGCGGTAACAGGAGGAGTGTGTAGAATTCAATTTTGCAAGGCAAACTGGTGGTTTTCTAAACAGAGAAGGAACTGAACTTGACCCTTAGTAACACCTGAAAAGTATGAAAACCAAATAGGATTTTCTCATTGGTCCCAAATCAGGGTAGAATCTTTTCTGTACCAAACTTGTGTTAACCCTTAAACTCCGGGATTAAGCCCTTTTTCCTTTCCCTCCCTCCATAATAGTTGGTGATTACCTCCTGTAGATTCTTGGAGTTGGTCTGAGTTCTCTAGACATTTCTTAAAATGTATAAGAATCCCCAGGAGAGCAAGGAATCTAGGCATTTTCCTCCTGATTTTTCCCACTTCTCCCCTTCCCCAGGACCAGAGGAATTATCCTTGATAGATTGGGGGTGGCTAGAGGCCATCACTGGACTTAATGCCTTCAGATTGAGCAAGTTACCTGATTGTTCAACCTTTAATCATCATTTGTTACAGAATCTGATATCTTGGGCATTATTCATGGTGAAAGGAAATTCACCCTTAATATTACCCATTAATAGATACTGCTTTCATATTAAATGTATTCACTTTCTAATGTATTAGATATGAATTTGTAGCCCTGACCCTTTTGCTACCCAAAATGTGGTCCACGGAGCAGAAGCATTGGCATCACCTGGAGTTTGTAAGAGATGCAGAATCTCAGGCCCCACCCCAGATCCGCTTAGTCAGAATCTACACTTTAACCACATCCCCAAATGGTTTGTATGCATGTTGAAGTTTGAGAAGCACTGGTTATACTGGTTTATAGCAATGGTTCTCTGTCTTGGCTGTGCACTGTGGAGCTTAAAGAAACAAACAAACAATCTCCTGATACCCAGAATCTCTGAAGATGGACCCAGGGATCAGTCACATTTAAAGGTCCCCAGCTGATTCCGATGTGCACTGAAAGGTTGAAGCTCTGAGTTAGAGGCAGTTTGAATGCATGATTGATGCCTAACTCCTGGCATAGTGAACTGAGAGCCTCCATTTCTTTCAGCTCAGTCAAAGGCCAACTGTGGCTGAACTACTCGCCAGGAAGATTCTGAGGTTTAATGAATACGTGGAGGTAACAGATGCTCATGATTATGACCGGCGAGCTGACAAACCTTGGACCAAACTGACCCCTGCTGACAAGGTGTCTGTCGTCTGTCTGTCTCTCTTTCTTTATTTGAAGGGTACAAGACATTAACTAGAAGGGGGAACCATAACAAAATTTCTACTTCTCGTATAATGTTAAATATCTAAGGTACAAAATACCAAGATGTACCAACCAAAACTTTATACTAATGACTTCACCACCACCACCAAAACTGAAACAGAAGAAAATCCCTGCTACATCACAGAGTACAAAAATCTGGAAATACAACACATTTTTAAACAGTGGTTATGTTTGGTTGGAGGGAGTTTGGATGGAATATTTTAGTAATTACCCATATTTCACTTTTATAACAGGAAAAGCACTTTTACATGCTGTGGAAACTATAAAAAGTACAATATCTCTTTGGAGGTCTTCAAGTGTTTCGATTTAACTGGAGATTTCAGGTTTATTATGAGATGAAGGGTGTCAGGAAAGGCAATATGCATCAGGCTCAGAGCTTCACTCAATGTGTTGACCTGGCTTCCTCCCTCCCTCTGGGTTGCCTTCCGGGGATCGCAGTCACTCCCAGAGTTAAGCACAGTAGAGACTAGATGGCAGATACACTGCTGTACTCTAGCAGACAGAAGTTGCTGAAGCGTTTTTGTTTCTACTCTGCAGGCCGCCATAAGAAAAGAATTAAATGAATTTAAAAGCTCAGAGATGGAAGTTCATGAGGAGAGCAAACATTTTACACGGTAAGACCCAAATACTGTGAGCTAAGTAGAGCTCCACCAGAAAGCAAATGTAGCAGAGTTGTTCAGCTAGGAAGAACTCTAATGACATAGTTAAAAGAACAACACTCAGTGTTAATTGCAAGAAGACTACGTTAAGAGAAACAGATGAGCACTAAGAGGCATAGTTCATGCCTTATTGAATATGGCATTTTATGTATATTATCTTATTTAATCCTTGCAGCAAACATACCAGGTGTGTTCATATCCCCATTTTCTTGATGAGGAAGTAGACTCAAATAGGTTAAGTAACGTGCTTGACTTGCACAACCAGGATGTGGGGAAAGGAATGAATGACTAAAAGCCACTGGGTGCTCTCTTCTCTGCACTTCACTGTCCCAGGTTATGGATGAGGAACTGTTGCTGAGCTAGACAACAGCCTGCCCTCTCTGGTTTCAGTCCTTTCTAGCACACTTGATCTTACCAATTTAGTGTATAAACATCATGAAACAAGCCAAGAAGCATTTTGATTTGGAATTACTGTTGTGATTAAGGACCCAGCCCATACCTAAAGACTCAGCGAGCCACAAATGGAATCAGTGAAAGTATCTAGGTGACTCCCAGAACATTTATAAAAGGAGGCTAAATGAAAGAAGTTATAATGACAATTACAGTTTGCTGTAAAAAAAAAAAAAAGGAAGAAGCAAAATTGGAAATAAAATATTGTTAAACATTTGTTCGATCACAGTACAGACAAATGGTTATTTTAACTACAGAATTTTTTTGTACTGAACTCTGACAGGATTAGAGAAGGCAGATTCTTTAAACAATAGTAACACCATTCAGGGTGCTGTAATATGAACTCAAATAACAAACCATACTTGCCAGCAAGGAGATTATAGTCTAATCCAGGAAGAGACCTATGTACCACTGTGTACAATCCATATGATAAATGCCTTAGTCATTCTGAGGCCTGAATCTGTCAGGTTTCGTATCCCAACTCCACCATTTCCTGGCTATGTCAGTGTTAGCTATTTTTTTAAAATAAATTTATTTATTTGTTTGTTTATTTATGGCTGCGTTGGGTCTTCGTTGCTGCACGCGGGCTTTCTCTAGTTGCAGTGAGCGGGGGCTACTCTTCGTCGTGGTGCGTGGGCTTCTTATTGCAGTGGCTTCTCTAGTTACAGAACACGGGCTCTAGGCGCACAGGCTTCAGTAGTTGTGGAACATGGGCTCAGTAGTTGTGGCATGCGGGCTCAGTAGTTGTGGCTTTCAGGCCCTAGAGCACAGGCTCAGTAATTGTGGCGCATGAGCTTAGTTGCTCTGCAGCATGTGGGATCTTCCAGGACCAGGGCTCGAACCCGTGTCCCCTCATTGGCAGGCACATTCTTAACCACTGCGCCACCAGGGAAGTCCAGTGTTAGCTCTTTTTATTAGTAGTAGTATTAGTAGTAAAGTACCATATTGAGCAACAATACAAGAAAGTCAGAGAGAAGGTGACATTTAGGCTGCATCTTAAATTATGTAAAATAATTTATTTGGACAGGAAGGAAGGAAGGAACATTGTAAGCAGAACTGCCAGCTTTAGCAAGACTTTGGGAGGCAGGAAAATGCGTGTTCTGAGTAATAGAACATGTAGCTGGAGCAGAGGATGGATGGGGGCAGCATGGTGAAGGTGAGACTAGCAAGATGGGTTACAGTCGTGTTCTGAAGAGCTTTGACTCATGCTAGGATATTGGAACCATTGGAGTTCTGTGTATTTGGGGAAAAGCCCTGGTGGAACTGTGGAAGGTGATTTGGAAGAATGACGAGACCAGCAGCAGGGAGACCAATTAGGAAGCAACTAAAATAGAGTGAGCACGCTGCTAGCTCAGACCAGGGAAGATAAGTTTGAAAGACATTTCAAGCATAGAATCAACAAGATTTGGCAATCTGTTGATTCCAAGGATGAACTAAAGGAAGTAATCAAAATGAGTCCTTAGATTTCCAACGTGATTTTTGAAGACTGTTTAGTTAATAAGGAGTTCAGGACATTTATTCGGTGAATATTCGGCACCCACTACCTGATGGATACAGTGCTAGGTGCTTGGGATATAGCAGAGAACAAGATAAAGTCCCTGTCCTCAGGGAGCTTTTATTCTAAAAGAGGAAGGCAGACAGTGAACAAACTAGAAAGTCAATTATATATGTTGAGTCTGATGAGCCTGTGACACATGGAGGGGGAGCTGCCTAGAAGACAGTTGGATATTCAGCCTAGAGTCCAGGGAGAAACGCAAGGCATAAAGATTCAAATTTACGAAAAAAGATAGTAGTCCTTAAGGAGAAAAGTGTTTTGTATTTAAAGGGTGGACAGAGGAAAATGAACCAGGAAAACATTGAGGAAAAGCAATTGAAAAAGAGGGAAAACTAGGGAAAAGATAGTGTTACAGAAGTCAAAAGAAGAGAGTTTCCAGAAGGAAGGAAGAGGATCAGGAGTATCGGCTGCTACAGAAACGTTAGGTAGGATTAGAGTGGAGGACAGGTGACTTTTTCAGTTGGAACATTCATTTCATTACTTTTAAGATAATACAGTTGACCTGTGAACAAGGCAGGAGTTGGGGCTCCCACAACCCTCTGAACAGTTGAAAATCCACATATAATTTATAGCTCCCCTCCATATATGTGGCACCTTGGTATCCATGGTTCCACTTCCTAAACAGGCTATTCAGTCATGTAGTTCTGTGGTATTTACTATTGAAAAAAGTCCACGTACAATTGGACTCGCACAGTTCTAACCCTTGTTGTTCAAGGGTCAATTGTAATAGCAAAGAAATCTACGATATTTGGTAACTCGGCTCTTTTTGATCATCCGTTTTAGCTACCACCGTCCATGATGCTGAAGTTTGAGAGAGGATCTAAGCAACCCCCTAAAACAGGGCTGCCTTGCTGCTTCAGTCTCCAGAGCGACATGGAGGGAACTTCAGTACTTCTCAGCGCAGCCAGAATTGAGTCCTCTGGGATATAGTTCTGGGGTGAACAGCACTTCTGTGAATGTAGCATTTCACTGGAATGGATTCTCATACGCTGCCTTGGGCAAAGCTGAACACTTTGTCAGTGCTTTTGAACCTTTTAATATTGCAGCGTACCTGAGGGCTCTTCCCTCACCAGCCACCAATGTTCTGAGTCACTTGCAGGTTCCAGGGTTTATTGGCCGCACCTCACCCTCACCCACGATGACTGCCTGTGCTGAGGCACAGTTTGCACGATTAGGCTTACCTGCCCTGTCCTGTTGTGAGACCCACCTGTGTAGGCGCTAAATTCTAGCCATCACATCTAGTTGGTGGTGGGGGAAACCTTCTGGAGGCCCCCAGCCTTCTGGAAAAAGTGGCCCCCACCTCCAGGGGAAGCCTTCATACCACACTGGCATGTCAGCTGAAAGCACTGCACTATACCTCTTCTGACACAGCAGGACAGTCCTCTTCAGGCAGTCCAGCCCAAGAGAAGCTCAGGATCTGACATGTTCTTCTTTTTGGCACAAGTCATTCTGACTTTTATCTGTAAAAAAAAGACAGAAATCTTGAAGAAATGATGGGAACTTCTGTTTTTCCTGTCTGTTGAACAGTCTGAGCTGCAACCAGATTCCAAGTTGGGAAAATGAGAAAGCATATATGTTTTCTATATATAAAAGCAAAACCAAAAAAGGCCTTTACATTGAGGCTAACTTGGCAGAAAACTGACTCATGGCTTAAATTTTATAGGCTATTGTACTTTTGTTGTACCAAATGATACCCTAACTCATTCTAACCAAGAGATGTGTTTTCCCCCATAAAACAGAGTTGCAGCAACTCTGGGAGCACTTGTGTGCTGTCAGCCCCACACTTCCAGCCAGAACACAGCAAGGTCCTGGGGATGTGGAGTGCTAGATAGAAAAAGGTCTTTGGAGAAGCAGTTAGGAGGGGCAAGATCATGACCCACTGCTCCTCTCTTTTCCTCAGTACTGTTTGCCTTCTCCTGCTGTGTGCTTTGTCTTAACTCCCAACACTGATCTTCCTGCTGACCCTCTCTGGGAGCTTCCACCTCACTCACTCCTCTTCCAAGCTGTAGCCAGTGCAGCTGGTGCCTGGGCATTGACTCAGGCCCCACTCCTTTTTGTATGTGTAATATATGTTAATATGATTTCCTAAAACAGAAGATTCAGTTGCTTTCTTTGAATTTTTACTGAAAACCATACAGCCTTACTATTTCCCTCTAATTCCTGTACATTCTAAGTGGAAGGGAAAAAAATAGTTTCTACTTAACTGATGAATGTGGCTTTTTCCCTTTAATGTTCAGAAAATTGTGGCTATCTTATAGATTTCTTCTGATTTCTTCTGCAGTCCATGTTGTTCTGTATGTGATCTTTACGTGGATTTTTCTCTTTTCCTCCTTTCATGTCCATGTAAGATTTGCTGAACAATCAGAATATCAGGTTAAAACAAAGCTAAAGTGACCTTAAAAGGTATATCTTCCCTCCATATGGGGAATAGGGAGGTATTTGGATTTCTCAGTAAATGTCAAGTGCTTTATGGCTGTGGAGATACACTGGGCCCACATCTCCTTCAAATTCATTAACATTTGGTATGACCAAGGGAAGATAAGTGACAATTCTACAAAGTTGTTAGAGGTCTGTATATAAGGTGGCCACACATTAAGTGTTAACTTCTTCTAACCTTTCTGTCTTGTTGTTTTGGAAACTATTTGGCTTATGCCAGCATCCTCTGTGGCTTCAGATGACATTTTTCAAACCCCTTTCACCGCCTTCCTTTCCCTTAATGTGCCAAGCTTGAAACAGGATTTGATTTCCCGAGCTACTTGTCTGCTTTCTATGTGCCACCAAGGAATCTAGTTCATCTTTCATCTCATTCATGTTCTTTTGAAGCAAGATACTTTGGGAGTCAAGTCTTTCAGGTGTTTATATAAATATATATATAAAGAGGATTTTGTGTTCTCTTTCCGTGTAAGTAACAATTCACAATCATAATGTAAAGAAGAAATAAAAGCCTGTTGTATTGTACTTCAAGATGCTTCCCTGATGTACAGAATCTCCTTGTAAAATAAATAATTGCATTGTAAATCAGTCTTCCTATCAATGTTAATTATTAATGTATTTTAGAATTAAAAAAAGTTATACTATTCTGGTATGTAGTGTTTATTTTTTATGTTCTACCTCACTCCAAATGATTTAAGGTTGCTTAAAAATGCTCCCTAAGGGACTTCCCTGGCAATCCAATGGTTAAGACTCCGTGCTCCCAGTGCAGGGGGCATGGTTCAATCCCTGGCGGGGGAACTAAGATCTGCAAGCTGCACAGCGTGGCAAAAAAAAAAAAAAAATCCCTAAAATATTGCTAGACACCCTAAATGAGAAGTAGATGAGGGGGAAAAATTATAGTAAGAACATTAAATGTAACCAGAGATGAAGGTGAGTGATGTTTGTGTCTGTCTGTACAGAATTGTGGAAAAAGAATAAGCTGCAGAAGGGAAAGCCAACTATGAACCCCACACTGTGTAGCAGGTGCAGCTGTAGGTTTTATTAATCCCACCTAGACTGGGAGGTAAGTGAAAGTACACTCATTTTACCAGTGAAGAACTTGAGAGATGAAGTTACCTCCCCAAAGTCAAAGATAATTATGTAATCACTCTTTACATATATTCAAGGAAAAGCAATTGCATCCTAATCAGTTGTCCCTGCAAGGACTTACTGTGTCTGGACCACATATAATTAGACCTCAGGCTGACATCACAATAGGACAGATCGTAGCTTATGTACTCCTCTCTGGCAAGCAGCCCAGTTTCATTCGAGGTGGCCCCACCAATGACTCACTTTGTACTTGTCACTTCAGAGGCTGGCCTTGATATTTGTACCACCCTTTACCAAGGGTTAAGAGAAACCATGAGTCAGAACTGCTCATGCCATTGGCCTCCACCTGCTCCCATATTTTCCTTCTACTAGCCCTCCAAAGAGGCCTCAAACTGCCATTACCCTTTTGAGGTCACGCATTGTCTCTAGAAGGGTATTTTGAAGGTACACATTGCCCAGTGTTTGCTGAAACAATGAATTTAGCGTCCATAAGGATTTTGATTACTGTACCCCAGGAGAGAGAGGACTACAATTGCAGAGAATGGGTTTGGAAAACCACCATCAGAAAGGGCAAGTCCAGTGGATATTGAATGGGAGGGGGTGGGATAGGAAGTCTACTTATAAAAGTTGAGAATGTACAACAAAAGCCAGGTGCTGAAACCAAAACACAGCCTAAACGACTGTTTCAATTCCATCTGTAAGAGGCGTGAAGGGAAGAGAAGGAAACACCAGCAGCCTGGACCGCTTGCTCCATCTTTCTCCTCTGTGGGTACCATTAATTTCTTCCCCCAAGAATTTTTGCCTCCTTCATAAAGCATAGAGGTCATATGAAAGGAACAAACACCCTCAACTTCTCTGCATCTGGTACTGAGGAGACACACACACACCATTAATTCATTTATTTGATCAGCGTTTATTTCCTTCCTGCCCCACCAAGAAAAACAACCTTCCCCTGTTGCTCTATCACCTACTTTTCCCATACTCCCTTCACATAATCTATTCTAACATTAAACAACTTAAATTCCTGTACAGTCCAAGCAGTTGAACTAAATGAGTGACAGAGGAAAAAGAAGCAATGCAGATGTAAACATTGCATTGATTGACATTGACATTGACATTCATGTAGGACCTCTGGTCTATACATGCTGTTTTCCATTTCTAAAGCCATGTTCACTAAACTCATTAAAATATAAACTAAAACCAAAATAAAATGGCTTTCCCTGAGGTTACCAGTGTCTTCTTACTTAACTGCCACATCCAAGGCCTGTTTTCAGCTCAAAACGTATCCGACTACTCTGCAGCATGTGATGCTCTGGGCCATGTTCTAATCCTCAAAACTTCTTCTTTGACTAGTCAGACACCACTCACTCTCCTGGTTCTCCTCTGATCATGCTTTCTCTGTCCCCCGGCTTCTTCCCTGACCACCATTTAAATGTTGGGTTTTCATGTCCTCTCATCACTCTCCCTGCTCTTCCAACATGACTTCAGTCACCACTCTTATTCTGACAACTTCTACATCTTTATTTACAACTCGGATTTCTTGCTTGGAGTCCAACCCTATATCCAATTACCCTGTAGACATATATATACACACATGTTCTCAAGGTACACACCTCCAGGCTTCCTTTTCAAGGGGGTGCTGAGAGAGGGGTCGCAATGAGTGAGACTTCAGCAGCGTTTGCAGCAGTTCACAATTCAATAAACAGTGAGGTTAACAACAACAAAATAACTTACATTCACCTCCTATGCAGACATTACTCACCACCCCTACCACCTACTTTCTCAGTTATCAGAGTTAGAGACCACAATATGTTCAGCATCCCAAATCTGAAACTTTGATATTATCTGCAAGTTTCTCTCTTACCTCGCAGGTCCAGTAGGACAATAAAGTCTGTACATTCTCTACCTCAGAAATGTCTCTCAATTCCTTTATCTCCTCTTGCCTTGTTTACCATTCAAGTTCAAAGCCAACATAATTTGGGCTTCCCTGGCAGTGGGCAGTGGTTGAGAGTCCGCCTGCCGATGCAGGGGACACGGGTTCGTGCCCCGGTCCGGGAAGATCCCACATGCCGCGGAGGGGCTGGGCCGGTGAGCCGTGGCCGCTGAGCCTGCGCGTCCGGAGCCTGTGCTCCGCAACGGGAGAGGCCACAACAGTGAGAGGCCCGCGTACCGAAAAAAAAAAAAAAAAGCCAACATAATTTAATGGGACTTTATAACCTCCAGTCTCTCCAATCTATCCTCCGACTTTGCCACTAGAGTTACCTTTCTAAAATGCAGAGATAGGGACTTCCCTGGCGGTCCAGTAGTTAAGACTCCGCACTTCCACTGCAGGGACACAGGTTCAATCCCTGGTCTGGGAACTACGATCCCACATGCCCTGTGGCACAGCCAAAAAAAGATAAAATGCAAAGATAGAGCAATCCTTTACTTCAAAACTATTGACCTCTAGTTACCGGCAAGATAAAATTTAAACTTTGTCTGGACCACAAGATACTTTGTATTCAGCTCTTGCCTATTTCTCAGGCTCATGAAAAGCCCAGGCAGTTCTCCCTTTGATGTTCCTAATCAAGCTGACCTCTCACCCTTCCCGGGAGACCACAGGCCTGCTAGTTTCCTCACTTGGAACGCTGTCATCGTCCACACTCCACCCTTTTACTATTCCTTCAAGTTTTAGCTCAGATTTTAACTCCCCAGGAAAACCCTCTCAGCCTTTAGCCAATTGTTCAGTTGCTCTGTCCTCAGAATACATTATTCATGCCACACAGAGCTTATCAAATAGTAGTATAATTTGCTGTCATGTCTATTTCCCCCACTGTGAGTGCTCAAGGACAGAAAAAGTGGTTCATCTCAATCCCCAGTGTCTAGCACAATGCCTAGCAAATTAAGTCATATTCACCAAGTAAATGTTGAATGAGTGAGTGAAAGGCAACTGAATACTCGCAATATCACCAGAAAAGTAGCAGAATTATTTGTCTCTCTTCCTCTAAACTACTGGTTCTCAAACATTTTTGTTTCGTGACCCCTTCATAATTTAAAAAATTACTCAGAACCCCAAAAAACTTTCTATCTGTTGGTGATATCTATTGACACTTACTGTACTAAGATTAAAACTGAGAAAATTTTAAAATATTTATGATACATTTCAAAATAATAATTCATTACAGGTTAATTAACAATATGTTTGTATGAAAAATAACTATTTTCCAAAAATAGAGAAGAGTGGCATTGTTTTACATTTTTTGCAAATCTCTTTACTGTCTGGTTTAATTGAAGGCAACTCAGTTCTCATATCTGCTCTTGCATTCAACCTGTTACTATACGGTGTTTTGGTTTAAGTAAATGTAGAAAATCCAGTCCCACACAAGATATATAGTTGGTAAAGATGTCAGCCATTCTTTCAAATAAAACAGTATTCCATGAAAAACGTGGCTTTTTCAGCTCACAACTCAAACAATGTCAGAAGTGCTTTTCCTGCAGATCAGCTTTTCACATGCAGCATAAATGCTCTATGTGTACTTCTCACTTTGTCACATAGAATATTAAAAAGACAGATACTCAGGACTTCCCTGGTGGCGCAGTGGTTAAGAATCTGCCTACCAATGCAGGGGACATGGGTTCGAGCCCTGGTCCGGGAAGATCCCACATGCCGTGGAGCAACTAAGCCCGTGTGCCACAACTACTGAGCCTGCGCTCTAGAGCCCGTGAGCCACAGCTACTGAGCCCACACGCCTAGAGCTTGTGCTCCGCAACAAGAGAAGCCACCGCAATGAGAAACCCGCACACCACAACGAAGAGTAGCCCCTGCTCATCACAACTAGAGAAAGCCGTGCATAGCAACGAAGACCCAACACAGCCAAATAATTAAGTAATAAAAGACAGATACTCAAAAGGCAAGAATTAGTAAAATTAATGATTTTTACTTCTTCATCAAGGACGTCCTTCGGTGAAACTGACTTTTTTTTTAATTTTAAATTTGTGTTGATGAAGAATACAATGACCACCAGTACAGTTTGGTGACAGGGCTTTGAAGCAAACTAAGACACCAGCAGTTTAACCCACATTTTCATTTTACATCAGTGTAGAATCAACATAGTGAAGGAGGCAGAAAAAGTCTAAGTATTATTATGAAATAGTTTTGACCTCAGGGACCCCACAGTTGGCCAACTACACTTAGAGAACCACTGCTCTGGGCCTGTTTTGCATCTTAAAACCTGGGTAATAGGGCTTCCCTGGTTGCACAGTGGTTAAGAATCTGCCTGCCAATTCAGGGAACACAGGTTCGAGTCCTGGTCCGGGAAGATCCCACATGCCGCAGAGCAACTAAGCCTGTGCACCGCAACTACTAAGCCTGCGCTCTAGAGCCCACGAGCCACAGCTACTGAAGCCCGTGAACCTAGAGCCCGTGCTCCACAACAAGAGAAGCCACCGCAGTGAGAACCCCGTGCACCGCAATGAAGAGTAGCCCCCACTCGCCACAACTAGAGAAAGCCTGCGCGCAGCAAGGAAGACCCAACACAGCCAAAAATAAGTGCAAGAAAGAAAGAAAATGCATGCTATTAAAAAAAATTTTTTTAACTGGGTAATAATACCAATGTCTTAGAATTGCTGTGATGGTAAATAATGTATTTAAAGCACCCAGCACAAAATCTTATAGGAAGAACACCATAAATGTTTCTACTCGTTATAGCAGAGCTGTGATGGCTCTACGTCAATTTATCTAAATAACATTTATTCGGAATTCTATCGCATTTGCAATATTTCACATGTAACATTTATCTTCAGGATTCTTTGCTTGCCTTCTTTATATTAGGTGTCTATATGTGTTAAAATACACGTAACATAAAATCTACCAGTTTAACCATTTTTAAGTGTACAGTTTAGTACTTCCGACTTATTTACCAACGCCATTTATCAAATGTTTATTTCACACGTAACAGGGTAGATTCAATCCCTTTTGAGACTGCATTTCTCTAGATGCCTTTTTCTTTTTCTGTTTTTTTTTTCAGACAAGGCTTAAATGCCTTTTCTATTCAGAACACTTATTAATCCAAAGGTTTTTTGACTTTATTTAACGGCTTATCCTCCAGATTGGTGAACTGATCGTAGAGCCGTAAATACCCTATGCAGCAATTACCCATCAGCCTAAATACTTCAAAACCTCTTTCTGTAACTTGCACTTTCAAGGTCCCGCGCGAAGTCTCTAGTATCGCGAGATGCCTCTACGCCAGGTAGGGGTGGGGCTTAACCTGCGGTGGAGTCCCAGCACCCTTAGCGAATTTCTAACTCCCTAACTGCGCATGACGCGGCGCAGGCGCAGTAGAGATTTCGTGACTTCCGAGGGCTTCGGAAGGTATAAATACCGACGCCTTGAGACTGTTTGGTCTTTTCGGGGAAGGCTGTTGTCGTCCTCGTTGGGTGATTGGTGAGTGTGATTAGATGCCTGCTTCTTCAGCGTTTTGTCTGGTACTGGGTCCGCCACTCAACCTTTTCTTTGGGGATCATACTATTTAGAATGATTCCGAATCTTCGGCGTCCATGCTGACTACCCTTACTCGCAAAAATAGGGCCGGGTCGGGTGTGGGCGGGGGAGGCCTCGCCGGTCGCGGGTCTTGGCCGTAACCAAGGGTCGCTAGCGCGGGAATTCCCAGGCCTGCAGGGCGCGACCCTCCGCGCCCACAAGCTAAGTGCGCAGCACCCGCCCTCATTTCCTGTTGCGCCATTATGCTGCTTCCTAGGAGGCGCGTTAGCGTCTTCAGTGGAGTTGAATGCGGGCCATTTTGTTCCCGATTCGGGTTATTCTTAATTCTGGTGCCTTTTATTTTTTCTTTTGGGGCAATTTTTTTATTTCAGGCGATCGGGTTAAAGGTAGGAGCCTTTACTGGCGTCATAACGGCTGTTATTTGCTGTTCTTGGGCAGCAAGCTAATCGCCTGTTGGGGTTCCTAGATGTCGTTGGAGTGCTTGGTTGAAAATTCAGATTATTGATGTGTCTACTTGTTAGTCTTGCGCTCAACTCTTGTAGCCACTTTGGGGTGATTGGGATTTACTCCCTTATAGATACTCCTGCGAAGTAGCTGTCAACTTGGTGAAGTTAATCTTTAAAGTATAGTGACCAACGTGGATACCCCGGGAGGTCACTCTCCCCGGGCTCTGTCCTGGTGGCGTATGGGAGCATAGGGCTCTGCCCCATGATGTACAGTCCCTTTCCACAACGTTGGAGATGAAGCTGGGCCTTGAGTCTGCGCCTGCATATTCCTACAGCTTCTCAGAGTCCTGTGGACGATGACTGAGGAGACAAACCATGCAGGAAACAGCTCTCTAGAGCAGCATATCTGAATCTAGGTTGATCTGAAGTGAATGAAAAATTTATTTTAATCAGTTTCGGTGTACTGCTGGATTAAAGCTCTTACCTGCTTTGTTTTGCAGCATTCGTTTGGGATTCCAAATAATTTGATTCGGGGTAAGTAAATCTACGAATTCCTTTTGGCATATCAGTGTTTGCCTGCCAACATTTTGCATAAGACATTTGATCATTTTGAGCTCAGTTCCATTTCATGAAGATGCTGCCGTTCAATGCATCTAGATATTTTGCTACTTTTTTTTGTAGGCATGTTGACAGTTTCTTAGATGTATGCTCATATTCCAGGAAGATGGCTTTTTAAAGTTTATCTTCACATCTTTAATACTCACGATAGAGGAGAGATTTCTGTTTTGCAAATGGAACAATTTTGAATGACTTAACCAAAGACAGCAAAGCTGTCAGATGAGCCATGTAATGTGTGTACCCTCTCGATCTTTCCAGGGGGACTAAGGGTTTGGTCTCTTGTACAGTTCCTTTCTGTGATGTGGGGGGTTAAGTTGCGCTAGCATATGTCTACAATGACAGTAACTATGACAGATAAAGCATAACTTTTGGAAGTTATTAGAAACAGTTGCTAATCCTGGTGGACTTGAACTTCCCTCGAGTGTACATGTAGTATGGGATGAGGGGAAATGAAATGTCTTGAAAACGGGTACAGTAAGTCCTTTACATACAAACCTTAAGATGCGAACATGTCCAATCACGTAAGTTAATTCAGGTGTCTGGTGTACATTGTCACACGCGTGCATCCTCTACAAGTGGTTGTGTTTTAGTATACTTTACAGTACTGTATGGAGTACAGTAGGACAGTATCTGTATTTTAAGCCCAGGATGTCTGGAAACAAGCATAAAAGCAGCAGTGACATAGGTGGTACTGCTGAAGAATGAAAGAGATTCATGATGCAGGAAGTGGTAAGGGGGTTTTCTTTATTTGAGGAGGCACTGCTGGTTTTTGAGGCAGAGGACCCGGACATAGAATGGTACACGAAAGTTGCAGCAACCATTCAGAATGCAATGCAGTGCTACTGTGTCATCTGATGAGAAGAAGAGCTAGTACCCAGATATCACTGGATCATTTTTTCAGGGGGGTAGATAGAGTTGAATCCAGCAAGGGACCAGAACCTGTGCCATCAGTGTCAGGCATGAGTGAAATTGCAGCTTGCCCTCCATCTCCTGTTGCTAATGATCCTTCAGCTCTGCCATCTCCCACCGCCTCTCCCTCCCGTCAGTAACTCATGGCCTGTTCACTCGAGGCCAGCCCCTGTATGCTAGCTGTTGTACTTTTCAAGGTACTGTAAGATTTAAAATGTTTACTTTATTTCTTTGTGTTTGTTTTTTATGTATTTGTGTGAAAAGTATTATAAACCTATTACAGTACAGTACTATATAGTCGATCGTGTTAATTGGGTACCTGGGCTAACTTTGTTGTACTTTGTCCGCTCTCAGAACGAAACTTGCCCGTATGGGAACTTAAAGTAACTGTTCAGTCAGACATTCCAATGTGGATACCCCGGGAGGTCACTCTCCCCGGGCTCTGTCCTGGTGGCGTATGGGAGCATAGGGCTCTGCCCCATGATGTACAGTCCCTTTCCACAACGTTGGAGATGAAGCTGGGCCTTGAGTCTGCGCCTGCATATTCCTACAGCTTCTCAGAGTCCTGTGGACAATGACTGAGGAGACAAACCATGCAGAGAGACATCTAGTATACCAAAATTTAAAAGTGAAATAAGATTGTTATGTATGAATCTAATTCTTTTTTTTGTCGTTTCATTCAGGAGAGAAGAGGAGCCTTACCTGACTTGTGCAGTTAACAATGCTTTGGGGGCCTTTATTTGGCAGGGAGATTAGTAAAGTGAGTAATTCACTATTTTTGGAAGATCAGCCTGGGCAATTTGAAAATGTTAAGTTTCAGCACAATGTTTAACCCTGGAATTGCACCTTAAAAACCAGCAGAGTAATAGTGTTCTGTTAACCAGGTGCCTTTTGAAATTTAGAAGGAATTCCAGAAGACACTTGTGTGGGCAGGTCTGTGGACAGTATAGTGACCTGGGAGTCCCAAGAGACCCTTTCAGGTTTCCTGTGAGGTGGAAACTTGATGTACTGATACTAAGATCTTGGCCATTCTCAAGTAAACTGGATTTTCTTAAAAGTGGAAAGCAGATGCCCATGAGAATCTACATGTCTTAATAAAGAGATCCATGTCAGTTTCTAATGTACTCGGGTGAATTACAATAAAGGTGACTATATACATAATTGTGTGGTTCTTTTTTTTGGCCGCACCATGTGGCTTGCAGGATCATAAGTCCCCCAACCAGGGATCAGACCTGGTCCCCCTTCAGTGAAAACACCAGGGAATTCCCTATGTGTTTTTTTCTATGCAAATATGACTGCTAAATGAGTATTCTATAAATGAAGCTGCTTGTTCAAGCAGTTAATACCTGATTGATTAAAGGCCCTGAGCTCTTGCGTTTAATGTTGGCATTTGTGTACTACTACTTGGGAAAATGCATGTATCCTAACCAAGTGTAAATAGGTAACTTAAGATATGGTCTTAGAGACTTATACATTAGGCCACTGGACATGGGTGTTGAATGAGAGGTCTTCATGCTGATGAGACCTAACCATTGTACAAGATTTGGTGCAGATGTTAAAAAGTTAAAAGCAGCTGTTGGGGTAGTTAACCCTCTGCTTCTGTGTCAAAGAGCTATGCTTGAGTCACAGTAGGACTTTGTCAAGCCTGTGTACAGGCTGCCAGCGTTATAGGGAAGTCATAAGATGAAGGTTGGGGACTAGCGGGGAACCATCTAGAAGGTCTAGATCTTGAGTGGGGCTATTAAGTGAATTTTACAAGATGGGGAGGTAGAATAACCCACTTAGAATCCATTGGGGTCAGGTTTAAGGGGGGGATTTGGGGGTTTGGTGGGTTGTGGCCCAGACACATGGAATGTCCAGATGTACAGTTTTACAGCGTTCAGGGACGAGAGGGTAAAGAATAGGAGCTAGTTTGTGGCTATGATTATTGGAGAACCTCGGTTGCTTTACCTGAGCAAGTAGCAACACTTTTAGTGCTTACCTGTGCCAGGCTCTTCTAAGCACTTGGCATGTGTTAGTCACAGCCCTGAAGTGGGTATTAATCTGTCTGCTTTGATAGGAAAACCCAGGAGGAGAAAGGCTAAATAATTGCCCAAATCCACAACTAGGAAGTGGACTGGTCCTGTATCCCCAGGGTTAGCCCTGTGTCCAGCGCACATCTTGGCATTCCCACATAAACAGTCTTTGGATGGTAGATGCACAGTAAAGTGTGAACAATGTTTTTAGTGTAAATTCTCAGGGTAGGGCTGGGTGCTAGGTGGGGAATACATCCATTTCTGGTGTCCAAGTGTAGCTGAAGCAAAGCTGTCAGCAAGTATTCTAGGTCACACCCTTTGCCAAACTTCAGGTTGCAACATACGTACCTGTAGACTTTTTACAAACAGGTTATTCTGGCTTTTTTCTCCATGTAGGCCTCAATAGTCATAGCAGTAGTTGCTAAAGTGAGACTGCCTGGGTTTGAATCCTGATACCACTTGTCCCTGTGACCTTGGGCAAGCTACTTAACCTCTCTGCCTCAGTTTCCTTATGCATAGAATGGGGACAATAAAAGTACCTCTTGGAGTTGCAATGAGAATTTAGAGTTAATATTTGTAAAAAAGCTTAGAGTCTCGGGCTCCCCTGGTGGTGCAGTGGTTGAGAGTCCGCCTGCCGATGCAGGGGACATGTGTCCGTGCCCCGGTCTGGGAAGATCCCACATGCTGCAGAGTGGCTGGGCCCATGACCCATGGCCGCTGAGCCTGCGCGTCCGGAACCTGTGCTCCGCAGCGGGAGAGGCCACAACAGTGAGAGGCCTGCGTACCGGAAAAAAAAAGCTTACAGTCTTAAAAGTACAGTGAGCTTGTGAGAAAATTCTCTGACTTAAAAGCAAACAACTAGGGATATAGTATCCATTAAAGTTTTGTTTAATAAAGTCTGCCACCACAGATAAATGATATACTAAACCAGGCTTATCTCACTCAGAACCCTACCTATTTGGGAGAGAAAAGGGGAGAAGATGGAGGGATTAGTATTGCCCAAGATCACCGAACTAGTAATAGAACCAGGATTTGAACCCCAAAACCGTATCATGATATACTGTTACCTTTCAACAAGGCAGCGTGGTAAGATACGTACATTATTTCGTCTAATATTCTATGTACCCCTGTAAAGTAGGTACCCTTTGTGCCCATTTTGCAGAGGAGACTGAAGTTGGAGTTGAGGAATTTGCACGAGTTATATAGCCAGTAAGTGGCAGAACACGCATCTGAGCAAGGCAATTGACTGCAGAGCCTGTGCTCAACCCACATCGTACCATGCCTTGAGAAAATTAGCTATTTACACTTTGTATTCAGCTAATTAGTACCCACTACACCATAAAAACTCGGTTTCAGTTGTAACAAATTATAAACCTACTATGTGCCTATGTCTGCTTGGCTCTGGATAATACTAAGACATGAGTGCACTTTCTTGGGGAGCGGGAGCCCTTCCTGGCTGTTACTTCTGTCTTTCACCATTTTCTGTCTTTATGCATGTCTTTCCCTCTGATGGATGGGATCTTAGTTCCCCAACCAACCAGGAATCAAATCTGGGCCCCTGCAGTGGAGTCTTAACCACTAGACAGCCAGGGAAGTCCCAGAACCTGTGTCTTTATGATGGTATCTGACATTTGATGAGGATTTACTATGTGCTAGGCATTCTTTAATCCTTACAACAGCCCTATGCAGGGCAGGGACATTTTTTATGTCCATGTTATAGAAAAGGAAGACAATCAAGGTTAGATTATTTGCCCAAGGTCACACATCTTTAGATGAAGGTCTGCATCTTTAGAGCCTGAACTCAGCCACCATTCTCACCTCCCCTTCCCTAAGCACCCATAATGGCTTCTCTCAGAGGTAAGGTGGGCACCTTGAGCATTCCATCATGGTAACGTTATTAGCATTCTGATGTGCTTATTTTTTAGTTGATGTCCATCTAACCTACTAGTTGAGTTATCCTTAAAGAATGGGACCATATATGTATGCTCAGGACCTAGTACTGGGCCTGGCACATGGCAAACGCTGGTTGATGACTTTATTATTCTTCTGTGTTCTATTTCATTGATTTCTGTTTTGATCTTTATTATGTTCTTTTGTTTATTTTGGGTTTAGTTTGCTCTTCTTTTCCTAGTTCCCTAAGGCAGAAGCTGATTAATTTGAGACATTTTCTTCATTTCTAGTTTAGGCATTTAGTGCTATTAGTTTCTCCCAAATACTCCTCTAACAATATTCCACAAGTAAAAAACAAAACAAACAAACAAAAATATTCCAGAAGTTCTGCTATGTTATGTTTTCATTTTAATTCAGTTCAAAATACTTTGAAATTACCTTTTGATTTCTTCTTTGACCTGTGGACTATGTAAAAGTGTG
This sequence comes from Lagenorhynchus albirostris, assembly GCF_949774975.1. Lineage (NCBI taxonomy): Eukaryota > Metazoa > Chordata > Mammalia > Artiodactyla > Delphinidae > Lagenorhynchus > Lagenorhynchus albirostris. The sequence continues at coordinate 164,049,390 of NC_083096.1, read as the reverse complement.
TTTTTATTGTTTTTATATTTATTTATTTAGGCCACGCCAGGCGGCTTGCAGGATCTTAGTTCCCCGACCAGGTATTGAACCCAGGCCACAGCAGTGAAAGTGCTGAGTCCTAACCAGTGGACTGCCAGGGAATTCCCAAAAGTGTGTTTTTAAATATTTGGGAGTTTTCCAAAGATCTTTCTGTTATTTGTTTCTACTTTCATTCCATTGTGGCCTAAGTATATGTTTACTTTGTATGATTGAATCATCTTAAATTTAACAAGACTTTTTCTATAACCTAGTATAGCCTATCTTGGGAAATGTTTCATGTGCACTTAAAAGGCACGAGTATGGGGCTTCCCTGGTGGCGCAGTGGTTGAGAGTCCGCCTGCCGATGCAGGGGACACGGGTTCATGCCCCGGTCCGGGAAGATCCCACATGCCATGGAGCGGCTGGGCCCGTGAGCCATAGCCCCTGGGCCTGCGCGTCCGGAGCCTGTGCTCCGCAACGGGAGAGGCCACGGCAGTGAGAGGCCCGCGTACCGCAAAAAAAAAAAAAAAAAAAAAAAAGGCATGAGTATGTAACTGTTGTCCGAAAAAATCAAGGTGGAGTGTGAAGAATGGTTAAGTGTTCCATAAATGTCAATCAGTTCAAATTGATTGAAAGTGTTGTTCAAGTCTATTCTATCCTTGCTGGTTTTCTTCCTACCTGTCCTATCAGTAATATTGAGAGTGGGTTATTGAAATCTCCAGCTATAGTTGTTGATTTGTCTGTTTCTTCTAGAAGTTCTATCAGTTTTTACTTCACGTTTTTTTTTTTTTTTTTTTTTTTTTTTTTTTTTTTTTTGCGGTACGCGGACCTCTCACTGTTGTTGCTTCTCCCGTTGCGGAGCACAGGCTCAGCAGCCATGGCTCACGGGCCCAGTCGCTCCGCGGCATGTGGGATTTTCCCGGACCAGGGCACAAACCCGTGTCCCCTACATCGGCAGGCGGACTCTCAACCACTGCGCCACCAGGGAAGCCCTACTTCACGTATTTTGAAGCTCTGTTATTCGTTGCATATACTGAGGATTGTGCATTTTGATTGACTCCTTTACCATTGTGAAATTACCTTCTTTATTTCAATAATACTCTTTGCTCTGAAATCTACTTTGCTATTAATATAGCTGCTCCAGCTTTCTTTTGACTAGTGTTACCAGAGTATGTCTTTTTCTGTCTTTTTACTTTTAATCTATTCTTTCTATCTTTTTACTTTTAATCTTGAACAACGTGGGAGTGCTACTGAAAATCCCCATATAACTTCACAGTTGGCCCTCCGTATCTGTGATTCTGCAACCATGGATTTAACCAACCTTAGATCGTGTAGGACTGTAGTACGTAGTACGTATTTATTGAAAAAAATCTGAGTATAAGTGGACCTGCATAGTTCAAACCTGAGTTGTTCAAGGGTCAACTGTATTTATGTTTAATGTGTATATCTTGTAGGCAGTATGTGGTTGGGTCTTGCTTTTTTTTTTTTTTTTTTGCTGTACACGGGCCTCTCACTGTTGTGGCCTCTCCCGTTGCAGAGCACAGGCTCCGGACGCGCAGGCCCAGCGGCCATGGCTCACGGGCCCAGCCACTCCGCGGCATGTGGGATCTTCCCGGACCGGGGCACGAACCCGTGTCCCCTGCATCGGCAGGCGGACTCTCAACCACTGCGCCACCAGGGAAGCCCGGGTCTTGCTTTTTCTATTTATTATGACAATCTCTGCCTTTCTTTTGGAGCGTTCAGACCACATTTATTTTACTTTTTTTAAAGCTTTTTTTTTTTGTATTTATTTATTTGGCTACATCGGGTCTTAGCTGTGGCATGTGGGATCTTTAGCTGCAACGTGCAAACTCTTAGTTGCGGCACGCATGTGGGTCTATTTCCCTATCCGGGGATCGAGCCCGGGCCCCCTACATTGGAAGTGTGGAGTTTTAGCCACTGGACCACCAGGGAAGTCCCAAGACCACATTTATTTTTAATCACAGATCTGTAGGTTTATAGTTTGAACATTTTTTAGCCATTATTTCTTCATGTATTTTATGTCCCCAGTTCCTCCTTATTTTCAGGGTCTCCAATTACCTGTAGAGTAGGCTACTTATTAAAGTTATTCCATAGTTCACTAATACTATTTTCACTTAAAAAATTTTTTTCTATGTTTCATTTTGGATAGTTTCTTTTGCTGTGCATCAAGTTCACTAATCGTTGCTTTTCCAGTATCTAATCTATTGTTAATGCTATCCAGTGTATTTATAATCTTAGATATTGTCGAGAGAGAAACTCACTTTGGGTCTTTTTATATCTTCCATGTCTCCACTTAGCTTTTGGACATATGTCATACAGTTATTTATTTTTTTTAATGTCTTTTTTTTTTTAATGTTTTTAGTTCTTTTATTTATTTATTTATTTTTGGCTGCGTTGGGTCTTCGTTGCTGTGCACAGGCTTTCTCTAGTTGCGGCCAGCGGGGGCTACTCTTCGTTGCAGTGCGCGGGATTCTCATTGCAGTGGCCTCTCTTGTTGCGGAGCACGGTCTCTAGGCTCCCAGGCTTCAGTAGTTGTGGCATGTGGGCTCAGTAGTTGTGGCTCATGGGCTTAGTTGCTCTGCGGCATGTGGGATCTTCCCGGACCAGGGATCGAAACCACGTTCCCTGCATTGGCAGGCGGATTCTTAACCACTGCACCACCAGGAAAGCCCTGCCACACAGTAATAATAACTTTTAATATCGTTTACTTCTAGTTCTATCATCTGTGTCATTTCTGGGTTGGATTCAATTGATTGTTCTCCTTACTATGGTTTGTGTTCAATAAATAAAATACAACAATAATAGAGTGTGAAAAAATGAATATTTGCATTCAAAGAAGGAAAAGATAATTAGGGCTTAGGAAGGCTTCATGGAGATGGCAACTGAATTGAGCCTTAAAATATACATATCAAGAATTCAGCTAGTCAGGAGAGAAGGCACCTGGTAAGAGAGGTGAGAAAGGTAAGAAAGGAGGAATGAGCATGGGCATGCTCAGAGTTCAGTGCAGACGCCAAGGGGGAAATAGGAAACCAACAGCTTGGGGCATTTGCCACCTGGTGCTCCTAGCACAGCACTGAAGAAATATTTGAGTCTTTAAAGATTTTTAAGCAGGGCAAAGCCTCACAGCCATGATTTAGGGAGATTAACCTTGGGATCTTGGTGGAATGAAATGAAGGGGGAAAGGATGAGGGGTGGGAGCAGAGGCCAGGTGGGTGGTGCTTTAGACCAGAGGGGCAGAAATAAAAGATGGAGAGGAGAGGGAAGAATCAGAAAAGATGTGAAAGTTTGAATCTGTACTTCTCGGAGAACCTTAACCTTGGCTTGAAGGATGAAGGGGGTGGTGGGGGGGGGTCTAGATCCAAGGAAAATGAGTTTTATTTGGAATATTGAGTCTTCTGGGTAGAGCCGTAGGACTAAAACTTAGGGTAGAGGTCAGAACCAGACCAGGTGGGCTGCCCTCTCAGTTAAAAGGCGATGGCTCGGCCCTAAAGAAGATTTCTGATCTCCTTCTACCACTTGTATGATGACCCCAGAGAAAACTTGCTTAACCTCTTTGAACCTCATTTTTTTTCATTTTCCAACTGTCAAGGGTTTTGTGAGGAACCAATGAAGTAATGGACGGATGTGTTTCTGTAGTTGAAGTAAGAGGTTTTACAAAATACGTGATGATAGTTATTTTTATAATTACATCAAGCCATGTGAATGAGTAAGATCTTGGAGGAAGACAGCAGAGACAGATCAGAGATCCCAGGGTTAAAACTTGGAGGAATTTCACAGTGTAACATCCAAAAGAGGAGTCCCTGATGGAGGCAGAAGTAAACTTGAAGAGGTGAGAAACCTTAAAGATGGGGAGTGCTTTGGGGTGGGCTCTGTGTAGAAGAAACTCAGTTGGTAAACACTCATCAAAAGTGTCTATCTAGGGCTTCCCTGGTGGCGCAGAGGTTGAGAGTCCGCCTGCCGATGCAGGGGACACGGGTTCGTGCCGCGGTCCGGGGAGATCCCACATGCCGTGGAGCGGCCGGAGCCTGTGCTCTGCAACGGGAGAGGCCACAACAGTGAGAGGCCCGCGTACCGCAAAAAAAAAAAAAAAAAAAAAAAAAAAGTGTCTATCTAGAGTTCAGGTATGATAGAATGACCTTCAGAGTCAGAATCAACATGAAATGGAGAAAATATCCTTCTGCAGAGGCCACGCCTTTGACCTGGGAAACCCCCAGACACAACCAAAAGCCCTGCAAGGTCACCACAGGGAACTTGAAATCCTGAAGAACTGTTTGTATCCTGTCCTGAAGAAGGAGTGGAGTGTGTTAACAAGACAGGGTAGTCGGCTTGGCGCCTGTTTTCCATCACTAGCTCCCAACCTCAGTTCACACCCTCATCTTTTTTGTCTGGCCTCCCTCCCCCACCCTTGGTTTCCCCTTCCCCCAAGTCCATTCTCTGCATTCTCCATTTTGTTCTAAAACAAAACTCTGCTTCTGTCACTCACGTGCTTAAATCCGTTCCATAGTTCCCCATTTCCCCAGGGAAGAGGCTGCCTCCTTAGACAATACACTGAATCCATGGTCTGTCTCTCCCTCTCCAGTTCCTCCGCATGGCACCCTCTGCCCCAGTCAGACCTTGGCAGTTTCCCACAACCACCACAGGCTCCCATCGCTCCCTGTCAGTGCACGGGATGCTTCTCCTAGGATGCCCTGCCGTTTTAGGCTTAACCTGGAAAGCCTTTGTTAAGCCCCGGCTGAGCCAGATAACCTTGTGCGTACCGTTGTCACACCCTGAGTAGTTGCTGATAGTCCTATTTCTCATCTTTCTCTGATGGAGAGCCTCTTGAGAGCAGGGAGGATCCGAATCTCTTTTGTCCGTACAGTCCCTTCCACACTAGATTCTCCCAAACAAACCTTGATTTCAAGTAGTCTTTCTGGTTGTCAGTCCTCTTGTCCCAATTTGGGGTCTTCAAAATACACACCCACTGTACCCTTGCCAGGGCGGAGAGAGCCTGGTTAGGAGCGCCTTAGCCAGAGCGCGCCACTCGCACTTCCCGGGGCGGCCGCCAGGGGCCGCCGGGCTCTTTGTTTTCTTTTCTGGCCCGGGGTCGGGGCCGGAGGCCTGTAGAGCGCATGCTCTGGGGCAGTTCGCGGCCGGGCCGGGGAGCGGAGGAGTTCCTTGTGGCCGACCTGCAGCGAGGTAGGTCGCGCCCGTCACGCGCGGAGGGTCGGGGCGGAGGGCGGCGCGCGGGCACCGGCGGTCGGCGGCGGGTCGGGCCCGTTGCCTGCGCGCGCCCGTGTCGCGCGGCGCCGGCGCCACGTGAAGCCGAGTGGCTGAGAGGTGCGGGCGCGCGAGTCTCCGGCCCCGCGGGGCCCCCCGGAGCCTGCCGGGCCCCGCCTCGCCCGAGCGAGGGCCGCGCGGCCCCTCTGCAGCCGCGCCTCGCACGCCTGGCCCGCGCCGCCCGCGGGGGCGGGAGATTCAAACGGCCCTAGCGCGGCCGGCCAGGTTGCGCGCGGCCGCGGTGACCTCCCGCCAGCGGTGCGCCGACCAGCGCGCCTCCCGGGCCGGGGCGGCAGCTCCGGCGGGGCCGCGTTTCCGGAGCGGGAAAGTGATTAAGTCTAGCACTGGTTTGGAGAATGCGGTTTGCAGAGTGGGGCGGAACCCTGTCCGGCGAGGGTCTGCTTTTAGGAGGGTAGGCTGCTGAGGGTCTACGCGGAGAGCGAAATCTCAGCGTCAACAGGCACCGTCACGATGACTGTTGACCGGTTGGAGAGGTGTGCCGGGAACTCCGCACCAACTCATCTGTCAACAGATTATTTACTGGCTGTCCACTCCGTGCCCCGTGTGCAAGGCTGGGGAACATGGTGAAAGGGCCCCGTGTGGCCTTGGCGGAGCTCGCGGTCTCCCTGGGGAGGCCCATGTGGGGCCACACTTACGATCCAGGGCGATCCCTGAAGTGTGCCCGTGGATCCGGGGCGCTGCTGGCGGATATTAACAGAGGTGCGCCAACCAAGTGTGACTTGGGTGCCCCAGCAGAAGCTGAGTGTACGGAGTGTGGAGGGGAACTCGGAGGTTCACCCAAGGCTGCGCAGGAGGGTTAGGTATGGCTTTCCAGCCGAGGTTACTCTTGGCCCGGGTTTTGAAGGAACAATGGAGTTATCCAGGCAGACTGAGGATGGGCGGGGTTAGGGTGATCCTGGCAGGGAACACAGCACATGCAAAAGCATGAAGGTGTAGTTGAGTGTTATCATCAGGGGTACCACGGTGTTTGGTTGGAGCACAGGGTACAAGGAGGGGAAGAGCAACATATTCCTGCAGGGGCTGGGTCTCAAAAGGTCTGGAGTGCAAGACCAAGGAGCACTGGGTGGGGTGGAGAAGGCAGCGATGGTTTCACCCAAAAAGGGCATCAGAATGGAGTCTGGAAAGATGAACTAGGAGTTCTACATGCTCCTGTTGGCGAAAACATCCCAAGAGCAGGAATAGTGTTCAGCTTGGCAACTTCCTAGTTGGGTACCCTTGGGCCACCCACCCAATCCCCATGGGCCTTGTTTCCCTTACCTGTAAGGTGAAGATAAGAGGCTTGTGGTGAGGATTACTAATACCCTATTATTTCCATAAAGCTGTGGTTGTAACATCTGGTGGAAGATGTGGCCCCTTTCCCCTGGGAAAAATGAATGCACTTAAGCCGAGGCTCAGCTCCCTATGTAAGGGGGATCCTCCAGTAAGGAGTTCCTGGGTGAAGTCTACCAGCTCTGTGCCTGACATGAGGCAGGAGCTCAGCAAATGTTTGTTGACAGATGAGCCTCTCTCCTCTCTTCCCTCCTGGGGACTTTCTTTTTTTTTTTTGAATTTTATTTTATTTATTTTGTTATACAGCAGGGTCTTATTCTGTATTTTATACATATTAGTGTATACATGTCAATCCCAACCTCCCAATTCATCCCCCCACCACCACTCCCCCCACCACTTTCCCCCCTTGGTGTCCATAGTTTGTTCTCTACATCTGTGTCTCTATATCTGCCCTGCAAACCGGTTCATCTGTACCATTTTTCTAGGTTCCACATATATGCGTTAATATCTGATACTTGTTTTTCTCTTTGTGACTTACTGCATTCTGTATGACAGTCTCTAGATCCATCCACGTGTCTGCAAATGACCCAATTTCCTTCCTTTTTATGGCTGAGTAATATTCCATAGCGTATATGTACCACATCTTTATCCATTCATCTGTCGATGGGAATTTAGGTTGCTTCCATGACCTGGCTATTGTAAATAGTGCTGCAGTGAACATTGGGGTGCATGTGTCTTTTTGAATTATGGTTTTCTCAGGGTATATGCCCAGTAGTGGGATTGCTGGGTCATATGGTAATTCTATGTTTAGTTTTTTAAGGAACCTCCATACCTTTCTCCATAGTGGCGGTATCAATTTACATTCCCACCAACAGTGCAAGAGGGTTCCCTTTTCTCCACACCGTCTCCAGCATTTGTTGTTTGTAGATTTTCTGATGATACCCATTCTAACTGGTGTGAGGTGATACCTCATTGTAGTTTTGATTTGCATTTCTCTAATGATTAGTGATGTTGAGCAGCTTTTCATGTGCTTCTTGGCCATCGGTATGTCTTCTTTGGAGAAATGTCTATTTAGGTCTTCTGCCCATTTTCTGATTCGGCTGTTTGTTTTTTTAACATTGAGCTGCATGAGCTGTTTATATATTTTGGAGATTAATCCTTTGTCCATTGATTCATTTGCAAATATTTTCTCCCATTCTGAGGGTTGTCTTTTCGTCTTGTTTGTAGTTTGCTTTGCAAAAGCTTTTAAATTTCATTAGGTCCCATTTGTTTATTTTTGGTTTTATTTCCATAACTCTAGGAGGTGGATCAAAAAAGATCTTGCTGTGATTTATGTCAAAGAGTGTTCTTCCTATGTTTTCCTCTAAGAGTTTTATAATGTCCAGTCTTATGTTTAGGTCTCTAGTCCATTTTTTTTTTTTTTTTTTTTTTTTGCGATACCCGGGCCTCTCACTGTTGTGGCCTCTCCCGTTGCGGAGCACAGGCTCCGGACGCGCAGGCTCAGCGGCCATGGCTCACGAGTGCAGCCGCTCCGCAGCATGTGGGATCTTTCCGGACCGGGGCATGAACCCGTGTCCCCTGCCTCGGCAGGTGGACTCTCAACCACTGTGCCACCAGGGAAGCCCTCTAATCCATTTTGAGCTTATTTTTGTGTATGGTGTTAGGGAGTGTTCTAGTTTCATTCTTTTACATGTAGCTGTGCAGTTTTCCCAGCACCACTTATTGAAGAGATTGTCTTTTCTCCATTGTATATCCTTGCCTCCTTTGTCATAGATTAGTTGATCATAGGTGTGTGGGTTAATCTCTGGGCTTTCTATCCTGTTCCGTTGATCTATATTTCTGTTTTTGTGCCAGTACCATATTGTCTTGATTACTGTAGCTTTGTAGTATAGTCTGAAGTCAGGGAGTCTGATTCCTCCAGCTCCGTTTTTTTCCCTCAAGACTGCTTGGGCTATTTGGGGTCTTTGTGTCTCCATACAAATTTTAAGATTTTTTGTTCTAGTTCTGTAAAAAATGCCACTGGTAATTTGATAGGGATTGCATTGAATCTGTAGATTGTTCTGGGTAGTATAGTCATTTTCACAATATTGATTCTTCCAATCCAAGAACATGGTATATCTCTCCATCTGTTTGTGTCATCTTTGATTTCTTTCATCAGTGTCTTATAGTTTTCTGAGTACAGGTCTTTCACCTCCTTAGGTAGGTTTATTCCTAGGTATTTTATTCTTTTTGTTGCAATGGTGAATGGGATTGTTTCCTTAATTTCTCTTTTTGATCTTTTGTTGTGAGTATATAGGAATGCAAGAGATTTCTGTGCATTAATTTTGTATCCTGCAACTTTACAAATTCATTGATTAGTAGTTTTCTGGTGGCATCTTTAGGATTCTCTATGTATAATATCATGTCATCTGCAAACAGTGACAGTTTGACTTCTTCTTTTCCAATTTGTATTCCTTTTATTTCTTTTTCTTCTCTGATTGCCGTGGCTGGGACTTCCAAAACTATGCTGAATAATAGTGGTGAGAATGGACATCCTTGTCTTGTTCCTGATCTTAGAGGAAATGCTTTCAGTTTTTCACCATTGAGAATGATGTTTGCTGTGGGTCTGTCGTATATGGCCTTTATTATGTTGAGGTAGGTTCCCCCTATGCCCACTTTCTGGAGAGTTTTTATCATAAATGGAAGTTGAATTTTGTCAGACGGTTTTTTTGCATCTACTGAGATGATTATATGGTTTTTCTTGTTCAATTTGTTAATATGGTGTATCACATTGATTGATTTGTGTATATTGAAGAATCCTTGCATCCCTGGGATAAATCCCACTTGATCATGGTGTATGATCCTTTTAATGTGTTGTTGGATTCTGTTTGCTAGTATTTTGCTGAGGATTTTTGCATCTATACTCATCAGTGATATTGGTCTGTAATTTTCTTTTTTTGTAGTATCTTTGTCTGGTTTTGGTATCAGGGTGATGGTGGCCTCATAGAATGAGTTTGGGAGTGTTCCTTCCTCTGCAATTTTTTGGAAGAGTTTGAGAAGGATGAGTGTTAGCTCTTCTCTAAATGTTTGATAGAATTCACCTGTGAAGCCATCTGGTCCTGGACTTTTGTTTGTTGGAAGATTTTTAATCACAGTTTCAATTTCATTACTTGTGATTGGTCTGTTCATATTTTCTGTTTCTTCCTGGTTCAGTCTTGGAAAGTTATACCTTTCTAAGAATTTGTCCATTTCTTCCAGGTTGTCCATTCTATTGACATAGAGTTGCTTGTAGTAGTCTCTTAGGATGCTTTGTATTTCTGCGGTGTCTGTTGTAACTTCTCCTTTTTCATTTCTAATTTTATTGACTTGAGTCCTCTCCCTGTTTTTCTTGATGAATCTGGCTAAAGGTTTATCAATTTTGTTTATCTTCTCAACGAACCAGCCTTTAGTTTTATTCATTTTGCTGTTGTTTTCTTCGTTTCTATTTCATTTATTTCTGCTCTGATCTTTTTTTTTTTTTTTTTTTTTGCGGTACGCGGGCCTCTCACTGTTGTGGCATCTCCCGTTGCGGAGCACAGGCTCCAGACGCGCAGGCTCAGTGGCCATGGCTCACGGGCCTAGCCACTCCACGGCATGTGGGATCTTCCCAGACCGGGGCATGAACCCGTGTCCCCTGCATCGGCAGGCGGACTCTCAACCACTACGCCACCAGGGAAGCCCTCTGCTCTGATCTTTATGATTTCTTTCCTTCTACTAACTTTGGGTTTTGTTTATTCTTCTTTCTCTAGTTCCTTTAGCTGTAAGATTAGATTGTTCATTTGAGATTTTTCTTGTTTCTTGAGGTAGGCTTGTATTGCTATAAACTTCCCTCTTAGAACTGCTTTTGCTGCATCCCATTGGTTTTGGATCATCGTGTTTTCGTTGTAATTTGTCTCTAGATATTTTTTGATTTCCTCTTTGATTTCTTCAGTGATCTTTTGGTTATTTAGTAACGTATTGTTTAGCCTCCATGTGTTTGTGTTTTTTTCCCTGTAATTGATTTCTAATCTCATAGCATTGTGGTCCGAAAAGATGCTTGATATGATTTCAATTTTCTTAAATTTACCGAGGCTTGATTTGTGATGCAAGGTGGGATCTATCCTGAAGAATGTTCCATGTGCACTTGAGAAGAAAGTTAATCTGCTGTTTTTGGATGGAATGTCCTATAAATATCAATTAAATCTATCTCATCTATTGTGTCATTTAAAGCTTGTGTTTCCTTATTAATTTTGTGTTTGGATGATCTGTCCATTGGTGTGAGGTGTTAAAGTCCCCAACTATTATTGTGTTACTGTCGATTTCCTTTTTTATAGATGTTAGCAGTTGCCTTACGTATTGAGGTGCTCCTCTGTTGGGTGCATATATATTTATAATTGTTATATCTTCTTCTGGGATTGATTCCTTGATCATTATGTAGTGTCCTTCCTTGTCTCTTGTAACATTCTTTATTTTAAAGTCTATTTTATCTGATATGAGTATTGCTGCTCCAGATTTATTTGCATGGAATATCTTTTTCCATCCCTCCTGGGGACTTTTCTCACAAAGAGATTCTTTAGCCATTGCGTCTGGTGGGCAAGTGTCTGTCTCCTGATGTCGGGGTGGGTGGGGACAGCTGCTGTGGGCAGAGAGGGCTCTGTCTCCCTTTGCAGAGATGAGGTCACAGCAGGTCACCGCAGGAACACCACGGCCCTGGTAGACTGTCTAGTCTGCTGTGCCTTCATTCACCAAATGAGGAAACTGAGGCCCAGAGAGAAGGGGGGAGGGGGGATGCTCTCGTCCTAGTGGTGAGTGGTTGGGAGACCTGGGCTGCCATCCCACCTCTGTGGCCTGGGGCACCTTCCTCTGAGCCTCTACTTTCTTATCTGTAAAGCCAGGATGATCACACCTCCAAGGGCAGGTGTGAATGTCCTAGGAGAGGCTGGCACACCTTAGGTGCCTATTGGTGGAAGTTGTCTCTGTATCTGACTTACTGGATTGTATCTCACTCTTCTCCCAGACTGTAAACTCCTTGAAGATGGAAGCTGTGTTTGTCTGTTGGGGAGTGCAGGGTAGGGACAAAAGACTACTACTTATTCTTAGCCCAGGTACTCAGTGTCTGGCTAAGAAAACACACCCAGAGCGGTTAGAGAGGGAGTCTGTCAAAGGACTGATGTGTACGGTAGAGGATATGCAGGTGGGTCATGGGTACAGGGCTCCACCTTTTAGAAGGTGCCCTCTCATCTTCCACCCTGCCTCGGCGATTGCTCACAGCAGCACCCTGCAGTGCCTGGAGTCCTCTGTTTGAGAGATGAAGACTGTCAGGCTCAAAGGGAACTCAGGTGTGTTGGACTTGAAAGCCAGTGCTCTCTTCACCACAGCACGGAGTTGTACCCGTCGTCCTTCCATACATCTTTCAGCAGATTTGTCACCCACGTGGCCCACCCTCCCAGGCCCTAGCTGCCTCCGAGCTCCTCTCTGCTCTCACTATCCTGTCCCCCTCAGCAGGCTGCTGCCCTCTGCTCCTTGCCTTTGGCCAAGCTCATAGAGGATCCTGGGGAGGCCTGTCCAGGCTGCCTTGACCCCTGCCTGGATCACGGCCTGCCTTTAGCCAACCATTCTTGTTTTGTTTTTGTTTTTAATTATCAGGTATACCTGGATTCTATTCCTGGCTCTCCTTTCTGATGGTATGAACTTAAGCAAGTAAATTGACTTCTCTGAGCCTCAGTTCCCTCAACTGTGAAATAGGAGTGACAGTGCCTCCTTCAGCTTGTTGTGAGAAGTTAAAGGTTGTTGGCATATGGAAAGTAGGTGAGACCAGTGTCCCCGAGAGACTCATTTTAAGGAGCAGATTGATATGGTGGATAGACAGGTAAATTTAAATAATCGTGATCTAAAAGTCTGCCCTAATTTCTCTGTGAGAATGATTCCTTTAGGATTGAGAGAGGGATCAGAGGTGGCTTACCAATGGAGGTGACTTTGAGCAGAACTTCTTCTAGTAGGATAGGGATGGGATGGTACAGAGATGCACATGGTATGGAGAGAATAGTAGGCAGTCTAAGATTGTGTGAGAAGAGAAGGGACGATGTGACAGATAAGGTAGGAGGCCAAAAGTCATGTTAGTATCAGACCCTGGAGGTCTTTAGTACCAGGTTAAGAAATGTGGGCAGAGGGCGCCACTGAGGAGTCTGAGCAAGGAAGCAGCTTGTTTCAGGTTTGAGGTTTAAAAAGATCATGAATGGCTTGTAGAGCGGGATGGCGATGGGGGTGGGCAGTAGGGAGATGAGAGACAAGCTTCTGTCTTTTCTGGGGGAGAGAGTATGAGGGAGAGTTCTCAGACAGGCTGAGGGACTGGGGAGTGTGGGGAGGAAGTAGGTAGGGGCACCAGCCCTGGGGTCTGAGTGACTAGGTACTTGGTACAGATCTTGATTTCCTCGTCCAGTCTTGGGTAAGACACTTTACCTTTTTGAGCCTCAGTTTCCTCGTCTGTAAGGTGGGATCAGTGTGGTTAGCTTGCAGTGAGATGCCCCAGAATATTAGCCCAAAACACAGGTGGCTAAGGAGATATTGCCTGGGTCTGTTCCAACCCACACTAACACTTTTTTTTTTTGGTTAATGACCCATGACACCAAATACCTCATATAGCCTTTATTTTTCTCCACCCCAGGCCTTGCCCACAGGTCAACCCAACATCAGCAGCGATGTGCTGATATTATCCTGTTCCCTTTTTTCTCACTTCTGGCTGTAAGTACTTTTCCATGCTACTACACAGTCTCCCTCCCCAGCACAGCTAACTGGTACAGGTCATTCTGATGAACTGACGGGAAATATGCCCTTGGCGGGACAGGGCCCCGGACACAGTGAACTGGCTGGCAACCTGGCCAGGGGTACAAGAAACAGTGGATACCTGTTACGTCCCACACTCCTTAACCCATCCAGCTCTGCCTACCTAACATCCCTTCTTGGTCTGCTCCCACGCACTTCACACTTAACAAAAACGCCTGGTGAGGTGGACCTCTCAGTCTCTCCTCTCCTGTTTGTCCCACAGTGTTCTCAGTAACTGGAAGTCGACCATCTACTTATTCACTTAAGCCAAAGCCTGGGGGTCCTTGTGTTTGGCCAAGTTCATGGGGGATCAGGGAGGCTGGGTTTTTTAGGATGAAAAAGTCATTCTGGCTTCCTCCCTCACCCTCATTCCCCACATCTAATCCGCCAGCAAAGCAAGCCTGTCTCCTAAATTGATCTGTTTTGTCTACTTTTCTCTCTTGCCTCAGACCAAATCAAGTCGCCGACTTCTCTCACTTGGATGCCTGCAATCTCCTCCTCTTCCAAACCACTGCATTTTCTCTACAGTAGCCAGAACAATCGTTAAGACATTTTTCTTAAAACTCTTCTGTTTTCCCTACTAGGCCTTGTACGATCCATCGCCTGCTCCCCTTGTGCCGTGTGATCCATCGCTGTCCACCTACAGCCCTGCTGGCCTCCCCAGGTTCCTGAGCACATCACATGCTTTTGTCCGGGTCTTCCCCTGCTAGCTTTCTCTTGCTAGTATTTCAAGCCTTAGCCCAAATGTTACCTATCTGACCTATATCTCCTCCCCCGTCCCAGTTTTTCTCGCTTTTTTTTTTACTGTGGTAAAATACACATAACATAAAATTGACCATTTTAACCATTTTTAATTGTATATAGTTCAGTGGCATTAAGTACGTTTACAGTGTTGTGCCTTACCTATCCTTCACACAACACCATCTGTAATAATACTCTGTGTGTGTGTGTGTGTGTGTGTGTGTGTGTGTGTGTGTGTGTGTGTGTCTTTCCCACGAGAATTAAGCTCCATGAGAACAGGGAGAGGGTTAGTTTTCTTTTTCCTTGCTACACCTGGCAGTGGTAATAGGCATTCATGGAATGAATGAGTACATGCTGCTATGTATTGAGTACTTACTGTGTGCTTGGCACTCCAAAGTCCTTTACAAACATTTCATTCAGTCTTTTTTTTTTTTTTTTTTTTTTTGGTTGTGCTGGGTCTTCGTTGCTGGGCACGGGCTTTCTCTGATTGCGGCAAGCGGGGGTTAGTCTTTGTTGTGGTGTGCGGGCTTTTCATTGCGGTGGCTTCTCTTGTTACGGAGCACGGGCTCTAAGCACACGGGCTTCAGTAGTTGTGGCACGTGGGCTCAGTAGCTGCGGCTTGCAGGCTTTAGAGCACAGGCTCAGTAGTTGTGGCGCACGGGCTTAGTTGCTCCGCGGCATGTGGGATCTTCCCGGACCAGGGATTAAACCCGTGTCCCCTGCATTGGCAGGCGGATTCTTAACCACTGCACCACCAGGGAAGTGCTTCATTTAGTCTTGACAACAGCCCTGGAAATGGTCATTGCCTCCCTTTTTACAGATGAGGGTACAGCTCAGAGAGGTTAAAGCTGCTAGAGAGGGACTTCCCTGGTGGCGCAGTGGTTGAGAATCTGCCTGCCAATGCAGGGGACACAGGTTCGAACCCTGGTCTGGGAAGATCCCACATGCCGCGGAGCAACTAAGCCCGCGTACCACAACTACTGAAGCCTGTGCGCCTAGAGCCCATGCTCTGCAACAAGAGAAGCCACCGCACTGAGAAGCCCGCACACCGCAACAAAGAGTAGCCCCCGCTCGCCGCAACTAGAGAAAGCCCGCGCGCAGCAACAAAGACCCAACGCAGACAAAAGTAAATAAATAAAATAAATAAATTTTAAAAAAAAAGCTGCCATAGAGGTCAACCATGGTCACAGAAGCAGGGCTGAACAAACCACAGCTCTGGCAGATGAATCCAATTCCCTTTATCCTAAGGAATGTGCATTTCTAATGTGGGAAAAGGGGTTTCAAAGAGGCTACTTGGAGGGGAGGAGTTCAACCCTGGGAGAATAGAAGTTGGGTGAAACACAGAAATGCCTCAACAGAGTCAAAACTGGGCCAGTCACAACACGTAGAAGCTCAACCTGCAGAGGCTCAACCTACACAGCCTTGACGGATTGTAGGCCTTTGGCTATTTCACCATCTTCGGTACTTTGTTCTCTTCCCCCAGGATAGTCAGCAGAAATGGCCTGGAAATTCCAGGCCACTCCCTTTGTGTTCATATACCATGGAATGCGGAGCTGGAGAGGCTGAGGCTCTAGGACCTACTGGAAGAAAGGAAGGGAGGGAGGGAGGAAGAATGGGGTGCTGTTTAGGCCCACAGAGGAGCCTGAGAAGGTCTCTTGGAGTTCTCTTTCCATTTGTAGCCTTGGGTAGAGTCTCCATCCCTTTTCCGTAGAATGGAGGAGAGGTGGGTTAGATTAGATTAGAGCTGTGCCTGAGCAGCACCTGGGACAGACCCTAAGTGTTATAACACCAGCATTGATTTATTGAGCACTTACTATGTTATTACTTTTACAGTATTAGCTCAATTAGTCATAGGCGTCACAACAGGGTGTGGGTACTATTATTATCCCCGTTTTACTGAGGAGGAAACTGAATCATGAAGAGATTAAATAACTTTGTCCAAGGTCAAACAGCTAGAAAGCAGCTGAGCACATATTCTGGCTCCTCTTAACCACCACTTGCTCTACCACTTTTGCATCTGGGTAGCTGCAAATTGCCCTCATTAGAGTTTGGGAGCCTAAGGCTTAGACAACTGAACTGTCTTTCATAACCTTAAAGACCAGGGCTCAATAAAGATTTATTTCCAAAGCTGCTTATGTGGGGGGGAAAAGGCTTTCGACACAATTTGGGCTGGATTGGAATTGAGATAGCCGCGGAGAAAGTCAGTTCTCAGAGGTCTTGAGGAGACAAGGCAGCAGCAGTTAGTTTAAGGAGTGAAGGGCTCAGGGCTGAGGCTATCAGCTGCCCGGGATCGTGCTAGGTGCAACAGCCCTTCTTGTCACCCATAGGTGATTTCCTTTCCCCCTTTTGTAACACCGTCTGTTTGTGTGAGTGTGTATACAGTGTTTGTCTCTTGTTGGACTGCTTAGAGGAAAGCCAAGTTCCTCCCAGGAGTGGTGGCATTTTGGATCAAAGGGCACAGATGGTTTGGTGTGCTTTTATTTAATGAGAACAGCTTTGTGTGTGTGTGGTCTGATTATGGCAGTTATGTATAACCAAAGTTACTAGTGGTTATGTTGGGGTTGGGAGGAGTTGTGAGGGATACTTCACTTAATGTTCTTCAATGTTTTAATTTTTTATAATAAAATTTTAAAAATACATGTAATGTTTCTTGTAGCTTCGATAATATAGGTAAACTACAAAGAAAGAAGTAGAAGTTGTCCATAATCCCATTTTCCAGAGGTTACCATTATCAATATTGAATGTATTTCCTTCCACACATTTTTATATGTGTATGCTTTTTCTTTTCCACAAATAGGATGATGGGCTGTTTTTCAATCTGTTTATATTACTTGGCAATGATTCAGTAAATAAATCTCTGAAAGCATCACTTTTAATGGCTTCGTCCTGTTTTATCATCAATATACCACATATTATCTAGCCAGTCCCCTACTCCTGAGTGTATGGGTTGCTCCATTTTTTGTTGTTTTTTTAATGTTATGAAGAATACAGTAGAGAATATTTGTGGATCCTAATCTTTGGGTGTATTTATTATTTGGTTCTTCTCAGATAAATTCTGAGAAGTGGAATTGCTGGGCATTTCTTCTCACTTTTTTTTGTAGAGTTTTTGATGAATATTGCCTAATTAGAGCAGGAAAATGATTGCCATTTCTGACATGGAGTATTTGCCTGGGTTTTTCAGGACAGGAAGATGCCACCCAAGCGTATAACTAAGAGAAGGTCACCCCCCGAAGATGCCCTCCCCAAAAGCAAGAAGGTGAAGGGTAAGTTGGCCTTGGCCTCTACTTCAGTATGGGTGGCCTCTTGGCACCCCCAGAATCTGGAACTGGGCTCCCTGAGATTTGAAGCTGAGGGGCCTGGAAGTCCAGGAACTCCACCCAGCTGGAGAGTCTCCTGTAGCTCACTGAATCCCACCCTCTGGGAATCTTAAAGGGGCAGAGACTTGCCTAAAAGCACTCAGATACTGGCAAAAAACTAGACCCTAGGGCTTTGCCCCAGGCAGCATGGTTAAGACCATTGACCTCCAGACTGGGTTCAAGTCCTGGCTCTGCCACTTTCTAGCTACATATAGCTTTGAGCAAATCACTAACCTCACTGAGCTTGGACTACTACCCCATTCATAAAATGGGCAACCTCACTGGGCTGTCCTGAGGAAAATGAGATCATGTCCTGGTAGCACTGGAGGGAGGTGGCTGTGGTCTCCTCTCTCCTTGGACCCTGGAGGGAGTCAGGGAGGAGAGAGAGCCACCCCCAATCTGGGAGGGGGGAATATGGACCCACACTCAGACACTGTCTGTCTTTTGCAGACCCTGGTAACCAGGCAGTGAGGGTCGTTGCCTCCCGCCGCGTTCCAGGCGCCCGCTCCTGCCAAGGTGCCTGCGGGCCGAGCCCTCCTGACCAGAAAGCCCGACCAGGTGGCTGCTTGCCCAGCGCACCCGCACCCTCTGCGCAGCCGCAGCAGACCTGGCAGCCTGGCCACACCCCCCAGGGGGAGGGGCTGGACGCCATTGGCTGTCCGGGGCTACGGGCGGTCGCTGTTGGCCACCAGATGGCCCTGTGCCGCACACTGGTTGGCGTGTTCCTCTCTACAAAAGCCTGTGCGGGCTCTTAACTCCTACCCCTTCCTTTTCAGCTGCCTGTCCGCTCCCACATAGGAGCGGAGTGGGGGTCAGTGTACCTATGTCCAGGGGTTAAGTCACAGCCTGAGGATGCACTGCAAACTCTACTAATTATTCTGTGACCTTCTCTGAGACTCTGTTCCCTTTTCTGTAAAGTGGGATCCTAAGAATGGAAGGTCTCTAGCATAATGTGAGGGGCTGCAAGGCAGTCTAACACTAGTAAGCAGTCGGTAAAGGGGTAGACGTTATTATGCCCTGATAGTATGGTTCCCGACCAAGAACAACCTATCAGGAAAACTAGCTTGTGTCCCCACTGTTCTTTAGCCCTCTCCACCAAGATTCATTTGCCGATATTGAGTGTCTCGTTTCCATTTCCTTCCACTCACATTAATAATGTGATCAGTTTTTAATCTGCACAAAAACCCTATGAGATAAGTACTTTTGTTAGCCTCGTTTCACAGATGAGGAAACTTAGGCTTGGAGAGGTCAGATGGTCTGTGGCAGGGCAGGGGCTTGAACCCAGGTCTGTGTGATCACAGAGCCTGTGCAGTGACCTCTTCTCTCTCCCATCATCCTACACACTCAGGGGCTGTCTCCTTCACCCCTCAGTCTCACATAGGTCCCACAACACAGAACCGGGTTTGGTGCTGACGCTGGGCCAGGGCGACGTGGGCCAGCTGGGGCTGGGCGAGAATGTGATGGAGAGGAAGAAGCCAGCCCTGGTGCCCATTCTAGAGGACATCGTGCAAGCTGAGGCTGGGGGCATGCACACTGTGTGTCTAAGCAAAAGTGGCCAGGTAGGTTGGGCGTGGCACAGGATGGGACAGGGCCTGGGGTTAGTAAGGGGCTTGGGGAAGGAGCTTTGAACCACACGCATTACTCTGTGGAGATGGAGCTGGCTAGACAAGCAGGGATTGGCCTAAACAAGAACGGACGGAGAGGCCAGGCCTTGCACTAATGGGGGCATCCTGGGCACAGGTCTACTCCTTCGGCTGCAATGATGAGGGTGCCCTGGGAAGGGACACATCAGTGGAGGGCTCAGAGATGGTCCCTGGGAAAGTGGAACTGCAAGAGAAGGTGGTACAGGTGTCAGCAGGAGACAGTCACACAGCGGCCCTCACCGAGGATGGCCGTGTCTTCCTTTGGGGCTCCTTCCGGGTAAGACTGGGTCTGGAAGACGTCATGGGGGCTGGTGGGCAGAATTAACTGGTGGGGCCCCAAAGATAACCCATCATGAGACCCCTGTTTTACTTACTGGGGAAATCAAGGCCCTGGGCAGAGCTTGGGCCCAGACCCAGGTTTCTGGCTTCTTCATCCAGGCCTGTCCACACCACTGCTGTTCCCTGGACTCTGATGTTATGATGTGTGCGTCTTGGGAAAGGGGTGGGTCAAGGATGCCTTTGGGCTGAGGCTAAGCCAGGAAGCCTACTGACCCATCTCCCTGCCTTCAACCTCCCCCCCGCCTTCCCAGCCTTCTTCCACACTTCTCAGGGGTTTGGGGGCACATCTCAGAACTTCCAGGACGGGAGAGTGTGGTTTAAAAAGCAGATACAGCATTAAAATTGTTTTTGGTACTTTAGTATTCAATTTATTTTGAAATGTCAAAAATAAAGGAATCTGATGTTTCCTCATTGGGGCTGGTTTTAAATTTTTTTATTGATAATTTCAAACACATAAAAGTAAGCAGAATACTATATTGAACTCTATCTGCTTGCCCCAACAATTATCAGCTTATGACCAAACTTGTTTCATCTTTACTCCCTTCCGTTCCCCAACTCCTTTGTTATTTTAATGCAAATCACAGACCATGTATGATTTCATTCGTAAGTATTGCACTATGTGGCCTGGCTCCTGCCCACTTCTCCATCTCCATCTGGCACCAGTGCCCTTCACCAGACAGCTCCGTGGCTGACTGCAAAGCTGGATCTGGCTGGTATGAGGCAGGAAGAACTGGCTGAAAACTCTTCCGCCCCTCCCTTCCAGGACAATAATGGTGTGATCGGGCTCTTGGAGCCCATGAAAAAGAGCATGGTGCCTGTGCAGGTGCAGCTGAGTACGCCCGTGGTGAAGGTGGCCTCAGGTGAGTCTGCAGGTACTCACTCTGGGCAGGAGTTGGAGAACCTTTTTGGGGGGCTGGCCCAGCCTTGGCCCTTACAGACAAGCCCTGCATCCCTTGCCTTCCTCTCACCCTCAGGAAACGACCACTTGGTGATGCTGACAGTTGATGGCGACCTCTGTACTTTGGGCTGCGGGGAGCAGGGCCAACTGGGCCGCGTGCCTGAATTATTTGCTAATCGTGGTGGCCGGCAGGGCCTCGGTAGGTGGCTTAGGTCCCTCTGGCGGGGCAAGTTGGCAAGCCACCCCCGGTGAAGGTCAGAGGTAGAAGGGATTCTCTGTGTTCAGGCTTGTATCAGGTGGACGTGCGGTGGTAGTTAAGGACTCAGATTCTAGAGCCAGACTACCCCAGGTTTGAATCATGGCTCTACCAGCTACTGGCTGTGGGCCCCTGGACATAGTTTCCTCATCTCTAAACCCACCTACCTCTAAACCTACCTCACTGTTTTGTTGTGAAGTTAAATGAGTTTGCATAAAAGACTGTCTGGCACATGGTAAGTTCCAGGTAAATGTTACCCCTATGGCTGTGAGAGTCTGAGTGAGGCACTTGGACTCTCCTGGCCTCAGTTTCCTCTTCTGTATAATAGGGACAAGAGTCCCTGCCTAGCCTCCCTGCGAGGGCTTTAGCAGTGAAGGAGAAACAGATGGGGCAGAGAGGAGAGGCTGTGTGTGTCTGCCACTGACCCTGGCCTGCTCTCTGCCTGCAGAACGACTCCTGGTCCCCAAGTGTGTGATGCTGAAATCCAGGGGAAGCCGGGGCCATGTCAGATTCCAGGATGCCTTCTGTGGTGCCTACTTCACCTTTGCCATCTCCTCTGAGGGCCATGTATATGGCTTTGGCCTCTCCAACTACCATCAGCTAGGTGAGTCCCAAGCCCATCGTCCAGGGTCTCCCAGAGTGACCTGGGCTCCAGTCCTGCCTCCACCCCTCATTCATTGTGCACCCTTGGTGGGGTCACCTAACCCCTCAGAGCCTCAGTTTTCTCATCTGTAAAATGAGAATATAAATACCCTGGTGTGGGGTGGGGGCCACACTGGGAGGGGAAGAAGAAGGCAGCTCCTTGGACACCCTCACGCCTAACAGCTCTGTCCTGGCCTCTTCCCCCAGGAACCCCAGGCACAGAATCTTGCTTTGTACCTCAGAACCTGACATCCTTCAAGAACTCCACGAAGTCCTGGGTGGGCTTCTCTGGTGGCCAGCACCATACAGTCTGCATGGATTCAGAAGGTAGGGCCTCCTGGTCCATCTCTGGGTTGGAGGTGGAGTGTTCCCTGGGCACAGGCCTGGCCACACACTGGAGATCGCGGTGCTCGGAACCTGGGCCTGCTCCATGGACTGGGCTGGCTGTGGGTCCACGAGGGTCGCCCCCGTCCCCCAGCGTCCTGGTGTTCTTCCACGTGTGAGTTCAATGGGGGCCTGGGGGGGTTCCTCCCAGGCCTCCCCCAAAACTGAAAAGGACACTTCAGACCTCACCACCCTAGGAATGGGGGACCAGCTCCCACAGATATAAGTGCTAAATGGCCTACCCGGAGCATGCCCTCTGCTACTCCTCGTCTCTCTGCCTCCTCCACAGGAAGAGCATACAGCCTGGGCCGGGCTGAGTATGGGCGGCTGGGCCTTGGGGAAGGTGCCGAGGAGAAGAGCGTACCCACCCTCATCTCCAGGCTGCCCGCCGTCTCCTCGGTGGCTTGTGGGGCCTCTGTGGGATATGCTGTGACCAAGGATGGTGAGTGGGGCTGCCCACAGTCGGTCTGGTTGGAGTCTGGTGGTCGTGGTTCTTACCGAAGTGCCCAGTAGCCTCTGATGTCCACCATCAGATGGAGCTGAGGTGTGGAGAACACTGTTTGTGGTGATATTGCTTTTGGCCTGATTGTCAGAAGCTCTGGCTTTGATGACAAAATGGGTAAACACGTTATTTTAATAGAAGTGATTTGTTCTGTAGAGGAGAAAAACAGCAAAGGGAGATATATCACTGAGGCCCAGACAAGCAGTAGGACTTGAACCCATGTCTCCAGACTCCTAACTCAGGCTTCTGTTTACATTTTATACCATGGTGACCCTTTTTATTTACAACCTAGTAGGTGCTGGCTTCCCAGGGGGTTGTACTTAGAATTTTATTAGAGAAAGAGGGGTTAGTAGTTGGGGTCCTGGCAAGTACAGCAGAGGAGGGTGTGGACAAGTGGTCACCAAAGCCTGAGTGGAACAGCCATGGAGGCCTTGAGAAATCCGGCTGGCAGAGGTGCTTGACCTGGGATTATCTGGGAAGAGTTCCTGAGGAAGTGGGGCTTGTACTGCACCGTGAAGGTTCAGTCCTTTATGATAAGCAAAGGAGGGCATCCAGAGCAGTCTCAAAGGCAGGTGGTCCTGGGAATGGAGGTGATATGGGGGTTTGGGAAATGGCCAGTGATTGACGGGCCTTGAATGCCACGCCTAGGAGCAGGCAGAAGTTTTTGGCAGTGTGTAAGGACTGCGGTCTCTGGTTGACAGAGCTCTTCTTTGTCCATCATCTCCTTGCTTCCTCCCATCTTCCCTTAACGCCCGGAGGCTGGGACGTTGCCAGGCTGCCACAGGCCCAGGCCAAAATCCACCCTCGTGTGCCAGGCTTCTCACACTACAGAAAGGTGGGGCTTGGGACCCTGGAGATACAGCTGCCCGTATTTCTGTCCTTTGTAGGTCGTGTTTTTGCCTGGGGCATGGGCACCAACTACCAGCTGGGCACAGGACAGGAAGAGGATGTCTGGAGCCCCGTGGAGATGACAGGCAAACAGTTGGAGAACCGTGTGGTCTTATCTGTGTCCAGCGGGGGCCAGCACACAGTCTTACTAGTCAAGGACAAGGAACAGAGTTGATGAAGCGTCTGAGGGCCTGGTTTCCGGCCCCCCCACCTCCCTCCTGGAACAAGGAAGCCATGATGTCTACATATTCCAGCAGGCCTCTTCTAGCTCCAAGTACTCTGTCATCTCCTGCCTTTTTCCCATCAGCAGAACAGAATGCTTCTCTTTTTTTTCCCTCCTTTCCCGGAATCATCCTGGGACCTACAGGATGAGGGTGGGATAGATGGAAGAGGGGAGGGGGGTTTAATCAGAAGGAACATTGCTGACCCCACAGCTATGTGGTTAGACCTTTCCCCCTCATCCCTATTTCCCATGGTCCTGGCTGACCCTGGTTTTGCCTATCAAAAACCAAAACTTCCTCTCCTGCGTGTTTGGTGCCCATACTCTGAGAAGTCGGGGCTCTGCCAAGCCCTGCTCTAGTCACGTGCCACTCTTCCTGTCCTTCACAACCCACAGACAGACAAATGGTACCGTCCTGAGACCCAGCTGTCATGGACCTACGCCTGGGGAAACTGGAGAAGGGGCAGGGCTACCCAGCCATGGGCAACCCCAAGCCAAATATTTGGCCCTGAACAGGTGCCCATGGGGCAAAAAGAAAAACAGTGATCCTCCGCTTGATCAAGAAAAAAGCCAATCAGCCTTTCTCCCAGAAGCACAAAGCATTCTGCCCTTCAGGCCTTGTCTGCCCACCCATCCAACCTGCCTCACCTGCAAGCCAAGGGCCTGAAATCCAGAAAGGAAGCTATGCCTGCAGGGCGGGACCTTGGGGAGAGGGGAAGGAGGGCTTTATAAGCAAACTTACAGCAATATTGAGAGTGAAGGGAGGGCAGGGAAGAGGGTTGGAGGGGCAGAGACTGGTCCCCAGAAAGGGAAGCAGTAGCTTGTACAGAGGCTGAAAAAATAGAAGAGAATATTGATTTTTTTTTTAATGTAAAGTATTTTGGAGGGGAGAGTGAAATCTTTTAACACTTTGAATAAATTTAGAGTTTTATAAAACAGGCCACTTGTTTTCTACATGCTCCCTGCTTTTTTAAGGGTGCACCTGCTGTGTTGGGATGGGCAGAATAACCCCATGCCTGTAGCCCTGGTGAAGACTAGGGCTTCAGTGATGTCAAGAGGTCCTGGTGTGTGCCAGTCAGCTGGGGTTTTTTTTTGTTTTTTTGTTTTTTGTATGGAACAGTGGCTGTTCTAGACAAATAAAAAAAAGTTGATTGATTTTTGTTAGGTATTTATGTTTCAGGAATCACTGGATTTTTAAAAAAATTATACTGTATATTGTGTGAGACATGGGATGGATCTTTTAATATCCTAATCCCAAACCAAGATTTTTGAGTACAGTACATCTCTAGAAATACTTATGCTAAGTTTAATGATGTACTGTATCATTTCAAAAGCTAGTATAAATGATTAAACATGATTAACTGCACAGTAACAACTTAATGCATAATGATGTAGATTTTCACAGGCATTTGAGCAACCAAATCATATAGAGCTGACCTGTCCAGTATGGTGGTCAGTACCTACATGTGGCTGTTTACATTTAATTTAAATTTGTAAAAATGTAAAATGGACTTCCTCGGCTGCACTAGCCACATTTCAAGTCCTCAGTAGTCAGAAGTGTCTAGCGCCTATGGTTCTGGGCTATGCAAATACAGAAATTTATAGAACATTTCCATAACTGCAGAAAGTTACAGTGAACAGTGCTGATATAGGAGGTTTGTATATTAGAGCAGGAAAGTTTTACTAGCACCAGGAGGATTCTTCCATATCAGTGACTCTTGGAAAAATGAATATGATGTAAAATAACTTAAAATGTATTCTGCGATTGTTTTTTTTCCTTGAACTTTTAGTTTTGATGCATGTACTATCCTGATTAGAAATTGACTTCTTAGAAGGGAAAAATCACACTTTTGATTTTAGTATTTTCTTTGTGAAGAAGCACCTGTGTGTCTGCTCTTCCCACACCCACTCCACCCAAAAAAGTCCAGTTGGATTAGATTTACTGAAGTTTTCCCTTTTGACAATATAGCAGGTTGAAAGTGCCCTATCCTTAAAAACAGCTCTTGTGGATTGGGACTTAAAGGGGCCAGGCATTGTGCCGAGCACTTTGCATACAATAATAGCTCATTTGATCGCCTTGTGAAGTGGGAATTGCTGTCCCTCAGGAAAAAGTCCCTGAGAGTTCAAGTGTCTAGCTTGAGGCCAAGCTACCAAGTGGCACAGACTAGGCTAGAATTTAAATCAGCCTCCACCCGAGCCCAGAACCTCAGTTTCTTTTCCTTGTATTGAACATAAGAGTTATAAAGCTCTCTGTAGGTGCTTTACATATGTTAGAACAGTTTCAGGCACATAGCAAAGGCCCCACAAGCCTCTGCTGTTATGACCGTTGAACATTTTAAAGTTCCCTGTAGTTAATAATTGCCTTGTTTTTCACATGCTTAGTTTTTTGGTGTAAGTATCATTTATTCGGTGTTCATATCGCTATCAGAAGTGTAAATCCCCTTTTCTGTGTTCAAACACATCAGGTATTCTCAATTTTACCTTTTCTCCCATCCTCCTCCAACCTGAATTGGTTACCCCAAAACAAATGTAATCACCCCATATGGCTCAGCTATAAATAATATTTGCAAAGTCATAATAATGTAAATGTTAAGTGTTTTGACAAATTATAGTCAGAAGATGGAGAAGTGTGTATGTATGGGGGCAGTCCCTAAAATATCTGGGGCTTCCCTGGTGGCGCAGTGGTTGAGAATCCGCCTGCTAATGCAGGGGACACGGGTTTAAGCCCTCGTCCGGGAAGATCCCACATGCCGCGGAGCAACTAGGCCCGTGCGCCACAACTACTGAGCCTGCGCGTCTGGAGCCTGTGCTCCGCAACAAGAGAGGCCGCGATAGTGAGAGGCCCGCGCACCACAATTAAGAGTGGCCCCCGCTTGCCACAACTAGAGTAAGCCCTTGCACAGAAATGAAGACGCAACACACCAAAAATAATTAATAAACTCCTACCCACAACATCTTCTTAAAAATAAATAAATAAATAAAATATCTGAAACTACAAATGAATAGAAAGTATACTATTTAGGGCTTCCCTGGTGGTGCAGTGGTTGAGAGTCCGCCTGCCGATGCAGGGGACACGGGTTCGTGCCCCGGTCCGGGAAGATCCCCCGTGCCGCGGAGCGGCTGGGCCCGTGAGCCGTGGCCGCTGAGCCTGCGCGTCTGGAGCCTGTGCTCTGCAGCGGGAGAGGCCACAGCAGTGAGAGGCCCGCATACCGAAAAAGAAAAAGAAAGTATACTATTTAGAAATACACAGATTTTAGGGAAAAGATTTGGAAGTGGTTGCCTCAAGGGACTGGAAGTTGGGAATAGGGATAGATGGGGTAAGGGACAACTGTTTATCGTTTGACATAAATTCAAAATTTTTTTTTCAGTGCCTACCATATCCCAGACATGGTTGTGGGAATTTGATTAGAAAGCGTGAACAAGGAATCCTGTCTGATAAAGCTTACATTCTAAATTAAAAATAAACATTTAAAAATCTTCCATAAGTAAAATAATTTTTTTTTTTTTTTTTTTTTTTTTTTTTTTGCGGTACGCGGGCCTCTCACTGCTGTGGCCTCTCCCGTTGCAGAGCACAGGCTCCGGACACGCAAGCTCAGTGGCTATGGCTCACGGGCCCAGCCTCCGCGGCATGTGGGATCCTCCCAGACCGGGGCACGAACCCTTGTCCCCTGCATCGACAGGCGGACTCTCAACCACTGCACCACCAGGGAAGCCCAGTAAAATAAATTTTAAAAATGGTAAGCAAAGAGCACAGCACAGGGGCTGGCAAATAGTACTAAATAAAAGAGTTACCAGTTACAATTTGAAGGCCTCCAACTGCCATGTTGGAGAACTTACTGGAAGCCAGGCATTAGGGCAAGTGTTTTTCCCTACTTCTCATTTTATCCTCACAACAAACATGGTATGAGGTAAGCACTGTTATTATCCACGTTAGTCTCAGAGTTTAAATAACCTGCCAAAATAATTAGTGAGAGGGGACTGGGATTTGGGCTCCGTTTGTTCAAATCTATAGCCAAAGCACCCAACCACTACACTACTATGGCAGTGGATAGGATAAAGCTGGAATTTGGCAACTTGTGGTTGGATCCAAGACTTTAGACTCATGAGTGCCTGACTTTGGGGCCCAACATCCCAAGTTTGGGGTGTATAAGCTGGTAAGGAAGGGCCGAGGTGGCCTATACCAACCCAGAGGGAGCCCCAGAAATGGATCCTCAGGCACTTGCGATGACCTTCACTATGGGAGATGACAATTACCACCTACAGAAGCTTCACATTCTGAGAAATGGGTATCAAACTGAGGCTAAAGCCTGGGACACTCCCAGATTAGGAGTCGAATTGTCAGGATTATCCGTGTTTACTTGAGGGCCTTCTATAGCAGGTCACTGTTCCGGGACAGGTTAGAACTGGCAGTTTGGATTAGTGTAGGGGATGTGGACGCAAGAAAGTGACAAGACTTGGGGATTGATTTGACTGGTTGAGAAGACAGGGTTACCCCAATTTACACTCACTTTAACTCTACCCTCCCCGCACCCCGGGGCTATACACGGGAATGGTGAAAGAATCCCATTGCAGCGTCAACAGAAATGTCTTGCAAACTGGGAAATGCGGGGTGAAGGGGTGGCTGGGGCGGGCCAGTCGGTAATTTGCCTGACGTCACACAGAGTTAGTGGGACTGAATCGTCCAGGTTCCCAAAGGGGATCTTTCACTTGTTAAAAAAAAATGTGCTTATACTTGCAATTTTTTACAACGAGCGTAAAATTACTTCTGTAATTTTATATGTACGTGTGTGTTTAAATAAAATCAGAAAGAAACCCGAGAAAGCCCCTCACCCGCGCCACTCACCATCCAACGCCAGGCAGTGTCTGCCCCGCCCCATCCTGCAGGCTCCAGTCTTGAGACCCGCCCACAGGGATCCCGCAAGACCCCCGAGCGGCAAGTGGGCGCGGCCCTGGGCGCCGAGTTGCGGAGCGTGCGCAGAAGGCGTCGGAGGCGCATGCTCTGTGGAGGTTCCGGCTCGGCGGCCCGGCGTCCGCGCTAGCCTCTGTGGCCGGCGAAGTCCTGGCGGGGCCTCGGGCATGGCGGCAAGCCTGTGGATGGGCGACGTGAGTGAGGGCGGCCGCCCGGGTCTGCGGAGCAGGAATCTTAGTGTCACGAGGGAGAAAGGGACTGAGGAGGAGGGTCCTCGGATCCCAAAAGGGTGGAAGTGAATGGGCGGGGGAGTTCTCTTAGGTGACTCCAAAGCGGGTCCCAGCATCTAGGTGAAGGGGCTGATTCGGAGTGGGAGGGGCCCTGGGGCCCCGCCTGGGTTCACGCCAGGGAAAGAGGGTGGGTCTTTGGGCGGATAGAATGAGAGGAATCCCAAGGATTGAAGAGCGCCCGTGGTTGTAGGACTGGAGGGATGGGGTTCCTAAATCCAAAGGGGAGACTTCCTCAAAGGAGTAAATTTGAAGGGAAGGAAGGCAGGGGACTGGGAACGCAGGCTTCAGATCACACCGCAGACGGAAGCCTCTTCACCCCACCCCACTCCCGCCCGCAGCGTGCAGCAAACCCCGGGCAGAGGGGGAGGGGCTCCGGATGCGGGAATGAGGAGCCTGGATGCTGACCTGAGCCGCTCTGCTCTTGTGTTTACGCAGCTGGAACCCTACATGGATGAGAACTTCATCTCCAGAGCCTTTGCCACCATGGGGGAGACCGTGATGAGCGTCAAAATTATCCGAAACCGCCTCACTGGGTATGTTCTCTCCTTCCGTCTCAGCCTCAGGTCTCCTCAGTAGATCGCGCTGCAAGTGTCATTCAGGAGAAGGTAAACATCGCAAGAGTCGGGGCTTCTCACCCCTAATAATGTTATTGTAATGATATAAGCATTTGGGGGTTTGTTAAGAGGACGTATAGCGTATTGCTGACTCGAGCCAGACTGGTTTTGAAAGCTCTGTCTACTGTGTGACCTTGATCAAGTTATTTAACCTCTTCCTCTTCACCTTGCCTGTAAAAATGGAGATAATAAAAGCACCTACCTCATAGAGTTCTGGTGAGGATTAAGTGCCACTAATTCACATTCAGCGTTTAGAACGATGTCTGGCATATGGTATATGCTTGGTAAATATAAACAGATTATGATCTGCTAGGTAATAAGCACTTTAAAATCACAAAAACCTCTGAGCTAAGTACTGTTATTAGAGAAGCTTAACAACTGTCTTAAAGTTACACAGCTTTTAAATGAGAAGCCAGGACTGTAACTCAGCTCTGTTCTCAAAGCTCATGAGTGCCCTTAACTCTTATGTGAATAAGATGCTACCTATGTGCTGCTGTTCTAGATTCCCTGGATACATGGCTGAAACTAGCCAGACGTAGTCCCTCCTCTCGTGGAGTTTACTACATGCTAATGGGGGAATGAGGTAATAAATAAGTATACAAAACGAAATGCAGAGAATACTTTCAGATAGAAGTGCTCTATTGCCTCCAGTTTCTTCTTTCTCTCTTAGGAGCTTAGGTTTCCTTAGGGTTCTAGTTAGAAATAACAGGATTCCTTTATCAATTTGACAGTGTTTATTGAGCATCTACTCTGTGCCAAGTACTAAAGCAGCTTGCTAAAATGTCAAATAGTTGAAAAATACAGGTGAGAGATACGAAATGTGGCCAGGTTTTTGGCTGTTTGGTGAACAGGTACTTTGTGTATTCAGAACCCCGGTACCCAGGGACGGATTTTCTGACTGGTAGAGCATGCTGGCCTAAATGTTTTTCTTCTTGTCCCTGCAGACAGAAAACCCCGATAATCAGCTACTGGCATGAAAATACATTCTGTAATACTTTATTCTTTTTAAAACAGTGATATAGGTTCTCATATTTTAATCTTCATTAAGAATTGGAATTATCCTTTCATACCATTGATTACTAAACTCTAGCTGATTTTTTATGGTGGCATTTACAGACACATTACATGTGCATTCTGTGTCATATGACAAAGACTTTGAAGTGGCGTATAAGAATACTGTAAAATAAATAAACGTAAATTAAAAACCAGGAACTGAGAAAATACAGGAAAAAGGTAAGACCCAGGAAAAAATAATATGCAGCAGAGCATAGTGCTTAAGAATATAGTGATTGGGGACTTCCCTGGTGGCGCAGTGGATAAGAATCCGCCTGCCAATGCAGGGGACGTGGGTTGGATCCCTGGTCTGGGAAGATCCCACATGCCACGGAGCAGCTAAGCTTGTGCACCACAACTACTGAGCCCGCATGCCTAGAGCCCGTGTTCCTCAACAAGACAAGCCCCCGCTTGATGCAACTAGAGAAAGCCGGTGTGCAACAACGGAGACCCAATGCAGCCAAGAATAAATAAAATTAAAGCTTAAATAAAAAAGGAAGGATATAGTGATTGGTTGCAAAACAATGTGAATGTACTTAATACCACAGAACTGTATACTTAAAAATGGTTAAAATGGTACATTTTATGTTTTGTATACTCAACGACAATTTTTAAAATTCAACAAAGAAAAAAAAAGAATGCAGTCATATGTGGAGCAGCCATGTCTCTCATCACTGGTGGGACTATAAAATGGTATGACCCCTGGGGACAAGTGTCTGGCAGTTTTCTTTTTTCTTTTTTTTTTTTTTGGCCATGCCGCACGGCTTGCAGGATCTTAGTTCCCCAACCGGGGATTGAACCTGGGCCCTGTCAGCGAAAACATCGAGTCCTAACCACTGGACCACCAGGGAATTCCCTGGCAGTTTCTTAAATACACCTACCACCATATGGCACAACAAGTGTAGTCCTAGGTATTTATATATATATATATATATATATATATATTTAAAACATCCATTTATTTATTTGGCTGCGCTGGGTCTTAGTTGCCATGTGTGAGATCTTCATCGTGGCATGTGGGCTCTTTTTTTTTTTTTCTTTCATTTCCCTGACCAGGGATTGAACTTGGGCCCCCTGCATTGGGAGTGGGGAATCTTAACCACTGGCCCACTGGGGAAGTCCCTAGTCCTAGGTGTTTACCCAAGAGAAATGAAAACATGCATCTACCAGAAAAAGGACTTGAAAAAGGATGTGCGTAGCACATTGGACAGTGGCCCCAAACTGCAGTCCAAGTATCCATGAATAGGTAAATAGATAAATAAATACTGGTATATTCATACAATAAAATACCACTTAGCAATAAAAAGGGACAGACTACTAATATAGTGACAACATGAATGAATCTTAAAAACATTATGCTAAATTAAAGAAGCCTTACTGCATTTACATAAAGTTCTAAAATACACAAAATTAATCTGGTGGAAAGAACTCAGCATCTTGAAGAATATGTGCATTTCATTGCATGTAAATTTAACCTTAAAAGGAAAAAACTAAATCATTGAACTCTAGTTAATAATAAGCATGTTAAAGTAATTGAGGGAAGTATACCAATATCTGCAACTTACTTCGAAATGTATCAGAAAATAAGGATGATAAATGGGTAGGGGCATGGATGGATGGATAGTTATGTGATAAAGTAGGTATAATAAAATGTTAATTGTAGGTGGTGGGTATATATATATGGTGTTTGCTATGCAATTCTTTCAATTTTTATATTTGGAATTCTTCAAAATAAAATGTTCAGACTGTCCTGAATTCAAATCCAGCCTTTGGCACATACCAGCTGTGTGGTTTAAGGCATATTGTATAATCCTAAATCTCAGTCTCCACATCGAAATAGGAGCAATGGTTTCATTCCCTCACAGAGTTATGTGAGGATTAGATGAGATGGTGCATGTGAAGTGGCTAGCACAGTGCTTGGACCGCAGTGGGTGCTCAGTAATGCTCAGCTCTTACTGGTGGTGGTCTTTATATCTGTGAGCCTTAAGATTCTAGCACACACAAGACAGAAGGCACAGAGTTGGCCCACCATTCCTCTAAGCGTCAACATTTATGGAGCTCATAGACTGTGTTCTGAGATCCTTGGGCTCAGGTACTGCCCTTACCCATACCTTTTGGCTTGGTGTCCAGAAGGTTATTTGAACTGAGTATCATAGTTCCAGAGAAGTCTGGTTTATTTCACTGGTGATAGCTTTAAGGAGGCAGTTGAGGAAAATTAACTGTTTTCAGTATAAATCTCTTAGGGGGAAGGGATGTCAGAGGATCTAGCCACATCCTCCTACATATGTCTCTTAGTGATGCTTTAAAAAATAGAACACTAGGAATCTCACAGACATCCCCCAATTAGGTAAGGTCCATAGATTTACGTTGTCCAAATAGATTTCAAGTTTCTAAATAGGAACCATGTTCTTCAACTCTGTATCAGCCTGGCCGGTGGTAGGTAATCCAAAAAACCTTTTAAATTATGAAAAGTTTAAAACAAATGTAGAAAGAAGAGTACAATGAAATCTCATACAGCCACCCCCAAATTTCTTTTTCTTTTTTTTGTAAATTTATTTATTTACTTTATTTTTGGCTGCCTTGGATCTTCCTTGCTGCCGCGGGCTTTCTCTGGTTGCGGCGAGCAGGGGCTACTCTTCGTTGTGGTGTGCGGGCTTCTCATTGCGGTGGCTTCTCTTGTTGCAGAGCACGGGCTGTAGGCGTGCGGGCTTCAGTAGCTGTGGCATGTGGGCTCCATAGTTGTGGTGCATGGGCTTACTCACTCCGTGGCATGTGGGATCTTCCCGGACCAGGGCTCGAACCCATGTCCCCTGCACTGGCAGGCAGATTCTTAACCACTGTGCAGGGAAGTCCCTCAACACCTAATTTCAAAAATTGTTAATATGTTGCCATATTTTTCTTATCTACCTGTCTATAAAGATAGATTTAGATAGGTAGATTTTTTTTTTGCTGAACCATATGAAAGTAAATTACAGGCATTATGACATTTCACTGCTAAATATTTGAATATACATTGCCAATAACTGGACATTCTGTTACATACCAACAATGCTCATATCACATTAACAAAATTAATGATTCCCTAATACCACATAATGGTCAGTCTACATTTAAATTTTTATGATTGTCCCCAGAATACATTTTATAGCTTTTTTTTTTGTTTTTTTTTTTGTTTTTTTTTTAATGAATTAGGATCCAGTCAGAGATCAGATCCTGTATTGCATTTAGTTCTTTTGTCTCTTTTTAATGTGGAAAAGCCCACTTCTTTCTTTTCTCAGAGCACTGACTTTTTAAAGACGTAAGATTGCCTTACATAAGGTTCTACATTCTGGATTCTGGTCCTGCATTCTGGATTTGTTTCCTTGTGGTGGTGTTTTACTTGTTCTGTTCCTAATATTTCCTATAAACTGGACATTAGATCTAAAGGTTTGATTGGATTGCATAGTAAACATTAATAGTATGGGCTCTGATTAGAAAAGGATTTTTTCCTCCCTTCAGGCCCAGGCTCAGTCTCTCATCTGGGTATCACATCTTTAACCATTCTCTTTTTCTGTTTTCTTTCCAGGATCCCAGCTGGCTACTGCTTTGTAGAATTCGCAGATTTGGCCACAGCTGAGAAGTGTTTGCATAAAATCAACGGGAAACCCCTTCCAGGAGCCACACCTGTAAGGACGCTGAGATAATGATGATGTCACCATTTTTATCGTTATTGATAACTCATTTATTGAATCCCAACTGTATATTGTATTTAATCCTGTAACAACCCTAAACAGTAGGCGTTGTTATCTTTGACAGACCAGGAAACTGAATCACAGGGAAACGGAATAACTTACCCAAGGCAACACAGGTAGTAAGTAGCAGAGCCAGGATGCAAACTGAAGATTGGTTGCCTCTAAAATCCATTCCCTTTTCACTCTGCACTGCTGCCTCCATAACGGAAGACTTGAAACTCTAGACCTCTTGCTTGAGAAAGCAGAACAGGCTGGCAGCAGTGAGGACACTGTCAAGAGAGCCAATTCTGCTCTTCGCACAGTTACTTAGCTTACAGCTGCACCGCGTTGGCACACCTGGGCTCATAGGGCCACGGAGCTGGCAGTGCTCTTAGCGGTCATCCGTGCAACCCCCTCCTTTTATACAGGAGAAAAAGCTGAGGCTTAGAGAGGGGGAGATATTTTGGCCAAGGTAATTTATTTCAGTTTTTTTCGAATATTGTTTGACTCTTAAAACACCTTTCTCTGTTTTAGTTTGTTTGCTTTTGAATTTCCAGGCAAAACGTTTTAAACTGAACTATGCCACTTATGGGAAACAGCCAGATAACAGGTAAGTACAGAGTAGCCACAAGGTAGCTTCAAGTCCCAGGAAATGTCTAGATAGAGACAAGATGCGTCACTGTGCTGGTCACTCCCAAAGAGGAGAATGGGGAGCTGAGTTTGGCCCTGCTTTGCCTCCCTCCTAAGGTCGACCCCCTCCCATCCCTATTGGTGGACGCTTCCAGTTTGCTTCCAGTCAGGGCCCATGTCTTCTCTATATTTGGTCCCTCCCCTAGTCCCATGACTGCTCACAGTATTGACATTTTATTCAGTAAGAATCAACCTGTTGTAGCAACATAAATTGATTGAGCATTCCAGACTGCTGTCTGAAAGCTTGAAAACAATGTATCAAAAGCTTTAGATAGAGTTGTACCCTTTGAACCTGTAATTCTGCTTTTCAGAGTTTATTCATTGATGTGTGTAAAGGTTAGCCTTGAAAGTGTTCATTGATATCATATGATATCACAGTGGAATCTCAAGAAAGGATACAGATGAACTTATTTACAAAACAGAAGTAGAGCCATAGACTTAGAAAACTAACTTATGATTCCTAGGGGATAAGGGGAGGGAGGGATAAATTGGGAGATTGGGATTGACATATACACACTACTATTTATAAATAGATAACTAATAAAAACCTACTGTGTAGCACAGGGAACTCTACTCAGTACTCTGTAATGGCCTATATAGGGAAAGAATCTAAAAAAAGAGTGGATATATGTATATGGATAACTGATTCACTTCACTGTACACCAGAAACTAGCACAACATTGTAAATCAACTATACTCCATTAAAAATTGTAAAAGAAAGTATTCATTGAAGTGTTACATATAGTGGGCAAAATTGGGGGAAAACCCAAGTAATCTAATAATAGGGAAGGGGTTTAAATTACAATATGTTCATTATTTGGAATGCTGTGTATCTGTTAATGTACCATAGCAGAATACTCATATGTTAAGACGTTGGTGAGATGCTAAAAGTGAAAAAAATGCTAGAAACAAAACGAGTCGTATCCAATTTTTGTAAATTCAAAAGAAGAAGCCAAAGAAAAAAGAAGTATATATCAAAGTGTTCTTAGTGATTGCCTTTGAGTGGTTGGGTTATTGGTAATTTTAGTTTTCTTTTTCCTTTTGTGTATTCTGACTTTAACTTGAAATAAAATAATAATGTTTGCTTTTTTTTTTTCTTAAAGAATTGTTCTAGAACAGGGGTTGGCAAACTGTGGCCTAATTTTGTTATCACCTGCAAGATAAAGATGGTTTTTACTTTTTTTTTTTTTTTTTTGGCTGTGCCGTGCGGCTTGTGGGATCCTAGTTCCCCAACCAGGGATTGAACCTGGGCCCTTGGCAGTGAGAGTGTGGAGTCCTAACCACTGGACTGCCAGGGAACTCCCTTTACATATTTACTTATGTATGTATGTATGCATGCATACCATGCCATGCCACGCCACGTGGCATGCGGGATCTTAGTTCCCTGACAGGGATCGAACCCACGCCCCTCTGTGGTGGAAGCGTGGAGTCTTAAGAACTGGACCACCAGGGAAGTCCCCTCTTTACATTTTTAAAGGATTGTGAAAACAGACAAAGAAAGAGCAATAGAGACCAGAGGTGTCCCCAAAGAGCCTGAAATATTTACTATATGGCCTTCATAGAAAAAGTTTGCTGACGCCTGTCCTAAAAGTTGAGGCATTTCATGTTAGCACATCTTGAGGAGAGAAGGTTCAGTTCTCATTTTCCCTCTGCCTTTCACCATTTGAATTGAAAATATGCGGTGAATACAGAATCTGTAGTTTTATGTTTTGAGCACCTCTGACGTGTGCCCCTGTCTGCACTCATGTAATGCTTGAAGCCAGACAGGCATTATACAGTGGGTGAGCGACTTGGGGCGGGGGACTCCTTCCGTAACTCTTCTGCCAGGACTGCCAGATGAAACAGATTAGGACCTGGTCAAGGACCCATCAGATGTGTTGTTGCCTAAGGCGGCCCAGAAAAGATTTGCCTAGAATGGGCCAAAAGAGCTCATCAGAACAAAAGTTTTGGTCTTTGTCTCTGAATTTTGTTCTCTCTTCTCAGCCCCGAGTACTCCCTCTTTGTGGGGGACCTGACCCCAGATGTGGATGATGGCATGCTGTATGAATTCTTCGTCAAAGTCTACCCTTCCTGTCGGGGAGGCAAGGTGGTTTTGGACCAGACAGGAGTGTCTAAGTAAGGCCTTCGTTTTATTGATGCCTACCCTGTTGGTTGCAGCATTTATCTCATAGATGGAGGTGTGGTAACGAGGCCCTGTTGCATTGTGGTTAAGAGCACAGGCTCTGGAGCTAAACTGCCTGGTATGAATCCCAGCCTCAGTACTGCCCAGGGATTATGCAGCAGACAAGTTACTGAACCTCTGACCTTGTTTCCTCATCTGTGAAACGGGACTGATTAATAGTTTCTGCATCTCTCGTGGGGTGGTTTAAGGATTGAATGATGTAATATAAATGAATCAATAGGAAATGCTTTATAGGTGTTTCTTCTTTTATTTATTATTGTTACTTTAAAAGTGGAAAGGGCCTCCCTGGTGGCGCAGTGGTTGAGAGTCCGCCTGCCGATGCAGGGGACACGGGTTCGTGCCCCCGTCCGGGAGGATCCCACGTGCCGCAGAGCGGCTGGGCCCGTGAGCCATGGCCGCTGGGTCTGCGCGTCCGGAGCCTGTGCTCCGCAGCGGGAGAGGCCACAACACTGAGAGGCCCGCGTACGGCAAAAAAAAAAAAAAAAAAAAAAAAAAAGTGGAAAGACCTCAGGAAAGGTTTATATGTATATATATTCTTTTTCATATTCTTTTCCATTATGGTTTATTATAGGATATTTATATAGTTTCCTGTGCTGTACAGTAGGACCTTGTTTATCTATTTTATATATAGTAGTTTGTATCTGCTAATCTCAAACTTCCAATTTATCCCTCCCCCACCCTCTTTCACCTTTGGTAACCATAAGTTTGTTTTCTATGTTTGTGAGTCTGTTTCTGTTTTGTAAATAAGCTCATCTGTATCATATTTTAGATTCCACATATAAGTGAGATCATACAATATTTGTCAGGAAAAGTTCTTTCTTGATCTGAGTACTAGTTATGAGCTTGGGCTTTGAATTTGAATCCTGCTTCTACTACGACTTTGGGCAAGCTATTAAACCTCTCTGAACTTTGGTTCTGTCTTCAGTAGGATGTGGATACTCCCTTCATCAAGTTGTTGGACAGTTTAATGAGATGATCCTGGGAAAATGCTCAGCACAGTGCCTGGGAAGTAATAAATGGTTATTAAATGTTAGTTATCATTCATTTACCCCCCAAGTGGAATATGCGTTCAGGAGAGCAGGAACCTCACCTGCTTGTGACTGCTGGGTCCCAGTGCCTCGTGTAATACCGAACATACTCGGTAAATATTTGCTGAATGACTTTCTATGACTGTTACTACTGCTGCTACTACCATAATGATAATAATAATACTTTCAAGTAGATTGGGAGGTGAGCTACTATTTGGGAAGAAACCCTATCAGGACGGTATGGAAGAGACTGATGAGCTGAAAGTGGGAATTGTGCAGATCTTGGGATCCTCCAGTGCTTGAATCTCACGTGGCTCTGTGGCACCCCTCTGCTCATGGGGCTCTCAGCCCTGCCCATGTGGTTTGATGGACTCTCTCCCTTCTCAGCCCCTTTTCCATTCTTAGGCTTTACCTCCATCACACTTGTGATCCAAATAGTGTGTGTTTTTCTTCTGCAGGGGCTATGGTTTTGTGAAATTCACAGATGAGCTGGAACAGAAGCGAGCCCTGACAGAGTGCCAGGGAGCAGTTGGACTGGGGTCTAAACCAGTGCGTCTGAGTGTGGCGATCCCTAAAGCGTGAGTTCTGCGCTGGCGTGGGGGCCAGGGAGGGCTTCTGGACTGATCCCCACCCACACATGCCTCGTCTGTTGTTGATAATCAGGGCGTCCACGTGCTGAATGGGAGGCTGCCAGGAGATTCAGTTCAGGCCACAAATAATGAGTGCCTGATATTTGCCAGGCTGGGTGCTAGAGATGAGCTAGCATAACCCTGCCCCTCCAGAAGCTCGTAGCTGGGGAGAGAGCTATGACTGGGGGAGGCAGATGCATTCAGACGTCGCTGGTAGCAATGCTGGAAGAGCAGTTTGGGTCTGCAAACTTAATGTCCCTGCTCTTTGCCCAGTAGTGCTGCTGTTAAAATTTATCCATACAGTTAATAAGAATTGAGCAGAAAGAAGAAAGTTACACTTTTTAGCCAATTTTAGCCTTTTTTATATCAGTGAAACCTACAGACCTCTTATGAGTGTCCCTTGCTATGGGAGTGGCTAAGAATTCATGATATAGGGAACATGATATAGGGAATTCCCACAAGCTGCGTGGTGCGGCCAAAAAAATTAATGATACAAACACAAGAGAATATGTACATCACTATTGTACCTGTCACTCTGTGCAGAAAACCCTTCTTTCCTTACAACTCCAAGCAGGTTTTTTACTCAGATGTAAGACAGTTTTTCTCTGCATATAATCTTCCATCCTTTGGCTCAAGCAATGGTTCTGAACTAGGGGTCATTGGAACACCTGAAGACAGATTTGGTTATCACAACTGGGGGAGAGGTGCTGCTGGCATCTAATGAGTACAGGCCAGGGATGCTACTAAACATCCTACAGTGCACAGGACAGCCCCTGTGACAAAGAGCAATCTGCCCCCGCCATCCAAATGTCAATTTTGCCAAGGCTGAGAAACTCCGTGTTAAAAGTAGAAAAGTGGCTGCACTCTTAGGGCAGAACTTCCAAATGGCCATGTTTTTTAAAGCAGCAAAAGATTTGGAGGCTCTTTGCGGTTTAACAATGTTTAATACATGGAAGATCAGCTTGAGTGATTCCCCTCCTTCAAATATTATTTGTTTTGAGCCATATTGTTTAAAATATTTATTTATTTATTTATTGACTGCATCAGGTCTTAGTTGCGGCGCACGGGATCTCTAGTTGTGGCATGCAGGCTCAGTAGTTGCGGCGTGTGAGCTCTGTATTTGTGGCACACAGGCTCAGTAGTTGTGGTGCGTGGGCTTAGTTGCTGTGTGGCATGTGGGATCCTAGTGCCCCAACCAGGGATTGAACTGTCCTCCCCTGCATTGCAAGACCAGTTCTTAACCAGTGGACCACCAGGGAAGTCCCTGAGCTCTATTGTGTATATAAAAGCATTAAAGAAAATATTTAAAAGAAAGGAATGTTCTCATTACTCTAAAATGACTGCTTATAATTTCTCAGTTCCTTTCCAGGCTTCTCCATAAGCTTCTGTGATGTATAAATATAGATATAGATGTAGATGTAAAAACACACACACTACATATATTTGGGTCAATTTACATGTGGTAGATTCATTTCTTTATTCATTAATAAAAAAAAATTTATTTATTTATTCATTCATTCATTTGGCTTCATCGAATCTTAGTTGCGGCTCATGGGCTCTTCATTGCAGCACGCAGGCTTCACTCTAGTTGTGGCCCTCAGGCTCCCGAGCACGCGGGCTCAGTAGTTGCAGCACACAGGCTCTAGAGCACGAGGGCTTAGTTGCCTGTGGCATGTGGGATCTTAGTTCCCCGACCAGGGATCAAACCCGTGTCCCCAGCATTGGATGGTGGATCCTTAACCACTGGACCATTGGATGGTGGATCCTTAACCACTGGACCACCAGGGAAGTCCCTCTTTATTCATTTTTAAATTACAATAACAGTGCTCACTCTTTTTCTTCCCCAGTTTACTCATTATACACACTTTGCCATTGAGTTGCACAGTCGTCGTCATTGTAATATTTTTAATAGCTGCAAGATATTGTTTTGATTGTATATTCTGTCTAGCAGTTCCTCTGATGTTCACTATTTTGGTTGTTTCTGCTGTGTCACCATTTATTCAGTCAACCATAATGAGTCCCTACAACTGCAGCCCCACCCTAGACTTTGAAGTTGTAGCTATAAACGAGAGAAAATCCCTTCTGCAGGGAGCTTATGTTCTGTTACATCTGTTTCTTCACTGAACATTGTCAGTATTTGATGCCTGCCTGTGGGGAGTGGTCCTCAAGCACTGGGAATTGAAGGTGATAAGAGTTCCCTTCGAGAGTTAGCCTGTAAGAGCTGAGTGTGGAGAAACAGAAGAGAAGTGTGCAGACGCAGGCCAGAGAGACTGTACCTCTAGTGACCTGAACATGTCAGGAGGGAGGTGGACTCCTTGGACACATGGCCGGGGTGGGGGGTTAGCATGGAGGCGAATGTTAGCAGTTTCCAGCCTGGCAGTGGGCGGGGAGAGGGAATCTGTGCCGTCAAACTTCATCAAGCCACCCCGTCAGGAGGTGATGCTAAGGAAATCAGATATGGTCTGTCTAACTGCTCTGGCTGAGTCCTGCTCACCAGGCAGACATTAAACTCACAAGGAACTTGGGAAGAGCTCATCACACGTGGTTTTTTACGTTTTTGAAAGCAGTGGATCCTTTGCAGGTTTGACATTCTGTCTTTGGTTAGCAGTGGCTGGGATAGCCATGCAATCAGAGAAGAAAGCTTTCTGCTGACCCTAGGCCTCAGCCTTGATTGGTGAATGCAGGAAGTGGGGGACAGGCAAGGGGTCTTGAGTCTGTCAGGGCAGGAGCTGTATGTAGTGGTGTGGTGGTAGGAGTGTGAGCCTTGGAGTTAAATTTGGCTTCATTCCTCTGTGTAGTCTTGGGTAAATCACTTAACTTTTCAGAGGCTCAGTGTTCTCATCTGTAAAATGGGAATAATAAATAATAGCTGTATCACAGAGCTTTGCAGGACTTAAAATAGGAAACTATGTATGAAAAATAATGGGCATGGGGACTTCTCTGGTGGTCCAATGGTAAAGAATCCCCCTTACAATGCAGGGGACACAGGTTCGATCCCTGGTCAGGGAAATAAGATACCACATGCCACGGGGCAACTAAGCCCGTGCGCCACAACTACTGAGCTCACGTGCAGCAACTAGAGCCCGCGTGCACCAAACTACAGAGTGCACGCACTCTGGAACCTGCGCACCACAACTGCAGAGCCCACGTGCCCTGGAACCTGTGCGCCACAACTAGAGAAGAGAAAACCCCCACACCACAACTAGAGAGAAGCCCGCGCACCGCAACGGAAGATCCTGCATGCCTCAGCGAAGATCCTGCGTGCCGCAACTAAGACCCAAAGCA
Source organism: Lagenorhynchus albirostris (assembly GCF_949774975.1). NCBI lineage: Eukaryota > Metazoa > Chordata > Mammalia > Artiodactyla > Delphinidae > Lagenorhynchus > Lagenorhynchus albirostris. Next base: position 164,007,733 of record NC_083096.1, on the reverse strand, counting down.
GCCAAAAATAAATAAATCTTTAAAAAAAAAAATAATGGGCACAAATCTCAAGTACCTACTCCATAAACGGTAGCTTTGACTACAGTTCCAGGCTACTAAAACGCTTCTCTTATGTTTTTGCAGGGAAAAGGTGATAAGATATTTTGTAATTTAAAATGCTTCTTGGATCATTATAAATCCAGATCCTCCAGGCTATGTTCACCTGAGCCTTTGTGGCTGGCAGAAAAACAGCCCTCTAAGATCTTGAGAAGGGGAAAAGTCAGTACTAACAAGGTTTGACAAGAGAGACAAACCTAACCGTTGAAAACTCCCATCTTTTTTTTTTGTTTTTGGCCGTGCTGCATAGCCCACAGGATCCCAGTTCCCCGACCAGGGATCGAACCCAGGCCCTTGGCAGTGAAAGTGTGCAGTCCCAACCACTCGACCACCAGGGAATTCCTGAAAGTTCCTATCGTTAAAGCTAGGCTCTGGGACCAGACTGCGTGGGTTTGAATCTATTATTCGCTGTGTGACTTTGGACAAATGATGTAACCTCTCTGTACCTCAGTTTTCTCATCTGTAAAATAGGAATAATGGTATATTTACTGCATAGCACCATTGTAGGGATTAAATGAGTTAATCTGCGTAAAACACTCAGAACAGTCCCTGATCATATAGTGTTATGGAAATGTTTGCTTATTTGTTTATTTCTTTCTTCTTTTAAGGAGCCGTGTGAAGCCAGTGGAATATAGTCAAATGTACAGTTACAGCTACAACCAGTATTACCAGCAGTACCAGAACTACTATGCCCAGTGGGGCTATGACCAGAACACAGGCAGCTACAGCTACAGTTATCCCCAGTATGGCTATACCCAGAGCACCATGCAGGTAACCGTGATTTGGCCGGTCTGGGCCTCTTGGGTTACATCATCCTGTAGAGACCTGGGTGATTCTCCAGGATGGGATGGGTAAGGATGGGAGCTTGGGCTTCAGAAAAAAACAGAAGGAAAGATGAAGCAGCTTAATTCCTCTTATTAAAAATAAACAATCCTAGTCATGGGCCAGGATTTCACCATGCTTCTCACCCACCTCTCTGGTCTCTTGGCAGACATACGAAGAAGTTGGAGATGATGCATTGGAAGGTAAGAAAGGAGTCCCTTCACTCAGTGCGTAAAATGTGAGTGTCACCCGAGGGGGTAGTGCAGATCTCAAAGCACCCTGGGGAGCAACTGACAGGGGAGGGAGCCCTGACAGGATATAGGTCTGTAGCAAAGACACCATTGCCTTATATTTGTTTCAGTTTGTAAAATTCATTTTTTTCATTTCATGTTTTAATTTTTTCCCATATATCTTTAAATTACATGTTTTTCTCACTCAAGTAATAGTTATTGAAAGTTTGAAAAATACAGTAAAGTATTATGAAGAAACTGAAAATCACCCCTGATTTTTCTACATAGTAATAGCCATTATTACTTTTTTAAATTAAAAGTTTATTATGATTTTTACTGAATTTAACAGAAGAAAAAGAAAGGAAAACCAGAGGAATTGCTAACCTTTAGACAAATGTTTTTTTCAAATGAGATATTCGTACTTCTTAAAGGAGTCTCTAAGGTTTGCAAAATTATAAAAAACAAGATTTTTTCAACATGTTTCTGAACAGATGTTAGGTTTAAGGTTTAAAGAAGTAAAATAACAGTTGTCATAAAATCAGACATTGATTTCTAAGTAAATAAAACTTTATGTCAGATAGATTTTAAACTTTGAGTCTTTTTCTAAGTCTGTTTTAAGAATTATTCTTTAAGAGAAGGTCAGGGGCTTCCCTGGTGGCGCAATGGTTAAGAATCCACCTGCCAATGCAGGGGACACGGGTTCGAGCCCTAGTCCAGGAATACCCACATGCCATGGAGTAACTAAGCCCGTGCGCCACAACTACTGAGCCTGCACTCTAGAGCCCGTGAGCCACAACTACTGAAGCCTGCGTGCCACAACTACAGAAGCCTGTGTGCCTAGAGCCCGTGCTCCACAGCAAGAGAAGCCACTGCAGTGAGAAGCCCACGCACTGCAGAGTAGCCCCCGCTCACCACAACTAGAGAAGGCCTGCGCACAGCAACAAAGACCCAACACAGCCAAAAATAATAAATAAATGAAATAAATAAATTCATTTTAAAACAAAAAAAGGAAAGAGAAGGTCATAGGAAAAGTGTGATCTGTAAGCAAAATATCCTTTAACGGAAACATCTGCAGGCAAAAAACAAACTTGTCTACTTTGTAGCATTTTTTTTTTCAAATTTAATTTTTATTTTCAAATTGGGAGGTAAGCTTATTTAAATATTAATGGGAAAATTGCTAAGAGGAACAAGAGCGCAATTATGTATTTAGAGGGATTCATACAAATGATTAAACTGTTGACCAGCAGAAGAAACATCTTCTATTGGATAAAGCAAATCTGTTAGTGGGAGGGACAGCTATTATCATATTAATATCTATTGGGAGAAATGCCATATAATTCATTAAAATGTTTTAAAAAACTATACCTATAGGAATATTATATATACTTCATAGCATTTTAAAGCACTCTCACTTATGTGCTGTCATCTAATTCTGGCAGCAGTGACCCTAGGGGTGGGCTGAGCAGGACATTGAGCTCCAGTTGGCGGATGGGGAGCTGGCGATCCTCGCTTTCTTCTCAGGGTTACACAGTGAGTTAGAAGCAAGGTTGAACCTGGGGTCCCTGTCTTTCTATCCTCAGTCTCTCACCGTGTCCTGCAGGAAGCATTGCATTGCCTCCTTTTTAAAGAAATTATCCTGATTGTAATAATATTTGTGTATAACGCCTTAGAATTTTTCTATTTCTTTCTCGTCCATTAATAGTATAATAATAGCCAACATATTTTGTGCCAGGCACTGCTGCCTGTCAACACTTTGATGAGTAGGCACTGTTATAAACCCCATTCTACAGAAAAGAAAAACTGAAGCTTAGGTAGTTAATAATAGCTAACAGGTTGTACTATATGCAGGGCATTGTTCTAAGCACTTTACATGTATTAACTCATTTTACCTTCACTACGGCTTTGAGGTAAGTACCACAATTATCTTGATTTTACAGAGGCGAAAACAGGTAGAGAAGTTAAATTACTTGTTCAAGGTCAGCATAGTTGCAAGAGGTGGACTGTCTTGGAACCCCTGCAGTCTTGCCCCAGACTTCATGCTCTTTACCACAGAGTTATAATTTCTCCCTTTTTTTTTTTCTTGGCCACCTCGCATGGCTTGCGGGATCTTACTTCCCCCACCAGGTGTTGAACCCGCACCTTTGGCAGTGAAAGCGTGGAGTCCTAACCACTGGACCGCCAGGGAATTCCCTAACACCTCCCATTTCAACCTAATAGCCACACAGTGATGGGACACCGCAGGGACTGTCATCCTTCTTCATCTATCCCTTGGCTCAACAGGCCATCCTCCAGGCCCAGTCTCCAGAGTGAGGAAGGGCGCTTTATTGTACGTGTGTCCATAGAGTTCCACACACCCAAATGCCTGCCCTTGGGGATTCTCCGGTGGTCCAGTGGTTAGGACTCGGGGCTTTCACTGCCGTGGCCTGGGTTCTGTCCCTGGTCGGGGAACTAAGATCCTGCAAACCATGTGGCACGGCCAAAACAACCCCAAACAAACAAACAAATGAAAAACAACAAGAAAACAAATGCCTGCCCTTGGTGGATCCCTTTGCTAGTCTGTTCCCATATGCTGATACCTGCACTGAGTGGAGTGACTAGAGTTTCCATATGGAGACGCTGTACGTGCTCAAAGCCTCAACTCATAATTTAGATTAAAATTACAAGAGAAAGAAATATCCCTCTGGTGGCAGAAACGGACACAGTACTTATGTGAAAAGATTCACCACTGACTGGTTGATTCAGCACTCACTGGTTGATTCTTAAGAGTAGCTGAGGGCTTCCCTGGTGGCGCAGTGGTTGAGAGTCCGCCTGCCGATGCGGGGGACACGGGTTCATGCCCCGGTCCGGGAGGATCCCACATGCCGTGGAGCGGCTGGGCCCGTGAGCCATGGCCGCTGAGCCTGTGCGTCCGGAGCCTGTGCTCCACAACGGGAGAGGCCACAGCAGTGAGAGGCCCACAAAAAAAAAAAAAAGAAGAGTAGCCAAGAAAACTGGAAACAATTTACAGAAGAAGGGACTTCCCTGGTGGCACAGTGGTTAAGAATCCGCCTGCCAATGCAGGGGACACAGGTTCGAGCCCTGGTCCGGGAAGATCCCACATGCTGCGGAGCAACTAAGCCCTTGAGCCACAACTACTGAGCCTGCGTGCCTAGAGCACGTGCTCTGCAACAAGAGAAGCCACGGCAATGAGAAGCCCGCGCACCGCAACGATGAGTAGTGTGCGCTCGCCTCAACTAGAGAAAGTCTGCTCGCAGCAATGAAGACTCAATGCAGCCAAAAATAAACAAATATATAAAAAAAGGGGAAAAAATATAGAAAAGAAGCACAAATGGCCTATAAACCACAAGAAAAAAGAATTTAAACATACATTATTTGTCAGTCAAGGTTCTCCAGAGAAACAGAGCCAATAGGATATACGTATCTATAATCTGTAAGGTGGGCCAGCAAGCTGGAAACTCAGGCAGAATTTCTGTATTACTGCCTAGAAGTAGAATTCCTTCTTTGGGAAACCTTGAGTTTAAGGCCTTAAGGCCTTTAATTGATTGGCTAAGGCCCACCCATGTTATTGAGAGTAATCTTTACTTAAAGTCAGTTGATTTGTTGATGTTAACGACATCTACAAAATATCTTCATCTAGACTGGTGTTTCACCAAACTGGGCACCAGTAACCTAACCAAGTTGACACATAAAATGTAACCATCACACTGCTAATACTAGTAATCAAATACAAATTAAAATATACTATGTTTCTGTAAAGAATTCTTATAATGTTCATGTCCATTGAATCAATTTTACCTGAAAGATTTTATCCCAAAATGATATCAGTACAGATAAATATCTAATAATAGGGGATTTGTTAAACAAATACAGTAAGGTTTTTGTTTGTTTTAATAAAATTATTTATTTATTTTTGGCTGCGTTGGGTCTTAGTTGCTGCGCCCGGGCTTCCTCTAGTTGCAGAGAGAGGGCTACTCTTCATTGCGGTGCGCGGGCTTCTCATTGCAGTGGCTTCTCGTTGTGGAGCACGGGCTCTAGGTGCGCGGGCTTCAGTAGTTGTGGCACACGGGCTCAGTAGTTGTGGCTTGCGGGCTCTTGAGTGCAGGCTCAGTAGTTGTGGCGCACGGGCTTAGTTGCTCCGCGGCATGTGGGATCTTCCTGGACCAGGGCTTGAACCCGTGTCCCCTGCATTGGCAGGTGGATTCTTAACCACTGCGCCAACAGGGAAGTCCGGTAAGGTTTTTCTTAAGATTTTTTGTTTGTTTTATTAAATCATGTCTTTCTCTAATAATATTGACATAGGAAAATGTTCTCAATGGAAAAAGTCCTGAAATAGGATATACAGGAAGATCCCAGTTAGGGATTTGTGTTTTTTATTTTGGGGAATATAATTCACATAACATAAAATTCACCCTTTTAAAGTGTAGAATTCAGTAGTTTTTAGAATAGTCACAAAGTCTTGCAGCCATTACCACTAATTCCAGAAGAAACCCTGTGAAACCCCTAGCAGTCACTCTCCAATATCCTTTCCCTGGCAACCACTCATCTACTTTGGATTTACCAATCCTGGACATTTTAAATAAATGGAATCATGTATGATGTGTGGTCCTTTGTGAATGGCTTCTTTCACTTCTTTCACTTAGTGTTTTCAAGATTCATCTATGTTGTAGCATGTCATTCATTTCTTTTTATGGTTGAATAATATTCCATTGTATGGATATCCATTTTGTTGATGGACATTTGGGTTGTTTCCACTTTTGGTATCATGAATAATGCTGCTATGAACATGCGTGTATAAGTTTTTGTGTGGATATAGAAAAGTCTTCAGTACTCTTGGGTATATACCTAGGAGTGCATTGCTGGATCATGTAGTAAACTCTTTTTAACCATTTGAGAAATGGCCAAACTTTTCCAAAAGGGCTTGGAACATTTCCATTCCCAGTAGCATAAGAGAATTCCAGTTTCTCTACATCCTCACCAACAGTCGTTATTTTTCATTTTAACTATCTTAGTGGCTTTGAAGTGGTATCTCATTATGGTTAGAGTTGCACTTCTCTGACGGCTAATGACGTTGAGCATACTTTCGTATGTTTATCGGCCACGTGTATATCTTTTTTTGAGAAATGTCTATTCAAGTTTTTTGCCCATTTTTAAATTGGGTTGTCTTTTTGTTGAGTTGTAAAAATTCTTTCTATTTTTTTCTAGTAGCTTTTATCTTTGAAGATTGTTTAGGCTGTTTTGGGTGCCTTGCATTTCCATACAGATTTAATGATCAGCTTGTCAATTTCTGCAACAACAAAAAAAGGCAGCTGCGATTTTGATAGGGATCGCATTGAATCTGTAGATCACTTTGGGGAGTATTGCCATCTTAACAATACAGGTCTTCCTCGACTTAACATTAAGTCAAAAATGCATTTAATACACCTAACCTACCGAACGTCATAGTTTAGCCTAGCTTAAACAGGCTCAGAACACTTAACATTAACCTACAGTTGGGCAAAATCATCTAACATAAACCCTATTTTATGATCAACTGTTGATTTTCTCAATTTATTGAATACTGTAATCCTAGTGAAAAACAACAGTTTCAGTGTATTACTTGTTTACCCTCGTGATCATGTGACTGCTGCTGCCCAGCGTCACAAGAATATTGTACTACACATCGCTAGCCCGGGAAAAGATCAAAATTCAGTTTCTACTGAATGTGTGTCACTTTTTTACCATCGTAAAGTTGAAAAATCGTGAGTTAAACCATCATTAAGTCGAGGACCATCTGTATTTGTCTTCCAGTAAGAGTACGTGGGATTTCTTTATTAAGGTCTTTAATTTCTCCAGTTAATTTTAAAATGTTTTAATGAATGGGTGTGTACATTTTATTTTTTAAATTAATTTATGGCCACACCCTAGGCATGCGGAACTTCCCCAACCAGGGATCGAACCCATGCCCCCTGCTTTGGAAGCACGGAGTCTTAACCACCAGGGAAGGCCTGGGTGTGTGCATTTTTGTTTTTGTTTTTGTTTTTTGCGGTACGCGGGCCCCTCACTGTTGTGGCGTCTCCCGCTGTGGAGCACAGGCTCCGGACGTGCAGGCTCAGCGGCCATGGCTCACGGGCCCAGCCACTCCGCACCATGTGGGATCTTCCCGGACTGGGGCACGAACCCGTGTCCCCTGCATCAGCAGGCGGACTCTCAACCACTGCGCCACCAGGGAAGCCCTGGGTGTGTGCATTTTAAACCAACAGTACTGAAAGGAAAATATAAAATGTTATCAGTCATAGTAACTGAGGATTCTTTTAAACTTTTTGAATTGTGAAATATAAGTACATGGAAAAGTAGACAAAACATGTATAGTTTGATATGTAATGATGAAATGCCCATGAAACCTTCATTCAGGTCAAGTGGAAACATTGCCAACATTCCCAGAGTCACAACCCCCAACCCCGCTAAGGAAAACTACTTACTGTATTGGGTTTTGTGGGGACAAAACTCTTTATAGTTTTATCACATAGATATGCATCCCTAAGTAGCAGGGTTTGGTTTTGCTTGTTTTTGAACTTCAGTGCCATTGTACTGTCTGTACTGTCTTGGTTCTTTCATTCAATACTCAGCATTTTATTTGTGAGACTCATCCAAGTTGGATGCAGCTGAGGTTCATCTTCAGTTCCCTCCTAAGGGTAGTTTACTTGTTAGGGGTTTTAAAAAAAAAGAAAACTATTATGTATTTTGTCATGATTTCTAGTGAACAAATGCCACTATTGCAATCAAGAAAGACGAGTTTAAAAATACAGGGCTTGGTGTTTCAGCTCCTGTATTTGAACATAGCTCTTTCATTAGACATTCATTGTTCTTGATTATTTTGTTGATCAGACTTTCCAAACCCCAACTGAAAAACAGGACCACACCAGAAAATCCGGTGCATGTGACAGCTAGAGATATGTGTAGTGTTTAATAAATGTGGAGTAACAGCCGCCATTATTTGAGTTCTAATTACATGTGTTACATTCTGAGTACAGGTGACCCTTGATCAGCTCAACAGTTAGGGGCGCCTACCAACCTCACAAGTCAAAAATCCACATGTAACCTAGAGTCAGCCCTCCCTATCCTGTTCCTCCACATCTTCAGATTCAACCAACTGTGGATAGTGTAATACTGTAGCATTTACTCTTGAAAAAATCCGCATACAAGTGGACCCACGCGGTTCACACTCATGCTGTTCAAGTGTGAACCATGCATTACCCTGTTTTCATCCTCATAGAAAGCCTGCAAGGCAGTGCTGTCAGCCCACGCGAGGAAGGAGGGTACTGAGTCTCTTGTGGCTGCTGAGTGCTTCTCCCCTCTGCGCCCCCTGAACCCATCCTTGCTTCTCTTCCAGACCCCATGCCACAGCTGGATGTGACTGAGGCCAACAAGGAGTTCATGGAGCAGAGCGAGGAGCTGTACGACGCGCTGATGGACTGCCACTGGCAGCCCCTGGACACAGTGTCTTCAGAGATCCCCGCCGTGATGTAGCCAGGACAAGACACAAGCCAGAGTGGGCTTTGTGAGGGAGCTAAGAGACTCCTTTTTTAAAAAAAGATTACTTCAAGAACTTTTACCTTTTTTGAAATTTGTAAGATTTTAGTAATCAACTGTTTCCTGAAATTATGAATACTTCCTGGGATACTGCTGCCTTCATTTGAGCCATTTGAGTTTGAAAATGAAGGGACCAGCTGTTAGGAGAGGGATGAATGAGGTTCCATTTTATCTCTGAACAATAATCATTTATCCAGGTAGGGTTGTCTACACTCCTGGGGATTAAGGATTAACCACCAAAGTTACTAAAACCAACTTCTTAGGTGACAGGCACATTACTCCTTAAGGTTCTCTTGAGGTCAGAGTGCATGGACTGCCTGCAGGAATGGTGCCAAATGGTGGGCAATTATCTGCTTTCAGGTATTCCCCTCCCCCAATAAACTTGCTTCCAGTCTGGTGGCTAGGCAGAGTTCATTATTCAGACTGGGGTGGAAGTGGCCCATTGAGAGACGTGTTGGGGCCAGCTTAATCTAGACCAAAAGTCCTGGATTGTTTTAGGTAAAGCCTGTACCATCTGTGCCAAGCCCACCTGTTAGTAGATATTAATCCATTTATATATAGGAACCGGTAATTCAGAAATATAACCTGACCATGAGGTCAACCATCACCAAACCATATTTTGATACCAACCTTACACATCTCTGTATTTATTTTCCAAATAAATTAGGAGATCCCATTTAACTTACCACAAGGACCCTCCTGAAAAGCCTTACCTATAGCTTCGTGCTAGGAAACGGGGGGGGGCACCCCACCGCCGGAGGTGGAGTATGCTGCCCCAGGACGTTAAGTACCAGTCCTGCGCTCAGCCTGAATTCTCACTCAGCAAGAGTAATACAATTGCAATTATAGAACTGATCGTTTTGTTCCTTTCTGAGATCAACCTTTTCTTCAGATATTGAGACTATAATTCATTCTGAGTCTTACAGAGTATTTAAATAGGGAATAACCAACAATCTGAGGGACATCAAGAAAACTGACACAAACATACATCCAGGAATCTTTTATTGGTCACTTGTATGCCAGGTACCAGCATCAGAAAGAAAAAAAGGTGTTTCCACCTCAAAGAGCCCCTTGTCTCTTCATTTGCCTCTTCCTGTAGTGTTTCTCTCCTGAAAAAGAAGTGTACACCAGTGTGTTAATAATGCCCCAATTAATCAATGCCACCCAGGTTTTCCTAAGGGCTGGTCTCAGTCCCATATCCGCATTTATCATCCATAGATGTCCACTCAGATTAGGTTTCATCCTGGACCAGTCACAGCCTGAAAAAATACCTTGAGCTAGAATAGAACCACTCTCCCAGGAGAGGGGTGGGTAAGACTCCAAGGTTACCAAAACCAATAAGCATGAGCTCAAGCCATTACTGCATTCACAGTAGTCAGCCCTCGCTGTAAAGACACAGGGCTGTCCCTTCTGCCACATTCTACTCTGCAGGTGTGTTCTTGGCATTTAGCATAGGCAAATCCAGCAGACCAAGTCACACTGTGAACATTTATTTTTTGTCCTACGGTTATGAAGAGCCAACAAATACAGCACACAAGGCCAGATGTAAATGATATATAAAAAAACGACTTTTACACACAGACCTGAGTAGCCTTATTATCTACTGGCTACACTGCTTAGGGTGATACCAGTGAAATACTAATGGAAGCTGCAAGGAAGTTGTGTGAAAGCTTCTGGCAGACATTCAACTCACCCAACTCTGTAGATCCACAATCGCAGAAGGCGGCAGCTTTACTGGTAACAGATCTTAGGAGGGAAAAAAAAGAACACTCGATCAGGAGTCAAGAAAGCTATGGATAAACCCCTCCCAAATACAGAAATATTAGTCAGCAATCACTATACCAGCTGCCCAGTTAAGCCTAAGATTATCCCATTTTACAGGAGAGGAGGCAAAAAGTTCCAAGAGAATTCAACCTTGTTTGAAACTAGCCCACATGCTATATAAACAGACACCATGAGCATAGCTTCAGTACTACTATTCCTCCTCTTACGACCACCAAGACCAAGGTTCAGATCTGATGGGAAAGGGAACCGGAGGGTCAGGCTGTCTTCAACATCCAACTTTACCTTATTCTAAAGCATGGCTCCAGCAACAAGCTGGTCTTTTCAGATACTTCAGTATCAGGCACTGCCAGTAAAACGTGGGGGCAACCTGCAGAAAAAAAGTGTGGAAGCTCTAAACCAAAAAGTTGATCCATACACAGAAGCTGACTTTTTTGATGGAAGCACATGGACTCAGGTGGAAGGCTCCCAGCCCAGGTCCTGAGGTACTATGGGAAAGGCGAGTGGCAGCTGCAGGTATTATGCTGACCCGTGCTGTCAAAGTCTCTCCAAGTTGCTCTTGCATGCAGTTGGAGAGCCCATGGCCACAAGCCATAGCCCTTGGGAACATGCTGTACTGACCCACTAGGTAGCTCCCAAATTACATCCCTACAGAAAACCTACCAGGTCCTGAGGCTGCTGTGTTCCATCACTGTCATGACCCCAGTCTTCACTCACCAGAAAGGTCAACTTCAGTCATCCTGGAATCTTCAATCTGGCACAGCTAAAAGGAGAACACAATTGTCCTGAATGATCTTAATCGTTCCCTTCATTTGGTCTTCAGAACTACCGTTTTTTGACTAGCCTTTGGTCCTAAGTACTGATGCCATAAGCTTTTCAGGGCAATGACCCAAAGCACGACCAAGATCTGCAGCACCTGCCACGGGATTTTCCCAGTACAGATATCTAACCCACCCCCATCTACCCCTCCATGCTGGTTCTTGGTCTCTGCAAGCTACTTCTCAAAAACCTTATTCTGTTAACTCTGTATGCATGACCCCATCAGTGGAACATTTCTGCTGGCCTCTGGAAACGTGTCAACTCTAATAAAGGTCTCTGGCTATACCTGAGAAATGGCAGGTACAGTGGGAGCTGTCTTTTCCTGAAATGTTGCAGATCAGTTACAGCAAACAGAACAGCGACCGTCAAGGAAAACTGTCACTCTGGGCTCCTTTTTGACCACAGCAGCTATGTGGAAGCAGCTGCAGCTTCGACAAGGGCCACAGGGTAATCCAGGTCACAGGGCAGGCCCAACACTGTGTAGCCCTCAGACTCACCTAAATCCTGTACATCAGGACTTATCACCAATTCATTCTGGAGACTAAAAAAAGAGAACAAACATCATATAGGTCCCAATCACCACTTTGTTTTACTATATGCCAGTCTTGTGTCTCGTTTATCTTCACTGGACAATTTTATCATCCCCATTTTTTATAAGACTTAGACTAAGTTACTTACCAAAAGTTGTCTATCAATGGAAAAACTGAAAAACCTAGGATTCAAAATAGTATCTGAATGACTAAAGCCCGTCCTCCGGAAAACCTTGTCTTTATACCCACCAAGGTGACTTCCTTAACATGTGCTGTGCAGCCAGATAATTTAGATGAAGGCACGGAAGGCACCTGCCCAAGATCACCGAGCAGCTAGCTGTCACAGGCCTATTCAAGGTCTGGCTGACTCCATCACGTGGTCTCCCCCCAAATTAAGCCACTTCAGTCCCAGAACTGCCGTGCTCCCGGCGGCCTGCCCGCGTTACTCACCCGTCACACCGGAGCACAAGGCCCTGCGGACCGAGGGGGGAGCAGGGCGCGGCCCTCACAGGTTCCGGCTCCTTTCACTGCGCATGCGGCCAATGTGGCCTTCCGGACCTTGATCCGACCAGGTCGGCAGGCCAGGGTCCTCCGTGCTGCGCTCAACATCCCCCAACCTCGGGAAGCAGGTCCGGCGAGTGTGGCGGCGGTGGCGCCGAGGCTAAGGCCGGGTACGGCGGAGGATGGGCGTAAACCTTAGCAGAGAACGCGAAGAGCCAAGAGAACAAGAACGCGGTAACCGGAGAAAAAGGTAGGTGCTCGCCGAGAAGGGGTTTATATAGGTCCCGCCCTTCGCGGCCGCGCCTGACAGTTGGAGCTGCGCGCCGCGCAGACTGCTGGGAATTGTAGTTCTTTCGCCACCAGCGCGGGCCGCGTGTCTGGCTCCCAGCCCCAAGCGCGTGCGGGGCGAGACCCTTTTCACTCAGATGGAGATACCTTGTGGTTTCTTCCGGACCGGAAGAGGTTCCTCCTCCTTCCTTCAGCATTCAGTGAATGTCCAATACCGGGCACTGGGCTCACAGATACCGCTGTGCCATCTGGAGTTCAGTCCGGGGAAGACTTTCAACATCGAGAAGTTAACCGTTAACCCTGTGAGCTGAGAAAGGGCTGCGTTCAGACCGCCGTGGGCACGTGGAGGAGCAACGACTGAGTGATTTCGGGGAGGAGCTCTGTGAGGTCTTCTCGGAGAGGGATCTTGGGGAGGGCTTCCTTCCCAAAAGTAAGAGGCGACTGATTACTCATGAGATGAATGCATTATTTATTCAAGCCTCATCTCTTCCGCTGATAGATAAATTTTATTGAGTGCGTGCTAAGTACACTGTGCTCCATTATCTCAGCTAGTTTTCATTAACCCAGTGTGTGGGTATTATAATTATGCCTTTTTCACACAAGGAAACTGAGAAATGGATCACACAGCTAGCAAGTGAGGTAAGGACTGGAATGCGGAAGTTCATCTCAAACAGCACACTCATAATCACTGTGCCATGTGCACGTTTTGTCCATAGAATGAATAAGCGTCAATATAAAAACGTAGTAATTGTCAAGAATTAAGCACCTATTCTGTGCTTAATCTATTCATCAGTTTTCATCCTTACATACACTTTAAAACGTTTTTATCCTTACTTACACTTTAAGAAGTGTTACTATTATTCCCATTTTGTGGAGAAGGCGACAGACTGTATGAGGGTTAAGAAACTTTCTGATGACTTCCAAATGTGTTTCCGCTTTTCTTCTGAGCTCCAGACTTGATATCCTGCTGCTTCCGTGACATCTACACTTGGATGCCTATTTATTAATAGGCTTCTCAGAACACAGTCTTTCCTCCTCTAGACCTGCTTTTCCCCATCTCAGTAAGTCCTTAGGGTGACCCAGGACCCCTCTTCTTCTAATATGCCACTTCCAATGCATCAGCAAATCCTGTGTTCACCTTTAAGATGCGTCAAGAATCTGACTATTTCTGGACTTCCCTGGTGGTCCAGTGGTTAAAAATCCGCCTGCCAATGCAGGGGACACCGATTTGGGAGGATCTCACATGCCGCGGAGCAACTAAGCCCGTGAGTCACAACTACTGAGCCCGCGTGCCACAACTACTGAAGCCCGCGCGCCTAGAGCCCGAGCTCCGAAACAAGTGAAGCCACTGAAATGAGAAGCCCGCGCACTGCAATGAAGAGTAGCCCCCGCTCACTGCAACTAGAGAAAGCTTGCGCAAAGCAACGAAGACCCAACCCAGCCATAAATAAATAAATGTGAAAAAAATGAAACTGTAAGTCTCTAAAATAATGAGACTAAGGCTCATTTAGCTCTTATATTTAGATCTATGATACATTTTGAGTTAATTTTTGTGTATCATGTGAGGCAGGAATCAAGGTTTGGTTTTTTATTTATTGCGTATTGCCTATCCAATTGTTCCACCTTCAATTTTGTAAAAGATCATCTTTTTCCATCTAATTGCTTTGGCAATCAGTTGACCATGGGCTTCCCTGGTGGTGCAGTGGTTGAGGGTCCGCCTGTCAATGCGGGGGACATGGGTTCATGCCCCGGTAAGGGAAGATCCCACATTTGGAATAAAAGTTGAAGTCCCCATGATTGGCCTCTGAAGCCACAGGTGATTGCTCTCATTGCTCACCACTTGCTCCCCATTCATTCAGCTCCCTCTCTCTGGCCTCTGCTCTTGGCATATCCCTTACCTGCTCCAACCTCAGGGCCTTCACTCTTGCTGTTCTTCCTGCCTGGAACTGTCCTCGCTGTATATCACAGACAGCCACGCTGCTCGCTCCCTCTCTTCCCCTGTTTTTCTGTTCAGATGTCACCTCCTCGGACCACCCTATTTTTTTTTTTTTGGAAGATTTTTTTTGATTTTGATGTGGACCATTTTTAAAGTCTTGATTGAACTGGTTACAATATTGCTTCTGTTTTATGATTTGGGGTTTTTTTTCGCTGCAAGGACTGTGGGATCTTATCTCCCCAACCAGGGATCAAACCTGCGCCCCCTACATTGGAAGGCAAAATCTTAACCACTGGACCACCAGGGAAATCCCCGGACCACCCTATTTTGATATAGCACCCTGCCACCCTTCAAGCTATGGCTTGTTACTTATAACACTTATTGCTCCCTGTCATCACATTTTATATGAGTTTATTTTCTGTCTTCCCCATTACAAGTGAGCTCTTCAAGAAAAGGAATTGTGTCTTTTTTCCCCACGGCTGTTTAAGTGCCAAGTATGTAAAAGATGGCCAGCATTTATTGAAATAATTACTAAGTGAATGAATTAATGAATGAATAAAACTTGGCCAAGGCCACATAGCTAGTAAGCATCATTTGGAACTAAAACTAAGATCTGTCTAATGCAAATGTGCACGTGCTACGATACACAGTAACCCCAGAACTATCCTGTGAGGTGGGTGCCATGATGTGCCTCACTTAGCAGAAGGGGAAGCAGGGTTGGAGAAGGGAAATGACTTGCCCCCTGCGTCACATAGGGAGTCCATGGCAAAGTCAGCTGACATCTGGATTCCAGCACCAGGTGCAGTCAGGGACAGGCACATGACCCCAACCCGCAGCAGGAACGTCTAGGAGAGGAAGTTCAAGGAGTCCGATGCTGACAGTGCACTCTGCCCACATGCTGACTGCAAAGGCTTCTGGGACATCTGGGTTCAAACTGCCTTTCAAGCTGTTTCATGCCTCTGCCTTTGCCCAGCTGCCCCAGCATGGAGTGCGCTTCCTCCCTGACCTCCCCGGCTCCCACTTGTTCTTGGAGACCCAACTTCAGCTTCACCTTCTCCAAGAGGTCTTCTCTGACCCCGTAGCTCCCTCAGTCCAGCTCTGTTGTGGTGTTTGAATGAATAAATGAGTGAATGAATGAACGAATAGCATTTATCCACTTTTATTCATTCATTCATTCAACCATAAATATTTACCAAGTTCTACTTTGTGCCAAGCACTGAGGATACAGCCACTGGTCCTTGTTCTCAAGAGGCCTGAGCCTAGAAGGGAGACAGTGGACAAAAGGGCCTGTGACCTCACTGGCCAGTGAAGTAGGGGTTAGTTACCCTTTGACGAGCAGAAGGGGAGTGTTCCTGGCAGAGGGCTGAGAAGAGGCAAGATGTTCAGCATGGCTGGAGCACCAGTGGTGGGTAAAGAAAGGCGGGGGTGGAATGGGCGGAGGAAGATCTGCACAGCCCTGACGCAAAAACTGTTTTTCCAGCTGAACAGAGCAAGGTGATAAGAACATCCCGATGGAAGAATTAGTGGGGCAGGTGGGAGTGGGGCAGACCTTCCTGGTTTGGGCAGAGCTGGCCGGGCGGGTTCCTTCCCCAACACACATACCCTAGCTGATGCCCCCCCGCCACCCTGGAGGTGGAGGCAAGCAGAGACTTGGGACCCTTCAGGCTAGTGCAGGTGACCAAAAGCCAGGATTACTAGGAGACCTAACAGAATGTCTTCTCACAGATTTGCTTAGAGTTAGCCACAAGAAAACCTGGGCCTTCCCAGGTCCCCAAACTGTCCAGCCAGAAACAGACTTGCAGCTAGTCTGTCTTCGTGCTGAGTGATCTTGGGCTGGTTACTTAACTTCTCTGAGCATCAGTTTTCTCATCTGTAAAAAACACTGGGCAGGGGGGCTTCCCTGGTGGCGCAGTGGTTGAGAGTCCACCTGCCGATGCAGGGGACACGGGTTCGTGGCCCGGTCTGGGAGGATCCCACATGCCGCAGAGCGGCTGGGCCCGTGAGCCATGGCCGCTGAGCCTGCGCATCCGGAGCCTGTGCTCTGCAACGGGAGAGGCCACAACAGTGAGAGGCCCGCGTACCGCAAAAAACAAAAAAACAAACAAAAAAAACCCACTGGGCAGGGACTTCCCTGGTGGTCCAGTAGTTAAGAATCCGCCTTCCAATGCAGGGGACATGGGTTCAATCCCTGGTCGGGGAATTAAGATCCCACGTGCCGCGGGCAACTAAGCCTGCACACTCTAGAGCCGGCACACTGCAACTAGAAAGAAGCCCGCGTGCCACAACGAAGACCCAATGCAGCCAAATAAATAAATATTAAACAACAACAACAGCAACACTGGGCAGACTAACACCTACTCACAAGGTTGTGTAAGGAGGAAATGTGATGATATGATGGTTTGCATTAGTGAGAACTGCTTCCCACTGCCAATTTGCCACAACAAGTTAAACTGGTAACACCCGCCCACAGTGGGATAGTGGGATTAAACCAACAGGCAAGCTGTTTGGGACCGACCGGAGCTCCAGCCTTTATGTCCTGGGTGTCAAGAAGGCCAGACTGGAAAGAGTGGAGTACATCTTGAATGCAGATGTACCTGCTTTACCCTTGCCCCTAATCCAAGTGGGACCTGACCACTTAGCCCTGGTCCTTTGGGAACTTGCTTTGCGGTCCCCTTTTGTGACATCAAGGGGTAATGAAGAGTGAGACAAATCTGGATGTGAGGCCCAGCCCTACTGTGACCCGAGACGAGCCACACATCTGAGCTTCAGTCTCCTCAGCTCTAAAATGGGCACACTCTGGCCTTCTCAAAGGGTTGCTGTCCCAGAGCATAAGGAACTGACCATCTCACCTCATTAATGTTAGCTGTCCAGTTCACAAGCAAACTGCACTCCCTCTGGAATCGCAGTGGTCTGCTGCCTGTGTGCAAGTCCCTCTCTGGGCCCTGGGGCCCTGTGCAGGCAGGAGGGGAGGAAGCAGTGGGTGCTGTTGAACGTTGACCCTGAACACTGAACGGGAGGCCCCAGGCCAGGGCCAGTGGGGGTCCAGGAAAGGGGCACCTTGCGGGGAAAGAGCACCTATAAACCAACTTTCTTCAGGGGTGTCTCCGGGTCCAGCAGCAGCAGGGGCCCGACTGGGGGACTAATAGAGAGTGGGGCTGCAGAGAGAAGCCACCCCAACGGATGAATACAGTGGACGCTCTGGTGCTGCTGGTCCCAGGCCAGTGCACGTTTGGTTATCGGTCCTCCCTAGTCCTTCTCCCCACATTATCTAGGTTAATCTCTTCATCCTTGAAGTAAGGGCTATATCTCCATTTTACAGAGGAGGAAACTGAGGCTCGGAGCAAGGAAGTGACTTGTCCAGGTGTTTCCACCGGGCCCGGTGGTTTCCTCGGGGTCCGGGCCCACCCCCGGTGCTGAAGACGCCCCAGGTTCTCCAGTCCCGGGTCTGGGTGGCTCAGCGGCCGCCCTGAGGCGGGGGCGGGGCCCTGCGACTGGGCGGGGGCGGGGCCGCATAGTTGGTGGCTGGGCCCCGGGAGGCCAGACGTCCGACATGGAGGCGGGGGGCTGCCGCTACCAGTTTCGGATCGCGCTGCTGGGGGACGCGGCCGTGGGCAAGACATCGCTGCTGCGGCGCTACATGGCGGGCGCGCCTGGGATCCCGGAACCCGAACCGGAGCTCGAGTCGGTGCCCACGGTGGGCGTCGAGTTCTACAGCCGCACTCTGCAGCTGCGGGCCGGGCCGCGCGTGAAGCTGCAGCTCTGGGACACGGCGGGCCAAGAGCGCTTCAGGTGCGCGGTGGGTGGGAGGTGGGGCGGGGAGGGACGAGAAGGGGCTGGCGTGAGGGGCCTCTGGCTGGGGCGGGGTCAGTACTGGTCCACCTGGGCATGGGGATCCCTCAGAGGGGTCAGCCTCAGTGGCCCAAGTAGAGAGCTGGGGGTCTCTGCCCTGGGCCTGGGTCCTTCACTCTTGAGTCCTTCATCCTACACATAACAGCAGGTTGGGACTTCCCTGGCGGTCCAGTAGTTAAGAAACCGCCTTCCAACGCAGGGGGCACGGGTTCGATCCCTGGTGGGGGAACTAAGATCCCGCATGACTCCTGGCGCGGCCAAACAAACCAAAAACACAAAAAACAAACAAACAAAAATAAAGACCTGGCGCCCTCCCCAGAGGGATGTTCGATATTGAAACTTGGAGGCATGAATGACCTGGGTGCTGAGAGAGCCCACAAGAGGTCAGAGAGGGAGGTGTAAAGGAGATGTGAGAGGAAGAGAGATTCGTGTTGGCCATGAAGGATGTGTAGGAGTTTGCCAGGCAGAGAGTGGGGAAAAAAAGGCCTGAGATCAGGAAAACATGAGGCTTCCTCTAGGAATGGAGGAATGGTCAGGAGTGTACGGGAATCAAACTGCTGACTAACTGGGGAGCACACAGTCACTTGGGAGAGACAGATACGGGGAAAGAGAAGCACAGGGCAGTGTGAAATGAGCTTTGGGGGTGTGAGGCAGTCAGTGTACAGAGGGTGTGGTCTTGCATCGGGTGTCTTGAAGGCATAAGCCCCTCCCAACTTACTCCCTCCCACCGTCAGGTGCATCACCAGGTCCTTTTACCGGAATGTGGTGGGTGTCCTGCTGGTCTTTGATGTGACAAACAGGAAGTCCTTTGAACACATCCAAGACTGGCACCAGGAGGTCATGGCCACTCAGGGCCCCGACAAGGCGATCTTCCTGCTGGTTGGCCACAAGAGTGACCTGCAGAGCACCCGTTGTGTCTCGGCCCAGGAGGCAGAGGAGCTGGCTGCTTCCCTGGGCATGGCCTTCATGGAGACCTCCGCCAAAAATAACTGCAACGTGGACCTGGCCTTCAACACCCTCACTGATGCCATCCAGCAGGCCCTGCAGCGGGGGGACATCAAACTGGAGGAGGACTGGGGGGGTGTCCGGCTCATCCAGAACACCCAAATCCCCAGGCCCCCCAGCAGCACACAGCACCCGGGCCCATGCAAGTGTTGACTCTGGGAGGGAAAGGGTTAAAGCAGTGTGGACCTCATAAGTGGTGGTGAGATGGGGAGTGTTAGTATCTCTCTGGAGGGCATATGGCAGAATCTATCCTGAGGGTTAATATAAACAGTATCCTGGTACAGTCTTGTCTCCTGGATTTGGGGGTCTCAAGAGCTCAGCCCCTTTCTACTAGAAAGATCTAAGAGGCCAGGTGTGCAACTTCCTGTCCTTGAGCCTGTTTCCTCCATGGTCAGAGAAACTCATAGAAGATCCTGCCTCACAGGGGGTTGTGGGCACGAATGAGATGATGAATGGGCTACGCTCAGCCAGAGCCTCCCACACAATGAGACTCGAATGGCAAGAACTGTCATCACTGCTCTTTCCTCCCTTGTCCGGGATGTGGCCATTTCTGGCAGCGTCCCTGGGCTCAGATGCTGAACCACTCAGCGTTTGGACGCTGCTGCACAGGCCAGGACAGGTGCAGGGAATTTCAGGCTGAGCCAGCCTTGGAGCCTCCTTAGGTCCTCAGGTTTGGATGAGAAAGTGTGCCCTCAAACGCAGGTTGCTGCCCAGTGCCCCTACTCCAAAGCCAGGGACTGGATCTGGATCTGAGAGGCAGGGATGAATATGAACAGCTCATCTGTTGGGCACACGGTGGACACTGTGATTAGCCACCAAGATCTCCCCTCCTCCCCACTGCACCTCCCAGCTGCTGGGAGTGCTGCCTGGTGGTGGAGCTCAGTTTAATCTCTCTGGGAACTGCCCACCCATCCGGGGCAGCCCACAATCCAGCGTCAATCTGTTCGATCTATTGTGGGGCGGGGGCACTATTCAAAGGCCTGGCCCTCTTGTCTCAACTCTGGACAACTCTGAAGGAAAAACCCAGCTTCATCACTCTCCATGGGGTCACTTGAGGCCACTGTTACGACAACATCACAGCTAAATTCTCATGCTCAATCCTTTCTTCCCTTCCTCCCCGCAAGCAAGTATTGACCTCAAGAATCCCCTTGTAAAAGTCTGCACACTGAGTTCCCGCTCAGAATCTGCCTCCTGGGGAACTTAAGCTGCAGCAGAAACTGCTAGGCACAAGATGTCCAGCAGCAATGCAAGAAGGCTTCATGGAAGGAAGGATCTCAGCAGGTGTAGAGGGGGTATCTTGGGGGTGTCATTGTGCCAGCAGGCATGGGCAGGGCATGGGCAGTTGCCACAGCAAAAAGAGCACAACCGGGCTTCCCTGGTGGCGCAGTGGTTGAGAGTCTGCCTGCCGACGCAGGGGACACGGGTTCGTGCCCTGGTCCGGGAGGATCCCACATGCTGCGGAGCGGCTGGGCCCGTGAGCCATGGCCGCTGAGCCTGCGCGTCCGGAGCCTGTGCTCCGCAACGGGAGAGGCCACAACAGTGAGAGGCCCGCGTACCGCAAAAAAAAAAAAAAAAAAATGCTTTAAAATGAGCATCGGGAATTCCCTGGCGGTCCAGTGGTTAGGACTCTGGGCTTTCACTGCCGCGGGCCCCAGTTCAATCCCTGGTCGGGAAACTAAGATTCTGCAAGCTGCATGTGTGGCCAAAAAATAAATAAATAAAATAAAATGAGCATCTACTCTGATCTGGGTTCTGGGAATACAACAGTGAACATGACAGAAAAGCAGTCCTAGGGTCTAGGGGAAGAGAAAAAACCTGTAAGTGGAACTAAATGATTTCCAGTTGTAAGTGCTATGAAGACCACAGATCTGGAAGATGGGCCTGAGGGTGATGGGGGCCTCCTTTAGAGCAGGTGGTCAAGGAAGGCCTCTCTCAAGAGATGGCCTTTGATCTGAGACCTGGAGGAGGAGGAGGAAGAGCTGAGCTAAGAGTAGAGATCTAGGCAGAAGGAACAGTATCCAGCATTGATTGGGCACTTCTTATAGTATTATTATTCCATTTTACTGATGTTGAGACTGAGGCCTAGAGAAGTTAAATGAAACCAGTAAGTGAGGGAGGAGCCCTGAGGCAAGGGAGAGCTGGGCTCTTTCTAGGAATTGACTGGAGAGCTGAGTGCTAGGATGAAGTGAAGAAGCAGGAACTGACCCTCAACTTGGTCTGTGTTTTCTCATCTCCCAGAGCTTCCCCGGACAGGAGTACAGGTCTACTAAACTGAAGCTTGTTTGGGAGATGAGCAGCTGGTCCTGAGGATGGTGGTGGGGATTTGGCTGTCAGGTGCTCAAAAAAAAAAAAAAAAAATCCCCAAGTCCCTGGAGAAAGAAAGAAAAAACTGAGCTTCTCCCCTCTCAGAATCCTGGCCGACTGTGGAAGAACCAGCCTGAAGGCCCTGCCCACCCAGGGCAAGGTCCACCAACAAGGACGAGATGTTGCCCGTTGTTTCCAACTGCCTCCCTTGAGGAATGTTCAGCAGACTGTAGTCACACATCTCTCTCAGCCTCAGTTTCCCATCTATAAAATGGGGATAATAATAGTTTATGTCTCACAGGGTTGTTGTGAAGATTAATGTATTATGTGAATTCCTACAATATGTATGGGCTCACACGCTGTGACCTATTTCTATTGCTTATTATATTATTATTACTATTACTATTATTTCTATGACTTATTATTAACCGTGAAGCAACCTTGTAAGGTCAGGCTGATCTTGTACATTTCAAAGACAGGAACCTAAAGTCCAGGAGGGGAAACTGACGTGGCTCAGTCAGTAAACCCCAGGCCAGCTCAGTGTTCCAACAGCCTTGTCCACCACCTCAGGCCAGGCCCAGAAGGTCCTACCTTATGCTTTAAGGCTGTGATCCCACACTCACAAGCACCATCAGTGCGGCAAAACCTCTGGAGACTGTAAATGGCTTTAATGAGAGTGATTCTGACCCAGCAGTAGGAAGCAGCCCTGCCCAGCCCACTAACTAGAGGAAAGGCACAGAATAGGACTGGAGAATGGGGAAGTGGCCGAGAGGGGCATGCCCTCCTGAGGGCTGCCCACTGTTCAGAAGTAGGCGCCCTCTCTCCTGGGAACAGGCCCCGCACCCCGTTTGCCATCACTGTCATGGTTCAGGCTCCGCGGTCTTTAGTGTAGATTGTGCCACCCATCTTGAGGGTCTCAGGCCTGTAGGGTGTGATTTAGCAACCACATTGCCCCAGGGGATCTTTTTAAAATACAGATTTGACCTGCCTGCCGCCCTCCTAGAATCCTTCCCTGGCTCCCCATGCCTACAGGGTAAAATCCGAACCCTTTCCCCCCAGTCCAATCTGATCTGGTCCTACAGCATCTCCACCCACTTTGCCCAGGTTCCCAACCACCTGCAGCCCTGGGCTTTGCACATGCGGTTTCCTTTGCAGGGAAGGCCCCAACACTTTCCCCTCTCCCTGTATTATCTGATCTGCCTGCACCACTCAGAAAAAGATCACCTCCTAACCATCGCCATTATCCCAGCTGCCAAAAACAGGGCAAGCTTTGTGGTCAAAACTGGTTTTGAATCTCAGCTCTACTATGTACAGCTGTGGGACCCTGGGGAACCCACTTCATCTCTGTAAGCCTCAGTGGACTCATCTGTAAGTTGGGGATAATAATACCTAACTCAAAGGTTTTAGAAAGGATTAGATGACAAATCAAAGGCAGTACTTGTCACACACAGGAATTCACAAGATGGACGTCCCCTTCTTCCCCTGAGGGTTTTACTATTAATCACTTTTAGGGAACAGAGACTACCAAAGTACACACTTTGGGGAAATAACAAGGATTCCAGACTCTAACAAAGCTCTTAAAAGATCCTGACCCCCTTCCAGAGATACGGGCTGGGCTCTGCTTTCTTACCAAGAGTGGAGTTCCAGAATCGTCCCTTCAGGTCTATCCCCAGGTTATTCTGAGCAAGCAAAGCTAGCTCTCCAAGGCAGCACCCTGGCCAAATCCTCCAACCATAGCAGCATGGACAAGGTCAGGCTACCTGGCCTCCAAGGCTTTCCATGAGCTGCTTCCTCAGCCTGAAAACCTTGCAATCCAGGCTTGAATCCATCCCCTTTGCCCTTTAGAAGGAACAGAGCCAAAAGTCTGCCACCCATGGGGCCCTTTCTGACAACAAGGCCTGCTCTGGGAGCCACTGAAACCTAGTGGATGAAGAGGGAAGACCCATCCCACCCACGATGCACAGGCTGGAACGGAAGCAATCTAGGTGGGAACCCAGATCTATCCTCTGCCTCTGAGCCTCAGTCTCTTCATGGTAAAATAAGAATGAGTCCTACCTCACAGTTTTGTTAGAGCATTAAATATGACGACGTGTGTTAAGTGCCTAATAAATGTTAAGTTCCTTCTGCCAACAAGCCCCCTCTGTGTCTTTCATGTGTCCTTCCCGTGCCTGGAATGACCTTCCTCCATATCTGTTAAAACTCTGTTCACCCTTCAAGGCTTAGTCCAGCCTAACATATCAGTTCCTTCTCTGAGCCTTCAGGGCACTAACTTGAGTTGGCTCTCTTTGCAGATTTCAGGCACTGTTGTACCTTTTTGCCCCACTAGAGGGTAGCTCTTCAAGGCCAGGGCTGATTCCCTTGGGGAGGCTGCCTTTGGCAGGGGAACACGGGGCTTTTTAATACCATTAGGGAAAATTTAAAACATAACCAAGAGTAAAGAAACTAACGCAGATGTAGAGAACGGACGTGTGGACACGGGGTGGGGGCGGGGAGGGCGGGGCGGGAAGGGGAGGGTGGGATGAACTGGGAGATTAGGCTTGACATAAATACGCTACCACGTGTAAAATAGCTAGCTAGTGGGAACCTGCTGTATAGCACAGGGAACTCAGTTTGGTGCTCTGTGATGACCTAGATGGGTGGGATGTGCAGGGGAGGGAGGTCCAAGAGGAAGGAGATATATGTATACATATAGCTGATTCACTTCACTGTACAGCAGAGACTAACATGACATTGTAAAGCAATCATACTCCAATAAAAAAAAAAACTAGTATAAAGTAGTTTGAAGAACTTCTTGTACTCATAACTCAGCTTCAACAAATACCAGCAGGAATGGCCAGTCTTGTTTTACCCTCCCTTCTCTTTATTAATGTTATTCTTAGGATCCTCGCCCTGGAGGGGGAACTAGTGCTCGGTCTGTGGTTGACAGGTGTGGGAGGATTTCTCCAGGGCCCCTGGCTGGGACATGTCCCATGGAAGTCCCAGTGTTGGGAGAGGCAAGCCTCACACTGCACAGCCCTCCCTCCTGTAGGTACAGACCTAGGGCTGGGACTCAGGCCAGCAGAGAGAAAAAAGGACATCCTTGCATATGGGGGCTGTGGTCTGCCGCCCACGGTCTTTCAAGCTACACCTGGGGACTTCTCAGGATCGGTATAGGACCAGGGCCTCTATTTTGTGGAAGTCCTGCTTCTGTCCTGAAGGGACTCAGTTCTGGATGGTGGTTTCAAATGGCACTCTGTCCCAGAGGCTTCACTAAGCCTGGGTCTGGGCATAACCTGGGGAGCCTAGACCCAAAAGCCCCTGATTGCCTTTGGGTTCTGGCTCTACGTCTCTCACTGCAAGTCTGAGCCAGCCCCAGACCACGTGGTTTATGCTTCGGCTCTGGGCTCGCTTCTCCTCCTGGCTGGTCTCCTGCACCACATGGATCCTCTCTGGCAGTACCAGTTCCACATCCTCCTCCTAGGAGGCCCAAGTGTGGACAAACCATCCTTGCTGAGACACTACGTGGAGGGCATCTTTGTCGAGGGCGTCGCCCAGGCAGTGGCGGTGGACTTCTCAGTGCCCTTCATGGAGGCAGAGCCTGGGGGTCCAGCTGGCCAGGAAAGGTCACCACCCACCCCTGAGGGGGAGAGCCCACCCATCAGGAAGAGAAGGGGCGTTGGTGGCCATGACAAAGATGAACTCTGGACCAAGAGCACAGGTCTGAGTCCTGGCCTACCCTGTGACCACGGGCAGGCCACATGATCTCTCCAGACCTCGATATCCTTACCTGTAAAATAAGAGGCTACACTGGTGACTCTGAGGGCCTTTCCTAACTAGAGGGAACTGTGAGAGCTTAGTCCAGCTCTGTCCTCCTCCTCCCTGCTTCACCTCATGCAAGAGGGGCCCTCTCCAGGATGGCTTCCTCATCCCAGATGGCTTCTTCTGTGTCCTCAAAACTCACCCCCGTTTTTGTGACCACCTCCTACACCTGCCTTTTGGTTCATTCTTTCTCAGGAAAACCTCAAGCCTTATTCCTTTACCTTCAGTCCAAATTAACTGCAGCCAACTTCTTGGCTGGTCCCCCTCCTGCCTGCTTCCAATTCCACTGGCAGCCAGAGCAAGGTTTTTAACATGTAGATATAATCACGTCAATCCTCCGTCTAAAACTTTACTGGCTCCCCATTACCTGTGCAGTGGTTTTCAAACGTTTTGTTTATATGCCTGCTTTTAGCGTCAGAATCTTCTTGTCAGACGGGATCTTTCTCACAGCCCTGAAATCCTCCACAAGTAAAAGAGAGATTGCTCAGGCTGAAGAGAGGTGGGAAGCCCAGAGCCAGCCTACTGGGCCTCCCACACTATGTACCACCTCCCCCCGCCCCCCGCAAGACACACGCATGGCGGCCTCCAAAGCATGAGCACTGGACCCCATCACTAGGCCTGAGGGCTGCCCACCCCCAAGCTTACCCTGCTCATCTCCGGCCATTCTCTCCTCACGTGGCACCTTGTGCTTTAGCCACAGTGATGCAGTGACTTCTTTACACCTCCGGACCTTTGCAGGCGCTGTCATTCCCACCTCTGTCCCCACAGGACCTGGTGAGATAGTTTAGAGCACAGTTAAGAGTGCAGGTTCTGGAGTCAGAGGGACTTGGTTGAAATCTCAGCACCAACACTACTACCTGTGTGATCTTTTTTTAAAATTAATTAATTAATTAATTTTTGGCTGTGTTGGGTCTTCGTTGCTGTGTGCGGGCTTTCTCTAGTTGTGGCAAGTGGGGCCTACTCTTTGTTGCAGTGCGCGGGCTTCTCATTGCAGTGGCCTCTCTTGTTGCAGAGCACGGGCTCTAGGTGCGCAGGCTTCAATAGTTGTGGCACGTGGGTTCAGTAGTTGTGGCGCACGGGCTTAGTTGCTTCGCGGCATGTGGGATCTTCCCGGACCAGGGCTCGAACAGGGAAGAACAGGGAAGAATCCGCCTGCCTGGTTGGCAGGCGGATTCTTAACCACTGCACCACCAGGGAAGTCCTACCTGTGTGATCTTGAGTAAATTACTTAAACTCTAAATTTTAGTTTCCTCATTGGAAAATGGGATTAAATGAGATATTGCAAACAAAGTGCTTGACAAACACTTGTTTCTTCAGGTCTGTTGGGAAAACAAGCTTATCCACAGAAGGTGCTTAGCATAAAACATGGCACTTAATACGGACTCTTACCAAGACCCTCCCAACACTGGAGCACAGGAATTCACCAGCCCTGCCACCCCTTGGGCTCCTCAGCATGTATTAAGTCCTACGTGTGCTCAGACTATGCTGGGCTCCGGGAATCAGGTGGGCCTGGTTACTTAGCAAGATAGAGGGCGTCGTGCCCAGGGCGAGGGGCTGAGCTGCCCCAGGCACCGAGTCAGAAGACTCCCCACAAATCACCGGGTGACACCCCACTCTCCAGTACCCCCACCTCCAGTAACCACTTAAACAGCTGTCGGATTTCCCCCTTCTCTCCATTTCGTCACAAATACCTCAGTCCAGGCAACAACCTTCTCAGGAACCTCTGCTTCCACAAATGCCCTCTCTTCCCCCTCCACTGTCTGGCCAGAATGAGCTTTTCAAAACATCAACCTGAACGATCATGCTTCTGCTTAAAATCCTTCAATGGCTCCTGCTACTTTTGGGTAAAGGCCACTCTTTGCTGGGGCCTACGAAAGACACTGCAGGACCTGGCCCGTCTTGCCTCATCACACGGCATCGGGGCTGGCATACGTGCAGCTCTCTCTCCTTGAAAGTGATCCCCACGCCTTCCCCTGGGTTCCTCAAATTACAGCTCTACTGCTCAGACGCCCTCCCCAGCCCTGGGAGTCTCTTCTTTGCAGCCCTGGTCATGGAAGCAGTTTTCCTTTCACTCAGTGGCAGGTCGCTCCCTGTTTTCATTCATCATTGCAGGCCATGCCTGGCATGGGCAGGGGCAGAGCTTATAAATACTCGCTGAATGAACAAGCCTCTCAGTATACATACAGGACAAGACGACTAGCTGGATGAAGCCATTCACCTGTCACGCAGCTGATCAAGAACTGAGGTCTTTTGACTCTACCTAGCTCTTTGCATTAAACTGCCCTGATTCCCCTGTCCCCTTCTGTCCTCAGTGCAGGATTCAAAACTAATTCTGGATTCCTTCCTGGCTGCCAAGGCCAATGACTCGCTCCTACTGCAGGAACTTGGCAGAAGGCCTTTTGCGGCTTGGTAATCACCAACAGAACATCCTTTGAGAGCGTCCCCCAGCGGCATCGGGAGGTTCTGGAGAAAGCAAAACCCTCCAGTATCTTCTTTCTGGTGGTAGGCCACAAGAGTGACCTGGTGGTTGAGGGAGAGGTGATGCCGGGGGGAGGGGAGAAGCTGGCTGCCTCTTGGGGTGCTCACTACGTTGAGACCTCAACCGAAAGCAAGGGTGACATCAGCACAGCTTTCAAGCTGCTCACTCAAGAGATCTAAGAGCTGTGAAGAGAGGGGTCATGGAGCCAAACCCAGGGTGGGAGGGAGTGAAAAGCAGGGTCCCACCACAGACCAAGCCTCAGGAGGCAGAGGCCCGAACCACGGCAAGGTGGATGTATCCATGCTGGTGGCCCCTGGGTGGAACAGCTACACTCCCTGAAGCCCACGGAACCCTCACAATCCACAAGGGCTCTGCCAGGAACATAACAGGATGATGCTAGCTGCCACTGAAGGTCATGACCCTGAGGTCTCAAGGGGCCTGGTTTCCTCTGCACGATGGTAAAAATACTAGGATCAGGGACACCAACAGCTGAGAACAGAGAGAAACCTGCACAGAAAGGCCTTTCCCCAAGTCTACTGCCATCCTTTCTTAGAGTCAAGGATGAACTCCAGAAGGTCCGGAAGAGCAGGTCAGGAAAGGATTTCCCCAAATCAGGAGCCTCTTCAGGATGGGGCTCATGACAGAAGGTCACCCTGCTCGATTCTTATGGCAGACAATCTGGACTAAAAGTCCTACTGATGGTAAGGCCTTCCTTGGAGTAAAATAATGGAAAAGTTCCTGGGTTTTTTCCTCCATCACAGAAATGAATAATGGTGCTGCCATCTGCTGACTAGAGAGCTACATCCAGCCTTGCTTACCCTCCTCTGGCATTTCAAAGGCTGTAAGCCATGCACCCTGTGTCTTTCAATTAATAACTTCTTTATTCTGGAAAAGCAAATGAAAGTCATATTCATATAAACACTGACATTACAAAGTACAGGGAAAAGGGGGAGGGAGAAGGAAACAAAAACCTCTACAAATCCTGCTAATACTCTCTCACCAAACAAGACCATAATGCTTTTCCCCAATTCAATCACTTATATAATAAACCACAAATAACATCTTCTCTGGAAGATACACTGCTCCTCTTTGAGATGGCAGGAAAAAGGGACCGGAAGTTGGGGTAGGAGGCTTTATTCTTTTGGCAGATCCTCTCAGTCATTATAGATATTGCTGCACTGTTAATAAAAAATATATGCTTCTCTGTAAAGCATTAAAAAAAAAAATCCAAGGATGAGATGGCTGAGGTCTCAGCTCAAGTATCTCCAAATACATTGTTGTCCATTCCCTGACCTTTCCGTGTGTTATTTCTTGGTTGTTTTCCGGATCAATGCCATTCTCTGAAAGGAGAGAGAAATAAGCAATTACACAGGTTAGAGTCAGGAACTTTCCAGGACATCCACGTGTGGCTACCAGGTAGCATGGTCTACACCACAGGCTGGACTCCTCAGGAACCTACAGGTACAGGGAAGCTCAGCAGTTCCTTCTAACTCAAGCACAGTCTGCGGGGCCCTAACACAAGTTTCCACAGGCCAGTGGACCCATTTCATTGACCAAAAGACCCCAAAAGCCCTATACTAGCAGGATGGCAAAAACAGTTAAAAGCAGAAGGTGACAGCTCCCGCCTTTTGGGGATTTAAGGGACAGGCCATCAAAACATGTGCTTTCTAGGCTTACCCCCTTCCCCTAATCTCCTTCTCTGATGATGGAAAAAATAAGGAAGAGGGCTCTGTTTTGAGCCTGTTGCCAACACGCAAAGGGAGCTGACATTCCTCACTTGATAGCCTGCAATGAAGGAAACTGACCCTAACAATTTCCACCATAACCCATCAGGGAAACATTCAGATCATGGGTTTCAAATCTTACTATTACCAGCCACTGGCCAAATTAATGACTTGCTTTGCTCACCCTTTTTGACTAAGAGATTGTTTGAACATTATGATATTGGTTGATTGATAAATAAATAAATAGGGCTGAAAAGTGGATAATTTGAGAGCCGAACCAAATGACCATCTACTGCCTGGAGGGACTTCCTTCTGAACAACACTGCAGTCCTTCAATTCCGGCTATTGGCGGTCTCCTTGTAGGGCTTCCTCTGTGAGCTCTGTAAACATACCCACTCCAGAGATCCCAGGCTACGGAAAAGCGAGGTACACTCAGCCAGAACTGCCCGACTGTGGAACATCAAGCTTGGAAAAAGCCCACTTTTCAAATCAGAGTAGCCAGTTAAACTAAGACTTGTCAAATGGAGGCCAACATTGCCATGAGACTGACCAATGACTGGGACAGCTTGTTCCCCAGTAGAAGTGGAGACAGGTTCTCTTACTGACCCCTCAGTTCTGCAGTAAGAGGGACGGAGAACAAAGGTTAAGCTGGGGCAGAGGCCAGACGGCTGGCAGAGAAGCTTGGGTGCTACCTCCTAGCACAAGTACAGCATATTTCTGCTTTGCTTAAACTGCCCTCTAGTCGGAGGGCCCTAGATGATGTTCAAATCAGCAACAATGAAGGAAGATTTCTTTAAAGAGATGTGGAGGGGGCGAGTTCCATACAGGTTAGAAAAACCTAGAATCAACAGCTTTAAGTGGCACCCATTAGAGTTGAGAGAAAAAACTGAGACCCCATATGGGAACAAAAAAGCACCTAGGAAAAATCTGGCTGATCTCCCGTACAGCCCTGCTGCCTCTTGCCCTCTCTGACATTTGGAGGAAATGACAACCACAGTGATGGTAGCTGTGTGCATTCTCTCTGAGACACAGCTCAAGGGATCAGCTGTGGCTGGCCCGAGACTCTGAAGCCTTCTCACCTGTTTGTGAGCTTCTGTGGTGCAAGCTTTTTTGTAGGGTCGTATTTCTTCAGAGCCAAACCCTGGGATCCACATGTTCCACTGGCGTTCTGTAAGGAAGAAGCCCACACAGAGATAAGGGGACCAGGAAGGCAGTGTCAAGGTGCAGTGTGACCCTCAGACAAGGGTCAGGGAGGACTAATCTGGGCAATCAACTGTACTAATTAACAGTAACTCTGCAGAGGGGCTCTATGGGACACAAATGGGGGAATCACATATGGTACCTCCAAGGTTTTAAAGGACACTATTTGACCTTCTGGCAAAGAAATAAGAGGTAAATGCATCAAAACTTTGAGTGTGGAGCCCTAAGGTTTCCATGCGGCTCTTCAGGAAAGGAAAGTTATTTGTTTCTTCAATAAAAAGTTATTTGTTTCTTCTGTCTTACCCCTATGCTCAAGGTAACCCCTCTCAAACTGAAAGGAGGAGTAGGAAGAGAAAGGCATTCTTTGCAATCTGGAGTTAAGAGCCAAGCCCCAGTTCTGCTGCTTCACTGTGGAGCAATATGACGTTGGTCTCAGTTTCTTCACCTTTTATATGGTAGTAACAACAGAAATAACCACCTGATAGGATGGTTGAGAGGCTTCAATGGCATAATGCAATCCCAGAGCCTGGGATAAATACATAGAGAGACAGATACAGACACAGGTATGTCCACGCCACAGCTCCATGTCCTTGTGCCACTGGATATGACCATCCCTGTAAGACTGTCACTACAAGTTATCAGAGGGCAGAGATTTGGTTTTTCCACTTTTTCAGTAACTGGCATAGCCACATGGCCCCCTAAATCCACATATAAAAGTGTACTCGACTTCCCTAGTGGCACAGTGGTTAAGAATCCACCTGCCAATGCAGGGGACACGGGTTCGAGCCCTGGTCCGGGGAGATCCCACATGCTGCAGAGCAACTAAGCCCACGTGCCACAACTACTGAGCCTGCGCTCTAGAGCCCATGAGCCTCAACTACTGAGCCCACATGCCACAACTACTGAAGCCCGCGCGCCTAGAGCTCGTGCTCAGCAACAAGAGAAGCCACCTCAATGAGAAGCCTGCGCACCGCAACGAAGAGTAGCCCCCACTTGCCGCAACTAGAGAATGCCCATACACAACAACGAAGATCCAACACAGCCCAAAAAAAAAAAGTGTACTGCACTTTAAGTACATCCAATATAAAAAAAAAATTATACTTACACAAGATTATTTAGGGAACAAATCTCTACTCAAAAGGAGTTACAATGGGGACTCCTTTATCATGCTCCCCTAGAGCACTGAAAACATTTGTTTTGCAAATTTGATTTGCCCCAGACAGGCACTTACTTAAAATCAAATTGAATATTAGTGGTTTTATAGTTATACTTTGTGTCTAATGCATAGCAAATATTGTGTGAATGAATGATTCATTGTTGGTTCTAGAATAATTTTATATACAGCTCTCTTCCAATATTGCTTTGAAAATAAAAATGAAACTTTCTGCTAATAATTTGTTGTCAGTACTTGAAAGTGACACTAAGATTATTCTCTGGGAATTACACTTTACAATCAACACAAAGTGGATCAGGATATGGATATGCAAAGTCACTTTAAAGAGAGTGGCTACCAGGCATGAATGCAAACATGTAAGTACGTGTAACTATATATTTAAATAAGTGTGTACAGTTGACCTTTGAACAAGGCAGGGGTCAGGGGCGCCAACCCTCCCTGTACTTGAAAATCTGCGTATAACTTATAGTCAGCCCTCCAACCATGCTGTTCCTCCATATTCACAGATTTAACCAACTGTGGATTAGGTAGTACTGCAGAATTTCCTACGGAAAAAAATCACCAATAAGTGGACCGTGTGCAGTTCAAACTCGTGTTGTTCAAGGGTTAACTGTATTTATATTTTATATAATATTAATAGAATAGCAACAACATTTAGTGAATAAAATGTGTAATAAAATGGCTGGGACAAAGCAGCATTGTGCAAAGCATTCTATGTTCATTATCTCATTTAACTTTCATATTTATGAAGAAAGATCCTGTCTCAAAAATACACATATTGAATATACTGAAGATACATTCTTGCAAGGAAACATTACGTGCATAATTGACTCAGTAATTCTGAAAAGTAATTACCATGAAAAGTAATCAAATGATCTTTACTTCAGACAAATCAAATGGAACATATGTCAGGTGTAATCACAATATAAATATTCATGCACTGTATAGCATTTATGGTAATATATATGGTAACATATGTGTATGTGTAATATGTGTGTATTTACATATACATGTTTATAATAGATTCTGATTAAAATATATCGTGGGGACTTCCCTAGTAGTCCAGCGGTTAAGACTCCACACTCCCAATGCAGGGGGCCTGGGTTCAATCCCTGGTCGGGGAACTAGATCCCACATGCCACAACTCAGAGCCTGCATGCCGCAACAAAAATATACCGCATGCTGCAACTAAGACCCGGCACAGACAAATAAATAAATAAATATTTTTTAAGAAAGAAATGTTATTAAAAATATATATATATTGTGGAAATGCAAAAAATATATATATATATATATACACATATTGAACACATATTCAAGTAAAATAGGTTAGGAGATACATAAGTTAATCAGTTTAGTAACCCTGAACATTTACATTCAATTAAACCTAAAGATAATGAACTAGTATGAATATATACTCTACAAATAAATATGCTTAATGTAAAAAAAACACACAGAAATAAAGAAAGACCATGTCAATCAGAAGGGGAGGTTATTCAACTATTCAAGTATAGAAAATAGCCGGGTCAGAAGCAAACACTTGGCAGTGCCCATCCCAGCCCATCCAGAAGAGAGCCATCAAGAGTTTA
The DNA here is from genome assembly GCF_949774975.1 of Lagenorhynchus albirostris. Lineage (NCBI taxonomy): Eukaryota > Metazoa > Chordata > Mammalia > Artiodactyla > Delphinidae > Lagenorhynchus > Lagenorhynchus albirostris. The sequence continues at coordinate 163,974,038 of NC_083096.1, read as the reverse complement.
CAGCCTCGCTGGCAAGCTTATCCTTGCTGGGCGCGGGGCAGGGAAGTTGTGGGCAGCAGGCCTAGATGGTTAACACCAGGTTCCCTAATTCCCCAAACCCTGATCCCGGGCCTCCCACATGCTGCGGAGCGGCTGGGCCCGTGAGCCATGGCCGCTGAGCCTGCGCGTCCAGAGCCTGTGCTCCACAGCAGAAGAGGCCACAACAGTGAGAGGCCTGCGTACCGCAAAAAAAAAAACACTCTCAGCCCCAGCCACCACCTGACTTCAATCACATGAGAGATCCTTAGCAAAGCTGCCCAGCCCACCCCCAGGCCCATGAACAAAATGAACAACTGTTACTGTTTTAAGCCATGTTTGTTACACAATAATAAATAATTGAAATGGCTGTCTTTTGCTATTAATATCAGCAATGTTAACCAGAAGTGTGTTATTTATCCCACCTCCACTACCAGCGCCTCCTGGAGCAGTATCTCCCTGACACTGGGAAGGAAGCTTTCAGCCATGGGCTGATCTGCACTCAATCCCTTAATATCTTCTGCCTCATTCCCTTGGCCTGACTGTCTTTGTAGTCACAGACTGTCCCCTTTCTTTTGATCACACTGCAACCAATGTAGGGGGGTAGCTTATTCATTTCCAAGTGATTACAATTATCAATGTTAGATGAGTATCTCCCAGAAAAACCCAAGCTCAAATTTAGTGTCTATTAAGTAGAACAGCAGAATACAAAATTATATGTACATTATGGATATAATGTTCTTGAGAAAAATACATCAATAAGCTAAAAACTGGAAGGAAAATACCATTATATGTATGGTAGAGATATAATAGCTACATTTACTAAGCTCTTACTTTGTGCCAGTCACTTTACGAACATAACCCATAATCCTCACAACGACCCTGTAAGGAGGGTATTATGATCCCCGCTATAGAAATGAGGAAACCAGCTCTAAGAGAAAGTAAGTAGGAAGGATGAGGTGGTACAGTTAGAAAGTGGCACACCCAATGCTAGGGTTCATTCCCCCTACCATGCATGGATTTCTCTTTCCTGTTTAATGCTACTATGGCCTGAATACATAAATCCCAGAGCCCAGAAGTCTGATCCTGGCATGAAGGTTCCTGGAGGAGCAATAGTGTGGATACCTCAGGGAGAAACGAGACCACATACCTAGATGCAGCTGGACATCTTTCACCTCCAGGGTGCTGGACTTGCGATGCCGAGCAAGCTGGCACGCTGCTGTCACCACGCTCTCGATAAAATCATCAGCAATCTGCAGCAGCATCTGGGGGAAAAAAAGTGGGGGAGAGTAACCACGACACTGGCAGGGTAGGCTCCTGTTGCTTGGACAACTGTATCTGCTTGAATCACATATTCAGTCAGGTTTTCTAACAGAAGGCCTGGAATCAGCATTTGAGCGAAGGTGGGGAAGAGGAGTGAGGACCACAAGAGAAACACATTAGCTCATTAACCAGGTTGAGAGAAACTCACACCCTTCTGAGGATGTACTTTCCGTACTTTCTACCTAGCAGCGATCAACCAGCCCAACCCCTACCCTCTCCGCATCTTCTTATGAATTAGGTAGGAAAATAAATGTGAATCATTAAATCCTCACTCCCTCGTATTCTCTTAAAGCATTTTTATTTCCATTATCTCACCTAGTCCTTATAATTATCCTGTGAAAAAAATGGGGCACAGATTTTACCCTAACTCCATAGAGGAGGATGCTAAGATTCAGGGAGATTAACTTGTTCATGGCCATGTAACTATTAAGCAGCAAAACCAGGATTCAACCTCAAGGTTCTGAGTCCAAAACCTGGATTCTTTCCAGTTTATTATCAATTATTCCTAGATTGTGTGAAGAGCAAAATCAGAATTCTGAAGTTAAAAATCTACATTAAAAAAACGGAAATTTTGATCAGTGAATACCTTCCTCATGGCTTCCTCTGCTGACCAGAAAAATAAAATAAAATAAAAGTACAACCATAGTTATAAACATTCCTTGTTCTGCTGGACTATCAATGCATTGTCATCTTTCCTACAGAACCAAATGGATACCATCTAAAGGAAAGATTTCTAATTAAACATGGCAGATCAACTCTAAAAATGACCTCCTCTCCTTCCCTACACCCATTAAAATAACAACAAAGGAAAAAAACAAAAGACATATAAATCCACAAAGACAAAAAGATAGGAGAGAAAACCTTAATGGACAAGATATTCCAATAAACTTTTAAAGTAAATTTTTGTTAAAGAGGTAACAAAGGAAGAATGGGAACTGACCTAGCAGACAGAAGGTATAACACAAATGCACGCAGAGGGGACGCCAATGAGAACGAACTGATTTGCCCTTTGCAACTCCTAAGAGATCCAGGATTTGAATGTGTCATTAACCACAGAAGACTGGACTGAGGTATGGAACTAAAAACTGGACAATTGTTACATGTCTGTACAGAGTAGTCCCCCAACCCCCACACTTCAAAAGCAGCCAAGTGACTTCCCACACGTACCTGACCCAGAACACAGTCGGTTTACTCCCCAGAAAAACTGAACAGGAGTGGCTATGGATGAGAGTACACCAGACACAGCAGAGACAAGGGAAAGACACAGTCCCTTTCTCTTGCCTTGCTTCCGGGATGTTAGAAGCTAGAGATAAACCCTCCAGATAGGAGACAAAGGATTTTTCTCTGCATATACTAAATGATTCCAGAGGAAAGACTTACAGATACTGATTAGGGAAATGCCCCATTAAGAAGGTTGACTATGGACAAATTATTCTGAAGTGAAGCCAGTAGTATGCTGGAGCCAGATTAGATGAGGTCATGAAGGCCAATTGCATGCATTTCTTCCCAATCCTGCATTCAGTGACAACATGTTGATAGCTTAAAATAGGGCATAGTGAGAATATTTACACCACAGAAATCAGGAAATGCTGAAAGTCAGAGTCTTTTTCTCCACAGAGCTGGTTGTTAAACATTTACCAATACATGACTGGGCGAAGACCATCAGTCAGTAAGTTCTGCTTCAAATCAGGCTTTTAGTGGCTCATTCTTTAAGAATGGATAGCCAGAATCACCAGACATTTGAAGAAAGTCTCCAACACTAAAAGGAAAATAAACAAACCAAAGGGGAAAAAAGGGACCCAGAGGAAACAAAGACAATGCAGGGAAAAGAAGAAAATGTCAAACAACGTAATTAATATCCTTAGAGAGAAAAATAAGATACTACAACTGTAAAATAAGAACAGAATGGCTTAGGGAAAAAAAAAGTCAACAAGAAAAAGTTCATGGAAATTAAAATTTTTATTATAAAAGAAAGTTAAAATTTAGAAGACAAACTAAGGAAAATCTCCCCAGCAAGTAGAATTTAGAATTACAAAGAAATGAAAAAAGAGAAAAGATAAAAAAACCTAAGAGGATCAATGCAGAAGATCCAACATCCAACCGTCATTACACACAGAAAGAAAAAAAGCAGAGAAGAAATTATCAAAAAACTAAGATTAAAAAAATGGAACCTTCATACACAGCTGGTGGGAATGTAAAAGGATGGAATGCTTTATAAAAACAGGAAGTTCCTCAAAGGAAAAACACAGAGTTACAATATGACTCACCAATTCCAGTCCTAGATATATATCCAAGAGAAATGAAAATGCATGCCCACAGAAAAACTTGTACATGAATTAAGAAAAAGAAAGAGGGGCTTCCCTGGTGGTGCAGTGGTTAGGAATCTGCCTGCCAATGCAGGGGACACGAGTTCGAGCCCTGGTCCGGTAAGATCCCACATGCCATGGAGCAACTAAGCCCCTGTGCCACAACTACTGAGCTTGCGCTCTAGAGCCCGCGAGCCACAACTACTGAGCCTGCGTGCCACAACTACTGAAGCCTGTGCGCCTAGAGCCCATGCTCCGCAATGAGAAGCCTGCACACCACAACGAAGAGTAGCCCCCGCTCACCGCAACTAGAGAAAAGCCTGCATGAAGACCCAATGCAGGGCTTCCCTGGTGGTGCAGTGGTTGAGAGTCTGCCTGCCGATGCAGGGGACACGGGTTCGTGCCCGAGTCCGGGAGGATCCCACATGCCGCAGAGCGGCTGGGCCCGTGAGCCTTGGCCGCTGAGCCTGTGTGTCTGGAGCCTGTGCTCCGCAACAGGAGAGGCCACAGCAGTGAGAGGCCCGCGTACCACGAAAAAAAAAAAGACCCAATGCAGCCAAAAATTAAAATTAAAAAAAAAGAATATTACTTAGAAATACAGAGGAATGTTCTAGAAACAATTAAAATTGTTGAAAGTGACTGCCTGTGAGTAGCAGCCTATACCCTTTTTGACAGGCAAAAGTAGCAATGCTGTTAGGTATAAAGTGCTAGGCATTCTCCAAGGTGATTTGTATAAGTTATTCATGGGACCCTGACAATAACCCTGTAGATAAATAATGTCATACCTTACCAACACAAGAGGAAGCTGAGTCTCAGAAAAGTTAACTGACCCACCGACAGAGCCAAGTCTCAAATTCAGACTTGTCTGCCTCTATAATCTGTGCTCTTAATGGCTATTCTATACTATTTCTCAGGGACACAGTCTCTAGGGTACCCAATCCCAACTTACCTCCTCCACATCTTCATCCAGTTGCTCATTAGGATCCACTTCTCTTACTAAGTCTTGTAATTTCTTCTTGGTCAATACCTAAAGTTAATTGGGAGAACATTTTTTTCAGCCAAGTAGCAAAGAAACAAACACCTCATTACTCTATAATGAAAGGCTATCAATTTGTTGGGTTTGGTTTCTACTTTCCAAAGAATTATCAGTCTGGCTTACTTGGTGCTATTACTACAAGACTATAGTCTCAAGACAGAAGTAGCCTAGGGAAAGGCAGAAAGAGCAATATGGAAGAGAGGCCAACATCTGTCAGGTAGTTTTAGTAAACTCTACATTAATTTGCAATTTTCTGACCACCACAAGTTGTACAGTGCCCCTGCTGCCTTTGGACAAGCTCTTCTACCCTTCTTCCTACCTGCTCAGCTCACAGTGCCTCCTTTCTGATGCTCTCCCAGCCCACCCAGGTGAAAGCAACCACTTCCTCCTTTGGTCTCCACTGTACCCTGTGTACCCTTCTATCATTGTGTACATTTATAAACTTGCCTGTTTCTGACTTAATAGGCTGAAGGCTCCTTGAGGGCAGGGAACACGTGTTCATCTCTGTATAACTAAATATCGATATTTGTGAAAGTATGTACAACTATGATCCCTCTTTCATAAAGGAAATGTTATACCACATATATACGCCACTAAATAAGGATCAAAAGACATACACTAAAATGCTAACCATAGTTATTTTGGGGTGGTGGTAGAATTGGGGGCTATTATTCTTTCTCTTTTTCCAAAGTTTCACGATAAGCATTGCATGACATTGGAAATAAGGAAAAAATAATAATTTTTAAAATAAATATTTGTTAATAATGTCTCAGATCTATCCATTCAACCATCACTTAATTCAAGCCTTTGCCACATATCTTGATTTACTGCAAAAGTCTTAGACTTGCTGTTCCTCCCAGTCTGCCCCCTTTCATACCTTTCTTGTCCCCTTACTGTCAAGTTAATCCTCCTAAGATATACAACTTTTATTATGTTACTTTCAAGCTTATTAAATATTTGCAAAGATTGTTTATTGACTAAAAGTTCCAACGGAAACTGACTAGCATAGGCCTAGTATGTTCTGCCGTAATCCTACCTATACAATTTTATCTCCTGCTCTTCTCCAACACCACACCCATCATGGGTTGGTCTCCTGAATACCTGCCCAACCCTTCCCATTCATCATTGCTAGTTCCTCCCCCATTCTCTTGAACTGTTGTCTCCTCATCCTATTCTACCCAGCCTACAAGGTCCAAGTCAAGAGAGTATACTTATTTCTTATGGCTCTGGAGGACAGAATCAGGATCATGGGTAGAAAGAGGGGGTCAGATTTTAGAATCACTGCAGAAAATAAAGGCAGCAGCTAGATGAACTAGGAGAAAAGACTGGAGGCAAGACTACTTTTATTACAGGAATAATGAATAATGAATCCATTAATTATTTAACTATTTTATTTTATTTAACAGGTATATAGCATATATATTTATATATAAAAACCTGTCACAGGCAAGCTGTTGTGTCAGTGCATGTATATATGGATGTATGTATATGTATATGCATACACACACTTAAATACTACAAAGTAAAAACTGATAAATGTACATGATATTTCGATAAAGAACTTGAGAAGTCTGAGCGGAAGAGGCAGCAGCTGAGATGGACATCTCTCAGAGTGTTATTGCTTCAAAGAACAGATAAGAGGTGCCCACAGAGAACAAAAAGCAGATGATACCTGATTGTTTTCAGGGCTGAGACGCCCTCCTGTCCCAGGAGTGCCTGGGATCTTTACCACTGTAGTGCTATTGGCCATGGAGCCTTGTGGAGGGGTGCTAGCTGGTTCCGGTTTTATTGATGAGAAATTGGACAGGTTGATTAGGGCTGAGGGGCCAAACTGGTTCATAATCTGCCGCGCTTTGGACTTCAGCTCATAGAGCTTATCGAGATCTTGTTTCTTTTTGGAGCTATGAGGACCAAGGCCAATCAACTGTAGAAGAAAAACAAGAGAATTAGCTCTGGAAGTACATGTAATAAAGGATGAGTTTTAAAAGTAAAATTCTATGAGGCCTGTCAGACTTTGAAGGGTCTTCATTTGATACCTGCACATTGAAAATGGAGGGAATGAAGAATGTTCATTGCTCTCACCTGATATTTAGAAACCATCTCTTCTCCAAAAGCTAAATAAAATAGTCCACACAAGTGAAATAAAGAAGTAAATGAAATGAGGAATCTTATGTACAAAAATAAACTAGAATGAGCAAGACATTTTTGAAGACTTTGTAAAAATAGAATACTTGGTTAATTGTAAAAATAGAATACTTGGTTAAGTACTACATGCATTATTTTTGAACATCAAATAATGCTAAACTCAAATAAATCATGGCACAATCACATACTTGAAACCTAGTCACAAAACTTCAGAAAACAGATTAGTTCATTTTGGTGTTTCAAAACATGCTTAAGTCTATGTCAGGGCCTAATAAACACAGTTTTTAGCAATTGTTAAAAGTAAGCTCTTCACTGTCATCAAGGGCAAATTTTCTCTGAGTGTTAGCAATCTTTAAATACATGCAGAGTCCCTAGGCTGGAGTAGCCAAGACTTCTAAATTTTAGAGCCATGAGGCTGACTCCGTGGACATCAGCTTTGGTGTCATCAAGATCAGAAGCACATTCAGGAAGTTCCACCCACAGTGACCTCAAGGAGCTTACTTACAGCTATCTGAGTGTCTAGATCTTTAATTACATCAGCAACGGCTGTGAGCCCGGTGAAACGAGAGGCAGCCATTTTCAAAAACTACCTGTAAATGAACAACTGGCATCAAGCACCACCCTTGCCACAGAACCATTTCAGTTGCATGGCCTGCACATCTTCAATGACCAGAATGCAGGCAAACTGACTGTGGAGAACATTTCCTTATTCCAACTGGGCACCAAGAAAAACATCTCCATTTCTTTCATATACAACTTTTAAAATTAATGATGACAATAGTAACATTAAGACTCTCTTCCAATAAAATGAATGTACTATTGTTAGAGATAAGCTAGCAGCATATGAAATACTTTATTGGCCAAAACTGTGGAATTTGAACCTGCAAGAATCATGGCAATGTTTTCAGAACTTGATAAAGCTTAGCAACCTGAATGAGTATCTGTATCTTGCCCCTACTGCTGAGTTCCTCTCCAACAAATTGTCTAACTCTCTAATACAAGAAATCATCTTCTCCTGGTTTACCCTTAATAAAAGCAACTAACTACGCACTGGTTAAATGATCAAGAGAAACTTGTTGGCCAAGATCCCGCTGAGGGGGGCAGCACAGCATCAGGATTACTTTTTTTTAAAACCATATGTGGTCCACGTCTCCTTTTCCCTTACCCACAAATCTTACCAATGGAAGAAATGGGAAAGGAAAAGATTGTTAACATGGTAACAGTTGCCCTAATGTTATAAAAGCAAACTATTTTCCCAGATCAAGTCCTATGAAAAAGCCTTATTAAAGATTATCAGTAGTGGGCTTCCCTGGTGGCGCAGTGGTTGAGAGTCCGCCTGCCGATGCAGGGGACACGGGTTCGTGCCCCGGTCCGGGAAGATCCCACATACCGCGGAGCGGCTGGGCCCGTGAGCCATGGCCGCTGAGCCTGCGTGTCCGGAGCCTGTGCTCCGCAACGGGAGAGGCCACAACAGTGAGAGGCCCGCGTACACACACACAAAAAAAAGATTATCAGTATGAACATAAGCCACCACAATGAGAAACCCACGCACTGCAATGAAGAGTAGCCCCTGCTCGCCACAACTAGAGAAAGCCCGTGCGCACCAATGAAGACCCAATGCAGCCAAAAATACATAAATAAATTTATAAGAAAATAAATAAAATAAAATTTAAACAGTTGATCAATCTGGAATGGGGGGAGTAATATACTCCTCCTTTCACACACTCCTCCATTCCAGATGGATCAGATATTTAAATTTTAAATATAAAATCATTTACTAGATAAAATATAGAATATCTTTATTTTTTATTTATTATTTTTTTAAATTTATTTTTGGCTGTGTTGGGTCTTCGTTGCTGCACGCAGGCTTTCTCCTGTTGTGGAGCATGGGCCCTAGGGCACACGGGCTTCAGTACTTGTGGCACGTGGGCTCAGTAGTTGTGGCTCACGGGCTCTAGAGCGCAGGCTCAGCATTGTGGTGCACGGGCTTAGTTGCTCCGCGGCATGTGGGATTTTCCTGGACCAGGGATCAAACCAATGTCCCCTGCATTGGCAGGTGCATTCTTAAGCACTGCACCACCAGGGAAGTCCCTATTTTTTTAAAGATTTATTTAGTATTTATTTATTTAATTTATTTTTGGCTGCATTGGGTCTTCGTTGTGGCACACGGGATCTTCGTTGAGGCGTGTGGGATCTTTCCTTGTGGTGTGTGGGCTTCTCTCTAGCTGTGGCGTGTGGGTTTTCTCTTCTCTAGTTGTGGTGCGCAGGCTCCAGGGCGCATGGGCTCTGTAGTTAGTGGCATGCAGGCTCTAGTTGAGGCGCACGAGCTCAGTAGTTGTGGCATGCGGGCTTAGTTGTCCTGCAGCATGTGGGATCTTCGTTCCCTGCCCAGGGATCAAACCCGTGTCCCCTGCAGCATAAGGTGGATTCTTTACCACTGGACCACCAGGGAAGTCCCTAGAATATCTTTAAAAAATATTCAGAAACCTAAACTTAACACTTTATACAAAAATTAACTCAAAATGGATCACAGACTTAAATGTAAAATGTACAACTATAAAACTTTTAGGAAAAAACAGGAGAAAATCTTTGGGCTCTAGCTAGGCAAACCAAAAGCATGATCTGATCAATAAAAGGAAAAACTGATAAATTGGCCCTCATCAAATTTTAAAAGTTCTCTCTGTGAAAGCCCATGTAGAAAGGATGAAAAGACAAGCTACAGACTAGAAGAAACTACATACCCAAAAAAAGACAAACTACATATCCAACAAAAGACTAGTATCTAGAATGCATTAAGAACTCTCAAAACTCAATAGTTAAAAAAAATTAATTCAATTAGAAAGTGGACAAAAGACACACCAGACATTTCACCAAGGAGGATACACAGATAGCAAATAAGCAAATTGAAAGACGTTCAATCAAAAAAATTAGTCATTAAAGAAAAGCAAATTAAAACTACAATGAGATATAACTACACAACTATCAGAATAGCTAAAATAAAAAATAGTGACAACACCAAATGCTCACGAGGATGCAGAGAAATTGGATCACTCACACACTGCTAGTGGGAATGTAAATGGTATAGCTACTCTGTAAAACAGTTTGCAGTTTCTTAAAAATCTAAGCATGTACTGTCACAGAGGAGCCTAAAAAGACATGAAGACTAAATGGAAAAACTAAGATCTGAATAAACTATGGACTTCAGTTAATAGTAATGTATCAGGGACTTCCCTGGTGGTCCAGTGGTTAAGAATCCACCTTCCAATGCAGGGGCCCTGGGTTTCGAACTGTGATCAGGGAAGTAGGATCCCACATGCTGCAGGGCAACTAAGCCCACGCATCGCAACTACTGAGCCTGCATACCATAACTAGAGAGCTCGTGCACCGCAACTACTGAGTCTGCATGCTCTGGAGCTCGCGTGCCACAACTAAAGAGAAGTCTGTGTGCACAATGAAAGATCCTGCGTGCCGCAACGAAAGATCCCGCGTGCCACAACTAAGACCTGATGCAGCCAAAGATAAAATAAATAAATAAATATTAAAAATAATAATGATAATAATAATTTATCAAACGTGGTTAATTAGTTGTAATGAACATACTATACTAATGTAAGATGTTAATAATGGAGAAACTGGGTGCAGGGTATATGGGAACCCTGTACTATCTTCCCAAATTTCCTGTAAATCTAACACTGCTATCTCAGCAGGTTAAATAAATAAATAAATGGATTTTAAAAACTGCTCTAGGAAAGAGTTTATTTAAAAAAATGAAAAAAGGAAAAAGAAGACCAAATCACGAATACACAAAACAACAGGAATGAATCTTAAAATATTTAGGTGAAAAATAAGCCAGTCTCAAAAGAATACATACTATATGATTCCATTTATATGAAATTTTAATATCTAATGATCTAAAAACAAATCTCTAGTGACAGATGGGACAGAGATTGACTGCACAGGGGCAGGTTGGAAGTTTCTGAGGTGATATAAACATTCTATACCTTAAGTGGGGGAATGCTTACACAGCTGCTATATTTATCAAAACTCACAGAACTATATGTTTACAATGTATACATTTTATTGTATGCAAATTATACCTCAATAAAGTGGATTTGGGAAAAAAGAAAAAACACGCAACTACTGTATGACCCAGCGATTGCAATCCTAGGCATTTATCCTAGAGAAATGAAAACTTATGTTTACACAAAAACCTGTACACGAATGCTCATAGCTTTATTTGCAATAATCAAAAACTGTAATCAATTCAGATGTCCCTTAATAGGTAAATCATTAAACAAACTGTGGTATATCCACACCATGGAATACTACTCAGCAAGAAAAAGAAATGAACTACTGATATGCACAACTTGGATGAACTTCCAGAGAATTATGCTGAGCAAAAGCCAATTCAAAAAGAGTCCATATTGGGGCCTCCCTGGTAGTGCAGTGGTTAAGAATCCGCCTGCCAATGCAGGGGACAGGGGTTCGAGCCCTGGTCCAGGAAGATCCCACATGCCGCAGAGCAACTAAGCCTGTGTGCCACAACTACTGAGCCTGCGCTCTAGAGCCTGCAAGACACAACTACTGAAGCCCACGTGTCTAGAGCTGGTGCTCCGCAACAAGAGAAGCCACTACAATTAGAAGCCCGTGCACTGCAACAAAGAGTAGCCCCCGCTCGCTGCAACTAGAGAAAACCCATGCGCAGCAACGAAGACCCAACGCAGCCAAAAATAATAAATAAATAAAAGAGTCCATATTGTATGACTCCAGTTATGTAACATTTTTGTTTTCCTTTATTTAAAAATTAATTAACTAATTAATTAGGTTGCACCAGGTCTTAGTTGCGGCAGGCAGGCTCCTTAGTTGCAGCACGTGGGCTCCATAGTTGTGGCAGGCAGGCTCCTTAGTTGTGGCATGCGAACTCTTAGTTGCAACATGCATGTGGGATCTAATTCCCTAACCAGGGATCGAACCCGGGCCCCCTGCTTTGGGAGTGTGAAGTCTTATCCACTGCACCACCAGGGAAGTCCCCTATATAACATTTTTAAAATGGCAAATTTTACAAACAGAAGACAGATTAGTGAGGTTGTCAGGGACTGGGTGGGAGGGAGGGAGGTGTGGTTATAAAAGGCAATATGAGGGGCGCTTGTGATGGAATTGTTCAATATCTTGATAGTGATGATGGATAAATGAACCTATAAAAAGTGATGAAATTGTATAGGACTTAGTACTCATACACATATAAGCAAACAAGTGCAAGTAAAACGGGAAATCTGAATAAGATTGTTGGGTTGTATCAATGTTGATATCCTGCTTCTCAAATTATACAACAGTTTTGCAAAATGTTACCGTTGGGGGAAACTGGTGGTGCAAAGTGCAAGGGATCTCTGTATTATTTCTTTTTTTTTTTGCGGTACGCGGGCCTCTCACTGCTGTGGCCTCTCCCGTTGCAGAGCACAGGCTCCAGACGCACAGCCTCAGCGGCAATGGCTCACGGGACTAGCCGCTCCGCAGCATGTGGGATCTTCCTGGACCGAGGCACGAACCCGTGTCCCCTGCATCGGCAGGTGGACTCTCAACCACTGCGTCACCAGGGAAGCCCTGTATTATTTCTTACAGATTCATATAAATCTACAGTTATCTCAATTTTTAAAAATTGGAAAAACAATATTCTCAAGAATAAATATTACCCTTCTAAGGATGACTTTACAAAGCTCAGGAGCCATAAAAGAAAAGACTAATATGTTTAATTACACAAACATAAAAATGTCTGCATGGCAACAAACATAACAAACAAAGTTAAAGGACAAAAGACAAACTAGCAAAAATATATGCAAGATATATCAAAGGACTAATTTCTTTTATATATAAAAAATAACTACAAATCATTAAGTACCAACTACCCAATAGAAATATTGTGAAGGGCTTCCCTGGTGGCGCAGTGGTTGAGAGTGTGCCTGCCGATGCAGGGGACACGGGTTCGTGCCCCGGTCTGGGAAGATCCCACATGCCACGGAGCGGCTGGGCCCGTGAGCCATGGCCGCTGAGCCTGCGCGTCTGGAGCCTGTGCTCCGCAACGGGAGAGGCCGCAACAATGAGAGGCCCGTGTACCGCAAAAAAAAAAAAAAAAAAAAAAAGAAATTCAAATGGTTCTTAAAATAATGAAGTGATCCTTATTCTCATTCATAATAAAAATGCAAATTAAAACTACAACGTACTATTTATTCCCCATTTGGCAATGATGAAAAAGTTTTATAGGGACTTCCCTGGTGGTCCAGTGGCTAAGCCTCCACACTCCCAATGCAGGGGGCCTGGGTTCGATCCCTGGTCAGGGAACTAGATCCCACATGCTGCAACTAAGAGTTTTTCTTTTTTTTTAAACATCTTTGTTGGAGTTATAATTGCTTTACAATGGTGGTTGCAACTAAGAGTTTGCATGCTGCGACAAAGATGCCGCATGCCGCAACTAAGACCTGGCACAGCCAAATAAAAAAATAAAAAATAAAATAAAATAAATAGTTTTATACATATTGTGTTTGAAAATTTTATGGAGCAATAATCATTTCATAAGTTGCTGGAGTGGGGGAATATAAATTAGTTACAGGTCTCTATAAAGAGCTACTTGGCTGTATCTACCAAAATAAGAAAAGCATATATTGTTTTAATCCCATAGTTCTATTTTTAGCAATTTATATTATAATTGAACTTGTATGTGAATAGAATACTATACATACAAGGAATTTCAACCTAAATGTCCATCAAAAGTGATATAGTTAAATAAACTACAATATAACTATATAATGTAATAGACTGAAAAAGAATGAGACTCATGAAAATATTATGCTAAGTGAAAGAAACCAGTCACAAAAGACTACATATTGTAGGATTCCATTTATATGAAATGTCCAGAATAGACAAATCTATAGAGACAAAAAGTAGATTAGTGGTTGCTAGGGCTGAGGAGTGGGGGAGAGGAATAGGGACTGACTTCTAATGTTTATGGAGTTTCTTTTAGGAGTGACAAAAATAATCTAGAATAGATTGTGGTGATGGTTGCACAATCCTGTTTGTAGCAAAAAACCACTGAACTGTATACTTTAAAATGATGAATTGTATAGTATGTGAATGTCTCAATAAACCTGTTTCTAAAAAATGAGGAAGCTCATGAAATGACCTTCAAGATACCCTGTTCATTTAAAATGCAAGGTTCAGAATAGTGAGGATAGGGACTTCCCTGGTGGCGCAGTGGTTAAGAATCTGCCTGGGGCTTCTCTGGTGGCGCAGTGGTTGAGAGTCCACCTGCCGATGCAGGGGACACGGGTTCGTGCCCCGGTCCGGTAGGATCCCACATGCCACGGAGCCACTGGGCCCATGAGCCATGACCGCTGAGCCTGCGCGTCCGGAGCCTGTGCTCCGCAACGGGAGAGGCCACAACAGTGAGAGGGCCGCGTACCGCAAAAAAAAAAAAAAAAAAGACACATAATTACAAATGTATAAATTATTCCTGGAAAGATACATAAGAAGCTGAAAACAATGGTTGTCTTGAGGGGGATAGGAGAATGGTAGTACCTGGGGTGGTCCATGGAACCAAGGTGCGAGACTTATCTTTCATTGTATACCCCAAATTCTGTAATATGTGCATATGTAACCTATGAAAAAAATTAAAATAAACTACTATCTGGTTTGTTTCCACTGAAGAAATAGGTAATACTGACCCCTGTTTTTAAAATATAACAAAAAATATAGCAGTAGCAACAAAAATAAACCTTGACCTTTATTTCACACCTTATACAAAATATCAATAAATTAAAAACTGATCACAGACTTAAATGTGAAAATGTAAAACTATAAAACTTTTAGAAAACGTACGAGAAAATCTCCCTGACTTTGGGTCAGACAGAGTTTTTAGATACAACACCAAAAGCACAATCCACAAAAGAAAGAAATTGATAAAGTGGACTTAATCACAAAATAAAACTTCTGCCCTGCAAATGAAAACAAAAGACAAGTCTGAGACTAAGAGAGAATATTTACAAATCACGCATCTGACAACTTGTATCCAGGATATATATATAAAAGACTCTCAAAATTCAATAAGAAAACAACTCAATTAAAAAAATGGGTAAAAGATCTGAACTGATCCTTCAGCAAAGATTTACAGATGGAAAATAAACACATGAAAAGATGCCCAATATCATTATTCATTAGGGAAATGCAAAAGAAAACCACAATGAGATACCACTAAGTACCTATTAAAATAACTAAAATTAAAAATAATATAGGGCTTCCCTGGTGGCGCAGTAGTTGAGAGTCCACCTGCCGATGCAGGGGACACGGGTTCGCGCCCTGGTCTGGGAAGATCCCACATGCCGCGGAGCAGCTGAGCCCATGAGCCATGGCCGCTGAGCCTGCGTGTCCGGAGCCTGTGCTCCGCAACAGGAGAGGCCACAACAGTAAGAGGCCCGCGTACCGCAAAATAAATAAATAAATAAATAAATAAAATAAAATTAAGTCCATATATACAGATTTCAAAGTTTGTCTTCTGCCTCCAAAACACCTGTGTCACAGTGCAGGCTATAAACACTGCTGATGTACTACCTCCAAAGCACTTTGGGGCTTTCCACAAACACCTTTGGTCAAAAGTAGTATGTTCTATGTTCACATCAACTTTAACACAATGATCTTCTGATCAGGTACTTACTTAGAAATCCTATTCTAATAATTCAATTGATGCTAGAGCCACAAATGAGTGAAATAAGTAGTACAATTTGCAAATGTAGATGAGGATAACTCAGGAACAAACTATTATTAATTAAACCATCAAGTATTTTGAAATGGTGGTACGGCCATGCTTTACCTCATAATTTGGTGTAAGTTTTGACCACTTGCATTTAGTATAGGCACTTGCAAACAGTTTAGGCAAACCCACTGGGAACAAAGTTATTGCAGTTTCCCCAATCATCTAGTTCATGTTACAATAATTGTAAAGTTAATCCAATTTAAGCCCCTGTTCTTCAAATTGGTCCTTCTTGGCCTCCTAAATTTAAAATTAAATATGTCTTACTCCAATGTGAGGGAAAGTTCTATTCAGGTCCCATTTTTCTATCTTGAATATCTATGCTTCTTTAAAACACAGGAATTCAGTTCTCTTCAAATACTACACTATATAAATACCCTAATAAGTTATAGTACTTGATAGTAAGAGGAGTCTTTAGGAGGAGGGAGTGCTTTCATTCAACGCCATGCTTTGTATAACTATTACCTCTATTTTGCTGATGAGCAAGCTGAGACATGGCGAGGAATCCACTTAGAAAAACAGAAAAAAGTTTTAGTCAAACTCATAACTGGGTTTGACTGTGGCTGAGCCACTTAGTAGCATGGGATTTCAGGCAAGGCACTTAACCCTTCTGCACTGATTTCCTTACCTGTACAATGGGACTAACAATATCTAACTTGTGCGGCTGTAAGTGATAATTAAATGATTTAATATTTGAAAAGTGCTTATGATGATATCTGGTTAGTCTTTTTTTTTATTGGAATAAAATTGCTTTACAATGTTGTGTTAGTTTCTGCTGTATAATGAAGTGAATCAGTATTTGTATACCTATATCCCCTCCCTCTTGGACCTCCCTCCCCCCTCCCCTCCCATAGTCTGAGTAAGTTTCAGTAAAAGATATTACTGAAGAATGAAAGTGACTGGTCCAAGTTTCTCCACCATCCTTATCTAAAAGCAGCCATCTTCCCTAAATGCTTATGCTAAAAATAAAGGGTACATTTTACTTATTTGTGACTTTCTAAATGACTTACTATATTGTTGAGGGGGAAGGAGCTTCATTTAAAAGTTTCCTAACTCGTAAGTGACATTCATTGTATCAATGTCAATACAGTTAACAAGACCCAAAATAAAATACTAGAATTTGTAAAAACTTCCCTCTTGAGTTTGAAGTTAGAGCAAAGATTCTAGAAGCATGTTTTCAAGGAATATTAACCAAGCATCTCCTATCTACTATGCAGAGCAGGGTACTGTATCAAAATCATGATCTAATCAATCATTGCCTCACTGTAATCCTAAACCTTCTTTGGACTTTAGCCTCCTTATATGTAAAATACGAGTTTAAAAAAGATTATCTTTCCGGGTCCTTCCATCTCTGCCATCCTCGTTTTTTGAGATGCAGAGATCTGTGCTCAGAGTTGGGTGGAATGGGATTTAAAGCACTTATCAAGTATATAGCTGAGTTCAAACTGCTTCAACTTTACAGCAGTGCTTCGCCAGAACGAAGCAGAAAACGAAGATGCTTCCAAGTGGGCTTCCTAGATTGTATCCGACACAAGATAAGCCTGCCAAAAGCCAAGCAGGCAGCGCAAAGGAGTCGTCTTTCCCTGAACACATCCTTTACCACCCTCGGTTCACCCAATATGAGGGAAAAAAAAAAAAAAAAGGATCACTATATTTTTTCCGAACTCTCTCCCTTTCCCTTGGAGGCTGATCTCCTCACCTCCATTGCCCCTTATAGTCTCCGCTTTTAGGAGCCAGTGTCCTCACAGCCCTGTTCCCTCAGGTACTTCGGAGTCTCCAAGCCCCGATCCCGTCCCCACAGAAGCCCGTCTTCACTGCCCGCTCCTGTTCTTCCCAAACCCAAGTGTTCTCTTACTGCTCCTGCCTCTCAGGAACCTAAGTCTTCGCCGCCCTGTTTCTGAATCCTTAGAAACCTGGGTCTTCACTGTCCCGCTCCTACCGCTTAGCAGCCCAAGTCCTCACGGCTCCGCTTTTACCTCTCAGGAGCCCGTGGCTTCACGCCCCGTTCTCTTCCGACCCTCTCCTCTTCGGAGCACTGGTCCTCACAATCCTGTCCCTCTCAGCCCACTTTCCCTCGGGTGCCGGCTAACTCCGTCCCCTTTCCCTAAGTCCCGCCTGGAGCCCAGGTCCCCACAGCCGCGTCTTCTCCGAGCCCCGAGCCCCTCAGTCCCGTCCCAAGAGCCCGATTCCTAACAGCCCCGTCTCCTCCACAATCTGGCTCTTGAAACACTGACCACTGTGGGTCTGGGTCCTGACTCCCTCCTCCCACTCTTCTTCCTTAACTGCCAGGGCCCAAGACTCACAGGCAGCAGCGTCTATCTCCCCATGATATGCGGAGACTGCCCCAGTGAAGCGCTCGTCTCAGCAGCCGGTCCGACTGCTCGGCCCTCCCCGAGTACTTCCGGCACCGCTCCCCGCCTCCAACCCGGAAACGCGCGGCTCTTCCGGCCGGCGGGCGCGCGCCTGGCTTGCACAGGCGCGGACCGCCCTCCGACACGTGGTCGATATTCATCGCTGTCGGTCAGCTCTGGCAGTTGGGCTTTTTCCTGTTTGGTAGTGTGAGCAAGCTCTGCGCCTTCTACCCGGCGTTACGAACCCAGCGCTAGCTATTTCTCCCCAAAATAGCCTGTTGTATATATTGCTAGCGTGACCGGTAACACGCCCTCGGATGGCCTAGAGGTCGCCATTTTTGGTTAGTGTCTTTGTCGTGATATGAGGACGGTAATATCTCCTGGGACCAACATTCCATAGATATCCTATTGGACCCCAACAGGAAAAACCTGGGGACAAGAGAGACCGGTTGTGGTTGTGATTTGGCAGTTAATAATAATTGAGCAATTGCTGTCTACCAGGAAATTTCCTATACACCTTACCTCCGATAAGTCAGTCATTTAATGATTTAAAGGAAACCTGTGAGAGGGACTTCCCTGGTCGTCCAGTGGTTAAGACTCCGCGCTTCCACTGCGGGGGGCGCGGGTTCAATCCCTGGTCGGGGAATTAAGATCCTGCATGCCGCGCGGCGCAGTCAGTAAATAAATAAATAAATAAATGAAACCTGTGAGAGATTAGGCAAGTTCTAACTAATAAGTGAAAACTCTCAACTTGAACTCAGAATTCTCACTCTGACCATTAAACTGATGGCTTTCGCTTGACTGTCAATGGTGAGAACTGCTGTTTACTAACTGTGCTAGATGCTAGGGTTGTAAAGAAGACCCGATTCCAGCCTGAGTCCCTTCTGGAGCCCGGGTCCTCACACTAAGATGGACAAGAACCCAAGAACCCACAGACATAAAGGAATGTACAAAGGGCTGGGACAGCAAAGAGTGAGCAGCAGTGTCAGCAGGAAAAGCTGCCTCCTACCTGGATTGGTGTAGCAACTTGCTCTCCCTGTCTTTATATCTTGCCATCCTCATCCCACCAAATTCCCAATCCACTCTTAACCCTGCCACAGATCCAAATTCACAGATTCCAGGCCCCTTCACCACTAAGCTCTAAGTTATCTTCCTAGTCTTATTTCTCTGCCACTGCTCTCTTCATTATCCTAAGGGTCTGGCATACCATTTTTGTTTTTGCACTCCATCTTTTTAAGACCCAGTTTACTTTTTTTGCTTTTATTTTTTATACAATTTTTAAAAGTTACACTCCATTTACAGTTATTACAAAATATTGGCTATGTATTTCCCATGTTGTACAATACATCCTTGTAGCCTATCTCTTACACCCAACAGTTTGTATGTCCCACTTCCCCACCCCTAAATTGCCCCTCCCCACTCCCCACTGGTAACCACTAGTTCTCTAAATCTGTGAATCTGCTTTTTCATTATATTCACTAGTTTGTTGTATTTTTTAGATTCCCCATATAAGTGACATCATACAGTATTTGTCTTTGTCTGACTTATTTCACTTAGCATAATGCCCTCCAAGTTCATGTTGCTGCAAATGGCAAAATTTCATTCTTTTATATATAAATATAAATATATTTCTTTTTTATCCATTCATCTGTTGATGGACACTTAAGTTGCTTCCATATGTTGGCAATTGTAAATAATGCTGCTATGAACATTGTGGCGCATGTATATTTTCACATTATTCTTGTTTTTTTCAGATGTATACCGAGGGATGGAATTGCTGGGTCGTATGATAGTTCTGTTTTTAGTTTTTTGAGAAACCTCCATAGCGTTTTCCACAGTGCACCACTACAGGTGGGAGGCAAGATAAACACAAAACTGTTAATAGTAGTTTGGGAAAAGCATTCTCACATTTCTGTACTGTATCAATTTCTTTACAATTAGCACAAAGTTTTTATATTAAAAATGAAGTATACATGAATGATTCCATTTTTATGCCTTTCTGGAAAAGGCAAAACTACAGGGCCAGAAAAAAGGTTGCCAGGTTTGGGAATGGGGGGAGGAGTTGACTAGAAAAGGGGACAAAGGAATTTTGGGGGATGATAGAAATGTTTTGATTGATTGTGGTAACAGATACATGTCTGTTCAAGTTTGTTAAAACTCACAGAACTGTATGATAAAAAAATGTGAACTTATGGGCTTCCCTGGTGGCTCAGTGGTTAAGAATCCACCTGCCAACGCAGGGGACACGGGTTCCAGTCCTGGTCTGGGAAGATCCCACATGCCGCGGAGCAGCTAAGCCCATGCGCCACAACTACTGAGCCTGCACTCTAGAGCCCGTGAGCCACAACTACTGAGCCCACGTGCCACAACTACTGAAGCCCACGCGCCTAGAGCCTGTGCTCCGCAAGAAGAGAAGCCACCGCAATGAGAAGCCTGCACACCGCAAGGAAGAGTAGCCCCTGCTCACTGCAACTGGAGAAACCCCGCGTGCAGCAACGAAGACTCAACGCAGCCAAAAAAAAAAAAAAAAGGTGAATTTACTGTATATAAATTATACCTCAAGAAACCTGACTTTAAGAAATGAAATAGAGAAAATATAGAAAGCACGGACTATATTTTTAAAATAATTTTAATTGCACAAGTAATAAAATGCACAATAATAAAATAATCTATGCTTTTTAAAAATGAGAACATTAAGGTAAATCTAAAGTTTTGTGTGTCTCTGCCCTCATCCAGATTCCCTCTCTCCCTCCTTTCCAGAGGTAATTGATATGTGTTAATAATAGAAACATGTAGCCATTGAAAATAAAGCAGTAGGTTTTGTGTGCACACGTATGCTCTTTATTACGGTATCATGCAGTACCGTATTCAACGCCTCCTTCATTCAATTTTTTTATACCTGTTGATAAAGCGCAGTATTACTTTGTTTCCGTTAATGGTGTCATGCTGTAACTTATTCTGCAACTTTTATCAGTCAATTTTTTTGATGTCTAATTCACTCTTTAGAAGTACAGCAGATGGCATTCCACTTTATGAACCCACCACATTCTGCTCTTTCATTGTTGTGTAGGTGAAGATTAATTAGCTCCCAGTTTTTTGCTCTTACAGGGATCCGGTGCCTCCAGTGCTCACGTGCTGGGGCAGCTTCAGGGTGGACGGCTAGGAGTGGCACAAGTTTGTGCATTTTCAATTTTAACAGGATGGGATTTGTGCCTTCCCCAGATAGGCACCCACAGCTGCGGGGAAGTAGGTCTTGCAGAGCCCCAGACCAGCTGTAAGCCGTCACGGTTCCCTCCCACAAACCCCTCCTGCCCGCCCCTCCCTCTGCACCCGCCGGCATCTTCCCAGCAAGCACTGCGCATATTTGCATATAACTCAAGTGTTAGATTTACTTTTAAATGAAAATCCAAAAATAAACGATAGAATCTCTTTATGAAGCCTTCTCTCCGGCTCAGAAGTCCCTTCAGTTACACCCTCAATTTCGGGAACTCTGAGTAGAAAATTGCATCGACTTTGTTTTCACCTTTATCATAAAAGGGATTTGCCGACACTGCCACCGTGCTGTTCTCGTTAGTGAGGTAAAAAGGGCTTCTGTCGTGAGTGACACACGTGGGGCAGCTCGTTTGTTCTTCGTGCGGAATCGACATCAAGAGATTTCGGAAGCATAATTTTTTGAAAATCGGGCAGCTAGTGATCGTTGGTCCTGGCGCCCCTCCTTTGCGGTATGAAAATGCAGAGTACTTTGATTTTACTAGGTAAAGTAATATAAACGTATTTTTCGTAAGCGTGTGGGTTATTATTTTTTCAGCCGAACCGAGCTCGAGTTCTGGTCTGAGGAAATCCAGTATGTCGTGGAGTAGGAATCGCGTGCGCCGCGATTGGTGAGCCCACGTGCTGAAACTATTGAAGCCCATGCATCTAGAGCCTGTGTTTTGCAACAGCTAAAACCAGCGCAACACCAAGTCCGCGCACCGCAACAAAAAGTAGCACTGGGTTTTCACAGCAGCGCAAGCCCGAGCGCAAGCAGCCAAAAATAAATAAATAATTTGTAAAAAAAAAAAAAAAATCTCGTGATAAATTCTTTTTATGGTGTACGATGTTTAGTTTTCAGAAATCTAGGGGAGGTGTCGGGGTTGTGAACTGTTTGTGAAGACTGCTTTCACAAGTAAACAATTGATTTTTTTTTTTCTAAATAGCAGAAGCAGGTACTTTTCTCCTTTCACAAGTTAGGAACGTAAGCAACGAAAATGATATATTTGTCCGTGAGTGCACTGCTCTAAGCCGAGAAAAAGATTTTCCGTACCCTTTGCAGTTGTTTGTCTGCAAAAGCGATGGAATTATCATGCAAAAAGTATTTTGTAAAAATTTATCCCGTTGAGAAATTGGGATTGACATGTATGCATAAACAGTAGTATGTATGGAACAGGTAACTAATAAGAACCTGCTGTACAAAAAAAAAAAATCCCCTCCTTTTTTTTTTACCAGATGTACGTATCGCTTTGTAAAGCTGTGTTGATGTTCATATAGCTTTTGTCGTTTAAAAACGTAGAGGCAATACCTTAAAACACCAGTGAAGTAGCGCTTTCTTACTGCTGATAGCAACAACCTTTCTGGAGAGCAATTGGGCAAGAGACATAAAAATCTAAAACCTTCAAAAAAATTCGTGTCTCAAGAATACGTTCTCCCATGAGATTTAGGGAATTCCCCCACAGTTCAAGGGTTACGACGGTTCGCTGCCACTGCAGCTGGCGCAGGTTAGATCCCTGGCCGGGAAACTAAGATTCTGCCGCCCAATGGGGACGAAAAGAAAAGAGAAAGATTTAGCTACAAGGATTCATTAATTCTAACAAATGTATCGTGTACTCATATGTAGTGGTCCCTCCATATCCGTGCAGGATGGGAAAGGTGGTTCCAGGATCTGCCGTTGGATACCAAAATCCGTACATATACAAGTGCTTTATATAAAGCGGCTTACGGACTTCCCTCATGGCGCAGTGGTTAAGAATTCGCCTGCCACTGCTGAGGACACGGGTTCAAGCCCTGGGCCAGAAAGATCCTACATTGCCGCAGAGCAAGTAAGCCCGTGTGCTACAACTACTGAGCCTGCACGCGCAGCCTGTACTCAGCAACAAGAGAAGCCACCGCAATGAGAATCCTGCACGCCACAACAAAGAGTAGCCACTGCTCGCCGCAACTAGAGAAAAGCCCGCACACAGTAAGAAAGACCCAATGCAGCCAAAAGCAAAACAAAACAAAAAACGGCCTAGTGTTTGCATGTAACCTATGCACATCCTCCAGTTATATTTTAAATCATCTCTAGATTACTTATAATACCTAATACAATGTAAATGCTATGTAAAATAGTTGCAGGGAGGTGGCAGATTCAAGTTTTGCTTTTTGGAATTTTGGAACTTTCTGGATTTTTTTTTTTTTTTAAATCCATGGTTGGTTGAACCTGTGGATGCAAAACCTGGGGATACAGAGGGCTGGCTGTATTATTTTGCTCACTTAACAAATGAGAAAACAGAAGCTCTGAGAGGCCCAGATCACAGAGCTAGAAAGTAGCAGTCAAGAGGTGAGCTCAGGTCTTCTGAGAGGAATCCTTTGCTCTCACAGCACAGAATACCCAAGGAGGATGTCAACTAGAGTGGCATCTGTTAGAGAAGGAAAATTTATTAGGAAAGTGAAGCTTTTTTCATTTTACTTACCCGTATTTTCCAGTTTTCTAAGAAAATATGGAGTACACGAAAAGATTAGAGAAATAATGAGGACACATAGTCACTGGAATACAAATGATGAAAAACAAAATCAGACTCACAAAGAAGCCAGTCACAGAAGACCATATATTATATGATTCCTTTTACACAAGATGTTCGGAAGAGGCAAATCTACAGAGACAGAAAGTAGGTTAGAGATTGCCTGGGACTGGAGTTGAGAGCAGGGACTGACTACAAATGGGCATGAGGGATCTTTTTGGGGTGAAGGAAATGTTCTAAAAGTAAATTATGTTGCACAACTTTATAAATTTACTAAAATCATTGAATTGTACACTTAAAATGGATAAGTTTTATGATATGTAAATTATATTTTAATAAAGCTGTAAAAAAAATTAAGGGCTAAAAGGAGAAAAGTTCACTCAGCTAGGAGCCTGAGAATATATAATCAGTTTATGGAATAAGTTCCCTACTTTAGAAACTTTAAAAAAAATAAATTTATTTATTTTTGGCTGCGTTTGGTCTTCGTTGCTGCGCGCGGGCTTTCTCTAGTTGCGGCGAGCAGGGGCTACTCTTCCTTGCAGTGATCGGGCTTACTGTGGTGACTTCTCGTTGCGGAGCACGGACTCTAGGGTGTGCGAACTTCAGTAATTGTGGTACATGGGCTCAGTAGTTGTGGTGCATGGGCTTAGTTGCTCCGTGGCATGTGGGATCTTCCCAGACCAGGGATCGAACCAGTGTCCCCTGCGTTGGCAGGCGGATTCTTAACCATTGCACCATGAGGGAAGTCCCTAAGAAACTTGACTTAAGTAGATTTCTTGTATTTTGAGCTTCTGTGTGTTAGCTGAAAACTTTTCACTCACTCATTAAAACCCTTTAATGGCACCTAACTAGCTTGGGTTAACATCCTGTAAATTTTGAGTGACCCACCACCTTCTTTGTTCTCAGGGCTCAAGCCACACTGGTCTTCTTTCGGTTTCTCCGAAGCCACTACTCTCCTCAACTTAGGACCTCCAGAAATTTCTCTCCTCCACCTGGAAATACTCTTTCTCAACGGCCTGTCTTCCTCTCCCCTTCTCCCAAAGTGGCTAACTCCTCCTCGTTCTGCATATGTCAGTTCAAATGTCACTTCCTCAGAGAGGGCTTCCTTGATCCCTCCAACCCTCACTAGGTTAGCTCCCCTACACTCTATTACACTCTTTCATAGCACCATATACTTCTCTGCAGAACATTATCATGATTGTTATTAATGTATTAGTTGCAAAGTTAATTGTTCAATATCTATATTCCCCAGCCAGATGTCACGTACGTGAGGGCAGGGAACTTATTTATGTCTTATAGACCACTTGTGTCCATGGTTTCTGGTGTAGTACCTGGCACATAATAGACATTCAATACATTTGTAGAGCATTTCACAATCCATGAAGTTCTTGTGTATATACAATTACATTGGCCACTATTTACTAAGCACCTACTATGTCCTAGGATATAGGAGTAAACAAGATAGCGTGTTTCTGTCCATTCTAGAGAGTTGACTGTACTCTCCTATGTAGGACAAAACAGTCTTCTTATTTTACGGGTAATGAAGATTACACCACTTTCAAGAAAGTAGCAGACCCTTCTGAAATTAAAATAGAATTACTTCAAATAATATCAGAGACTCCCAACTGGATGGGTTTACTGCAGGCGGGTGGGGGAAGAGGAGATGGTTCAGGGAGATGGATTTTGAGAGGCTAGGAAGCTTTGGTATTTTGAAGGATGGAAGAGAAGAGGGTGTCAATTTGTCAGAAGAGAAGAGGAAGTTTCCATCCTTCAGATGGGCAGAGGCCAGCATGGCTCCTTTCTTTTTTTTTTTTTTGCAGTACGCGGGCCCCTCACTGCTGTGGCCTCTCCTGCTGCGGAGCACAGGCTCCGGACGCGCAGGCTCAGCAGCCACGGCTCACAGGCCCAGCCGCTCCGCGGCATGTGGGACCTTCCCAGACCGGGGCACGAACCCGTGTCCCCTGCATCGGCAGGCGGACTCTCAACCACTGCGCCACCAGGGAAGCCCGGCTCCTTTCTTGATACCAACCAAATCTGGTTCCTGAGATCCCCTGTCTCGGATGTTGGGATCAGTGACCACTGATAAGAAATGAAGGTCACACAAAAATTGTAGTCTATACACTAACTGAAAAGGAAATTAAGAAAATAATTTCATTTACAATAATATCAAAAAGAATAAAATACTTAGGAATAAATTTAACCAAGGAGGTGAAATGTAGCCAAGGAGGAGTGTAACTTGTACATTACAACTACAAAACATTGCTGAAAGAAATTAAAGAAGGCAGAAACAAATGGAAAGACATTCCATGTTCACAGGTTGAAAGACTTAATCTTGTTAAGATGCCAGTACTAGCCAAAACAAACTGTGGATTCAATGCAATCCCTATAAAAATCCCAATGACATTTTTTACAGAAATATTTAGAAAAACCCATCCTAAAATTCATTTGGATTCTCAAGGGACCCTGAATACCCAAAACACTCTTGAAAAAGAACAAAGCTGGAGGACTAAACTTCCCGATTTCAAAACTTACTACAAAGCAAACTAAAAATTTTGTGGTATTGGTATAAAAACAGACATATAGACCAATGGAATACAAGAGAGAGTCCAGAAATAAATTGTGGCATCAAATGATTTTTGATAAAAGTGCCAAGACCATGCAATGGAGAAAGGACAGTTTTTTCAGCAAATAGTGTTGGGAAAACTGGATATCCACATGCAAAAGAATGAAGTTGAAATTTTACCTTAAACCACATACAAAAAATAACTCAGATCAAAGATCTAAACTTAAGAGCTAAAACTATAAGGTGCTTAGAAGAAAACAGGAGAAAAGTTTTATGACATTGCGTTTCGTAATGATTTCTTAAATATGACACCAAAAGCACAGGCAACAAAAGAAAACATAAGTAAATTGGACTTCATCAGAATTTACAACTTTTGTGTATCAATAACCACTACAGAATGGGAGAAATTATTTTCTCTGTCCCAGACCAACTTTTTCCTCTTCTATGGTGTCACCTCCTGCCCATGCCAGAGGATGAAACTCTAGGGCTGTCAGGACCAGGCCTTGAGTGGAATCTGCAGCAGGCCTGCTGTGGTGGGACCAGCTGAAGAATTAATGCCTGAGCTGGAGGAGCAGTGGGCTCCCCTACCAGCCTGCTGTGGCCTTCCCAGTACGCGGGCCCAGGGCCCAGTGTGACCAGAACAGCGAATTTGGAAGAGGAGGAGGAAATCCTTTTGTTTGATATCTCTGGAGTTGTAAATGTTGATAACCAATTAAAAACAAAAACAAACAAACAAACAAAACTTCAGGCATCCTCTGGACTCTACATTATCCATCTGTGAAGAGTTATGCCCTATGGGTCCGCAGAGTGGGCAGCCTCTGGTCTCTCTTCCCAGGTATCTACTTCCAGCTGGGAACACTGTCTCCAGCTGCCTGGCCAGCTATTAACTCTGCAATTTCAACATGTCCACAACTCAATTCATAATTTTTATCCCTACTTCCCCTTAGATTCCCATCCCCCCATCAAACCCGCTTCTCCTCTTGTTTCCTCCATCTCAGTGAATGGCACCTCCATCACTTAGTCACCTCCAAAAGACCCCTTTAAGACCACCTCCTGAATCCCCACCGTCATCACCTGTTCTGTTATATTACAGCCAGAACCTCCTAATTGGTCTTTTGACTTCCTGTCATGCTGCCTTCTTCTTTTTTTTTTAATATTTATTTATTTTGGCTGCGCCAGGTCTTAGTTGCGGCATGTGAGATCTTCGTTGCAGCATGTGGGGTCTTTTAGTTGCAGCATGTGGGCTTTCTTAGTTGTGGCATTCAGACTCCTAGTTGCAGCATGCATGCGGGATCTAGTTCCCTGACCAGGGATCGAACCCTGGCCCCTACGTTGGGAGCGCAGAGTCTTACCCACTGGACCACCGGGGAAGTCCCCTGTCATGCTGCCTTCTCGTCTTCATTCTTTTTTTAAAATTTATTTTATTTATTTTTATTTTTGTCTGCGTTGGGTCTTCGTTGCTGCGTGCGGGCTTTCTCTAGTTGCGGCGAGTGGGGGTTACTCTTCATTGAGGTGCGCGGGCTTCTCACTGAGGTGGCTTCTCTTGTTGTGGAGCATGGGCTCTAGACGAGCGGGCTTCAGTAGTTGTGGCACGTGGGCTCAGTAGTTGTGGCTCTCAGGGTCTAGAGCTCAGGCTCAGTAGTTGTGGTGCACGGGCTTAGTTGCTCTGAAGCATGTGGGAATCTTCCTGAACCAGGGTTCGAACCCATGTCCCCTTCATTGGCAGGCAGATTCTTAACCACTGCACCACAGGGAAGCCCTCACCTTCATTCTCAACTCCTCCAATGGCCTTCCTTTCCCTTAGAATTAACCTTGTGCTTCTCATCGTGGTCTACAAGACCCTGCATGAGCTGGCACTGGGATCTTCTTTTGACTCCTTTTTTTTCTGTCACTCTGCTCCAGCCTGACTGGCCTTCTCCAAGTTCCTCCAACACATGGATTTCACAGCCTTTGCCTGTGCTGTTTCCCCATAGAATCCTGGAATGTTCTGCTTCCAGATCTTCAGCTGGCTCCTTCTCATCCTCCATGCCTTAGCTCCTGAGCCAGGCCTTTCCTGTTCTCACTGTGTCTAGTTATATCCCCTCCCCAGTCACTGTCTCACTCACATCTCCTTTATAGCCCTTACTGACACCTGGCATATCCTGTCCCTTGTCTATATCCACTTCCCTCCTCTCTCCCCCACTTCCCCTCTTTTTCTACCCCCCCACAATGTATACACTGCAATAGAACGTCTATGAGAACAGAGACAAAATCTATTTTATTCACACGGGACTCCCAGCCCCTGGAACATTGCCTGGTACATAGAGAGCACTCAAAAATCTGTGTTTACTAAAGACTGCCTGCACTTTTGTGTCTACCTCCCCACCCCTCGCAGCTCACCCCACCCTCTGTATCACATTCTCGGAAGCCAGAAGCCACTAATAGATGGGGACTGAATCTGGAAGGGAGGAAGTTCCGCCCGTGGGTGCAAACAAAATATATTGGGGATGAATCCAGATACAGTTAAGTGAATCACCTCCTGCCCACACCAGCCCCCCCCCCCACTGTCCTCCACCATCACCAAAGCAAAAGGCTAACTTGCTGGTTTTGGAGCCAGAGAGGATAAAATTCAAGTCCTGCTGGCTCTGTGACCTTGAATCAGTCTCTGCCTTGGCTTCAGTTTCCTCATCTGTAAAAGGAACACGATAATGGTACCTCATTCACAGGGAGGTTGGGAAGAGTAAATGTGGTAATCCACCCTCACAGAGGGACTGGGAATCATATCTGGAATGTAATAAGCACTCAAGAAATGCCAGCTGGTATTATTATTAATACTCCAACTGGCACCACTCACCTGCCTTTTAGAATAGAGCCCAGTCAGCTGCCTCCATTGGCTACAGGACCTTAGTTAAGGCCTCTCTGGGCCTCAGTCTCCCCATCTGTGGCAGGGACTATTAGTAGCTACACTTATGAGTACATGCTCTCTACCAGGTGCTTGGCATATGCACTGTTATGCCCACTAGAGTGTAAGCTCCCTCAGCTCATGACCAGCTTCCTGCCCAGTGCCAGGGACATCATAGGCATGCCCAAAACCTCGCTCTTCACCGTCTCTTATTTTCTTTAAATTATCTTATTTTATTTTATTCATTTTTAATTTTTAAAATTGTGGTTAAAATATACTTAACATAAAATTTATCATTTTAACCATTTTTAAGTGTACAGTTCAGCGGCATTAAGTACATTCACATTGTTGTGCAATCATCACCACCATCCATTTCTAGAACTTTTTCATCATCCTCAGTTGAAACTCTCACTAAACACTAACTTCCCAAACCCCCCTTCCCTCGGCCCCTGGTAACCACTATTTTACTTTCTGTCTCTATGAATCTGACTATTTTAGTTACTTCAAATAAGTGGACAGAGCCTGGAATTAGGACGGATCCATTGGGAGTGGCAGCTCTGCAACTTCTTAGACTTGCAACCTGAGGCTGTGCCACTTAATTTTACTGAGCCTGTTTTGCCTCTACTGAGAAATAGGGATAACACTCCCTACCTGGAAAGGAAATTTCCTGCCTGGAATTTTATCTATGGAAAGGCTCCTAGCACACTGCAGACACAGAGAAAGGGCTTAAGCAATGTTAGTTTCTTTTCCCTTCAATCCTATGAGCAGCTAGTCTCAGGAAATCATAATGGTTAGGCCATAGCATAGACTGAGGTCAAGAGCTCACATTCTGGTTCTACCACATACCAACTATGCGACCTCAGTTTTCCTATCTGTAAAATGGGGACACTGCTAGTACCTACCTTGTGGGGATTCCATAAGTTAATAACAAGTGTTTAAAATGGCCTGGGGGTCTTGCCTGGTGGCGTGGTGGTTAAGAATCCGCCTGCCAGACGTAGAGAATGGACTTGAAGACACGGGGAGGGGGAGGGGTAAGCCTGGGACGAAGTAAGAGAGTGGCATGGACATATACACACTACCAAACGTAAAATAGATAGCTACTGGGAAGCAGCCGCATAGCACAGTGAAATCAGCTTGGTGATTTGTGACCACCTAGAGGGGTGGGATAGGGAGGGTGGGAGGAAGACGAAAGAGGGAGGGGATATGGGGATATATGTATACGTATAGCTGACTCACTTTGTTATACAGCAGAAACTAACACACCATTGTAAAGCAATTATACTCCAATAAAGATATTAAAAAATAATAATAATGAACATTGCTTTGCAATCAAATCTCAAAAAAAAAAAAAATAAGAATCTGCCTGCCAATGCAGGGGACACAGGTTCGAGCCCTGGTCCAGGAATATCCTACATGCCGTGGAGCAACTAAGCCCCTGCGCCACAACAACTGCACCTGCATGCCACAACTACTGAAGCCCATACGCCTAGAGCCCGTGCTCTGCAATGAGAAGCCACCACAGTGAGAAGCCCGCGCAGTGCAAAGAAGAGTAGCCCCTGCTTGCTGCAACTAGAGAAAGCCTGCGCACAGCAACGAAGACCCAACACAGCCAAAAGTAAAATAAGTTAAATAAATTAAAATAAATAAATAAGTTAAATGGCCTGGCACTTAGTAAGCTTTAGCTGTTATTATTCATGCTGCTGTTGTTGTTACTTGGCTTGAAATAAACATAGTCAAGAGCCAGCAGAGCTGTAGTTCTTCCACCTGGCTGTCCATTAGAGTCATTGAGGGACATTTTAGAAAATTTTCATGGCCAGGCTCTAGCTTCACAGATTCCACTTGAATTTATCTGGGGTGGGACTCTGGTATGAGTATTTTATAAGATCTCCCCAAGTGATTCTATGTGCAACCAGGGATAGGAGGGCCACAATGGTGGGGTAACTAGGAGCATGGGCTCTGCAGTGCAACTGCCTAAGTTCAAATACAACACAGCCAACAAATAGATATATGAATGTGGGAAAGTTTTTTTTTTTTTTTCTTTTTTGGCTGCGTAGCTTGCACAGGATCTTAGTTTCCTGACCAGGGATTGAACCTGGGCCCTCGGCAGTGAAAGCACAGAGTCCTAACCACTGGACTGCCAGGGAATTCTCTGAATGTGGGAATGTTCTTAATCTCTCACGTTACACTGGGTTAATAACAGGACCTGGGAGGTTATATAGATCTAATGTGCTTAGAGCAAGCTCTCAGCAGGTCTGGGTACCACTGTCCCTCAGTTTCCCTGCTGTTTTCAAACTGATTGCAGCCACTGTGGGCCTTGTCCAGTTCATACCCACAGTGTCCCCAAGGGGGCCTGGAAGCCTTGAACATCCCACACGGAGGCCTCTCCTAACCCTGCCAGCTACCCCAAAAGTTATTTTTGGCCCTTCCACTGTTCATCTTTTTTAGTCACCCAAAATGAACAGAATTATCTCTCAAACAAAATTGTCTGCTCAGAAATCAGAGAGACCCCAAGAATGCTAGAGGGGAGGATAGAACCAGACTGGCCATTCAAGTATGTCTCATATTGAAAAGAAGAAGGAAAAGGGAATTCCCTGGCGGTCCAGTGGTTAGGACTCTGCACTCTCATGCTCTCACTGCCAAGGGAGGGTGTGGGTTCAATCCCTGTCAGGGAACTAAGACTCTGCAAGCTGCTCAGCCCAGCCAAAAAAGAGGGAGAGGGAGGGGGATGCGGTGGGGTGAGGGTGAGGTGGGGTGTGGGAAGAGGAGAAGAAAAATTATTCTCTTCAATGTTTAGGAAACAGTGTTTAAGGGGAAAAGAAGAATAACACAGATTGCACATTCAAGACAATTCTTCAAGCTAAAGGAAAAAAATGCATAGAAAAAAGATTGGAAGGAAATATACCACATGTTAAATACGTGGGGTATTTTTCCTGCTTCTCCATCCTTTTATGCATTTTACAATTTTCTGCAGTGAACAGGTAATTACAGGAAAAACAATTAAGTGAAAAAATATAAAAGGAAAGCCTTCACATGACCTTTTCGCCTCTTAAAATAATCATCTTTTTGCCTATGCCTTAGTTCCTTCTTTTTGTCAAAAAATTTTAAAGAATTTTCTCCACTCACTGTTTCTGCTACTTCTCCCACTTACCATTTGATTCACTCCAATCTGGCCTCCTCCCTAACCTCAGAGGTGACCCACCCTGGAAGGATCAGCAATATCCTCTTAGCTGCTAAGTCCAATGACTTCTCCTTTTTCCTTGCCTGATCTCTCTGCAGTATCTGGCATTGTTGGTGCCATCTTCTTCTTCTTTTTTTAAAAAAATATTTATTTATTTAGGCTGCTCCAGGTCTTAGTTGTGGCATGCGGGATCTTTAGTTGCGGAGTGTGGGCTCTTTTAGTTGCAGCATGGGACTTAGTTGCAGCATGCAGACTCTTAGTTGTGTCATAAGGACTTCTTAGTTGGGGCACACATGCGGGATCTTGTTCTCCCACCAGGGATCAAATGTTGGCCCCCTGCACTAGGAACCCGGAGTCTTACTCAATGGACCACCAGAGAAGTCCTGCCATCCATCCTCTTCTGGAAGCGCCCTGCCTGCTCTCTGGGCTTCTTTTCTCTTCTCTGTCCAGGGAGCTAAGCATTCTTACCACTTCTGGTTGGTTCCTTCAGGTTCCTCAAGGCCTAATGTTCCCCAGGTTTGGGCCCCACATTGCCTGCACACTCTTCCTGGATGACCCATCCACTCTTGGCCTCTGTGGCCCATCTACATTGACAGGTCCCAAAATCCAGTCCTGGACTCTTGCCTCAGACCAGTCAATCCAACTTCCTCTGGATGCCTTCATTTAGATGTCCCTCAAACACCGCAGACTCAACAAGTCCAAATGGACTCATTATTTCTACTTTCCCTCAATCCCCAACAAACTCTTCCTGCTTTGTTCCTTCACTTGGGGTCATCCTTGTCCCTTTCTCTCACTCCCTGCATTTGCTTGGTCACTAAGACCTGTTGGTTCCAATTTGGAACTGTGTCTGGAGCACAGCCATGAACTCTGCCCTGCATGAGCCCCTCTCTCTCTTGTGGGGGTGATCCTAGCAAGATGATCCTAGTTTCCCTCACATAGTTTCCTTTTCCTGGTCTTTCTCCTCTCCAGTCCGTATCATAGTTTTTCGGATCATTCATTCATTCGATCAACAAACATTTGCTGTGCACCAAACTCTACAGGTTGACACAAAATAGATAAATAAAAAATCCAGGGGCTTTCACATTGTGGGGATTGCTATGAAGGTAAGCTGGGGGGTTGAGAGAAAATGACTAGGACATGGATGGGAGTTCTCTCAGACATGGTGCCCTGAATAGTCCCCCAAATGAACCTGACAGAATAGTCCCCCAAATGAACCTGCCCTGGTAGAACTGGGAGCAACAATGATAGGGAAGAAGGTGACTGGGGACCCCACTTTAAGGTTGGGAGCCAGTGAAGGTCTGTGAGGAAGGATAGATGAGAGTGAGCTCTGAACACCTGAGGGAGGAGCTTCCCAGCTAGGGGGAAGAGCCAGTGACAAGGCCCTGAGAAAAGTTCCAGGCACAAAGAGAGTATCCAGAGCACAGTGAGTGAGGGGCAGAGGAGGGCAGGAAGGAGATCACACAGGGTGGCCCTAGTGAGAGGTATGGATTTTATTCTAAGTGCAATAGGAAGCTACTGAAGGGTTTTTAACAGGGAAGTCACATAATTTGACGTTATTTCTTTAAAGGGTTACTCCCTTTAGGTGCCTAGGGCGGTTAACATTTGCAAGTGGGTGGATAGGGGTGCTGAGTACTAGAAAATGACTTCAGTGGTCCAGATAAGTCCTGTGGGCTGGGGCTGGGTGTTAGCACTACAGCTGAAGAGGACTTAAACTTCCCTTGGGTCCCCACTCCTTGTAGGATATCTCCTTACCCCTTATGAGAACCATCTGGTTCCAGCCCCCCTCTTCAGCCACATTTCCCTGTATTTCTTTGTACATGTTGTTTTTGGAATGCTCTTCCCCACTTTTCCCTTTGATGAACTCCTACTCATTGTTTGAGACCAGGCATAAATGCCTCCTCCTCTGTGAAGCCTTTCAGGAGTCCTCCAGGGAGAGTCTTTTGCAATTTTTCTGTGCTTTGTTTATATCTCTATGATAACACCTATCACACTGTACTGTCTTGTATGTTTACAATTCTGTCTCTGAAGAAGTAGACCGAGAACTTCTGGAAGGCAGGGACAGGGTTTTGGTCAATGAGTGCATGATGTATAATCAAAAGATATAGATGATCTTGCTATGAAATAGTTCACAAAGGTCAGGAGTCCACTCATGACCAGCCCCTATTATATTCAAAATCACCTACTAATGTGTAAGTCTCCTTATTTGATCCTGGAAACAGTCCTCAGAGGTGGGCACAGTGGGAAAATCATCTCTATTTTACAGATGAGGGACTTGTGACTTGGCCAAGATCCCTGGGCTGCGATAACCAAGCCTAGAATCCAGGTTGTCTGACCCCCAAATCCTATTCTATTGTTCGACTCCTGGGTTGCTTACCTGTTCTTGAATCAAGAACCTGTAAAACTTCCTGTCACCTCGTCATGACAGAGGGGACAGAGATCAGAGATGTGACTCATAGGAAGGGGCAAGATGGGGAAGCAATTCTCTCTCCCCTTCGAAAACAGTGCCTGCATGCCACTACCTCATTCGTTCTTAATAACGGTAGCAACCATATGAGTGGTTATGACCATGTACTCTGCAGAAAGAAGGGCCTGAGTTTACATCCTGGCTATACCATTTATAAGTTTTGTGACCTTGAGGGATTAGTTAACGTCTCTTGGCCTCCTGTATTTTATCTGTAAAACGGGAGTGAAAAGAAGCTATTTAGTAGAGATGCCAAGAAGATTATATGAGACAAAGGCATCTTCCCTAAGGCCTGGCCATAGAAAGGTCTTAACACTTGCTAATTACTATTACTGGCCCCAGGAACTTTCCTAAGCATTTTCAAGGATCATTTCTCTTAACACTTAACAACAACCTAATTCCTAGGCAAAATAGGGGCTTAGAGCTGTTCAGTAACCCCCGAAGAATTTATGACTTGAACCCAGAACAAACCTCACAACCAGAAAAGGCTTGACAAACATGCATGGGTGAGAACGCAGAGTTTGCTTACTGACTCTATCCTGAACCAGATCTTTGATTCCAAAATGATAGTTGTATCATCACTTCTGAAAGTCTGATGAACGTAAGCTTCATAACCGGATTTGAGGAAGTAAGAGGGGCAGAGTCCTCCAAGGGGAGTCCTGCCTTTGAGAGACATGCCTTTGCCCCCGATTGCGAATGAGGTGAGACTTTAATTTAGGCCTCGTTTTCCTCACCCGTAAAGTGGGGTTAGAAAAGTTATCAGGATCCCTGGAGTCCCTCCCAACACTAATTTTCCAGGGCAGGAGATTCTTGCTCTGATAAAGGCCCCAAACCCTCCGGCTGAAGTTCATCCTCCGCGGGGCCGGCAATAGGGACGCGTCCCCTTTAAGGAGCCAACTCGCCGGCGGCGGCGGCCGGAAGTGTTGAAGCTGGGCCTAGCGGCGGCGGTGGCGGTAGCGGCCGTGGCGGCGTCTGCGCATGCTCCGTCGCCCGCCCGCCCTGGCCGCTCGCCGCCCGCCCGCCCGACGGAGACGGTGAGGAGGGGGAGGGGTGGGCGCGCGGGCGCGGGCGCGGGGTGGGGTGGGGGCGGGGGGGCGGGCGCGGGGGCCGCGCGGCGGCCGGCGAGGGCGGGCGGGCGCGCAGGGGGCGGGGGGCTCCTGCCTCCGCGGGCGCCTCCCCACGCCCTGTGCGTGCCGCCGCCGCCGCCGGGGAGCGAGCGGACGTCGCGGCGCCGCGGGGGGGTGGGGGGACGCTGCCGCTGGGTCCGCCCGAGCAGCCGGGCCGCCCCCAGCGCGGCCGGCCGCGGCGCCCGGGTCCGGACCCCGGCCGAGAGCGGCCGGGGGCCGGCGAGCCTGGCGTTGGGGGGCCCCGGAGCCCCGGACCGAGGGGCCCGGAAGTCCTCGGCCGAGGGACCTGGAGGGGCCGGAGCGACTCCGGGCTGGGAGGCCCGAACGCCCAGGACCCTGGGGAGGGGTCCGGGGATCCAGGGGTATCCCCAGAGGCGGGATCCAGGGAGCACCAGGCCCTTCGATGAGGAGCTGGGGAGAGGCCTGGGTCGAGCTGGGGAGAGGCCTGGGTCGCGCTCAGGCTAGGGAATAGTGGTGAAAGTGGGGCGAAGGGTGAAGGAAGCCCGCTGCCCGCCCGAGAGTATCCCTGGGAGCCTTGGGGTGGGGAGCAAGAGCAGAGAGTGGGTTGCTGAAGAAAGGAGGGTCCACGTTTCACCCGGGGGCGCGTTAGAGGCCTCGGCCATTCAGTCCAGGGGGAAAGAAGCAGGTGCTTCCCCGAAGGCGTGGTGACAGGTCCGGTAGTGGGAGCAGGGGACAAGGAAGAAGAGCTCTAAGGGGAAGTGAGCAGGCCCCTACCGTCCCCTAGATGAGGGGGCGGTAAGAAGACACCTCAGAGCCTCCAGAGGAAGGAATGAGAAGGGTCCAGATCTGTGAGAGAATAACAGCTGGGAGTACCTCCTGATATTATAGGTGGAGAGCAGGGTGATCTGGTCTGTCGCGGGTGGGGAGACCCGTGTTTTTGAGGACGGGAGAGAAGATAATTGGTGGGAAGAAGGCTAAAGTACCCTTGCTTTCTAAAATGACAGGGGAATTGGCCTGCTGTCTTCTAATTGAGGGGCAGGAGAGGTGAGGGCAGACTCTTGCTTGAAGGTCCTGGAGTGTGATCCACCCAGACTAAGGCACAAGTCTTGACTTAGGGATCAAGGGAAGGCTTGGCCGTCTAAGAAGCTGGAGGAGGCCTGCATTCTCTTCTCAAGATGTGAGAAATTCAAAAACCCTTCCTAACAGACACAGCAGGGGCCTTAACTGGTGTCTGTTTAGGAGAACCTGGAAGTGGCATTTTCCTCCTTAACCTGGAGGATTAGGAAAAGGGAGGATCAGCTATTTCGAGTCTCACAGAGGATTCTTTTCTCTCTTGGGGAGACTTCTTCATTAAATGGACTGACTCCCCTAATTTGTCAGCCTTTTATCAATTATGTGTATTTAAATTAGTCTACTGACTTGATGACTTTTGTCATTAGTTGTTAGTCAACCACTTATTCATATTTACTTCAACAAACATATTGAATAGCCAACTTGTACTCAACTTCATTGGGATAGTTTGGGCTGTATTTTGGTCTTGTCCTAAGCAGAAGTCTCCTCAACTATAGTACGGTGACCCTTCAAAAAACCCTTTTACTGTCAAGCAGATTTGGAAAAGAATACAATAAAATTCCTAGTAATGAAAACTGAAAAGATTGAAATTTAAAACTTAATTTAAAAAAAGAATAGGGCTTCCCTTGTGGCGCAGTGGTTGAGAGTCCGCCTGCCGATGCAGGGGACATGAGTTTGTGCCCCAGTCCGGGAAGATCCCACATGCCGTGGAGCGGCTGGGCCCGTGAGCCACGGCCGCTGGGCCTGCGTGTCCGGAGCCTGTGCTCCGCAACAGGGGAGGCCACAACAGTGAGAGGCCCGCGTACTGCAGAATAAACAATAGATTTGTCACACTTGAAGAGAAAAATCATGAAAGGGAAGATAGACATGAAAAAACAAAACATTCACACACCCACAAAAAACCCTTTTATGCTATTGCTTCCCTAAACACCTACGTAGTGGTCACCAATATGTGACTTATCCCAAACTTCATTTGCCCTGGCACTTTTCCTCACAGTGGTCCTATGTAGTGATCTTACTGGCTTCATTACATCTGGTAGCACCCTGGATCACCTACTAAATACATGAGGAGGAATAAAGGGAAAAAAAAATCCAGGAGTTTTGGCCTCATGTAATAATAAAGTTTTAACTTGGAAATTTCTTAAGCATAGACCACACAGTCTACAAAAATTACAGTGAAGTATGGAATAAATACATTTTGGAGTTAGAAAATTTCAGGATATCTAGTATTTCTGTTAGTCCATTTCAACTACCAACTCTGATGTTCCTATGATCATGTGACACTTATGCTTACATCTTGCCATGTTTTAAACGATTTTCAGGACACAAAGTGAATTTAATCCAGAGTAAGTCAGATTATCATATGTTTAGTTTTTTGATAGTTTATGTGAGTAGTCGTGCTTACTTTCAAGGTGTCTTATTTGTCTTTGAAAATAGCTACAAATAATTCTTCCTTTGCACTTAAGTTTGACATATTTCCTTCATGTGTGCTCCTAGAATTACAGAGTGTTGTGTGATTCCACAATGAATACTCT
Organism: Lagenorhynchus albirostris; assembly: GCF_949774975.1. Lineage (NCBI taxonomy): Eukaryota > Metazoa > Chordata > Mammalia > Artiodactyla > Delphinidae > Lagenorhynchus > Lagenorhynchus albirostris. Next base: position 163,935,532 of record NC_083096.1, on the reverse strand, counting down.
AAGTCCCCTTCCATGAAATACCCAAAGGAGCAACTCACTCATCTTGCCTTAGGAGTTTTGGTTGCTATAAACAGGAGCTACTTTTCAGTTTACACTCAGCTCGAAGAGATGACCTTGCAATTAGCCAGTGTAGTCTGTAGAGCTGATTCGGGTTACTTGCTAGGAATATGGTATTTAGGATAATAAGAGATATTCAACCCAAACTTGCTTCTCTAAAGAATGTAAGAATTGCCATGTTGGACCAGACCTGTGTCTCTGACTGATACTGAGAGAGATATCGTGGATGATTATAATTATCTTCGCTGATAAATTCTCAGAAGGTTAGAGAAGCAGCCAGAACCTTCCTCTTGAGTTCTGAGGTGTGTGGGGGGTAAGGAGTATATGAGTTCTTATTGAGGAAAGTATTAATCAAGAAGTTAGTCTACCACTTATTCAGAGTATTGTAGAGAGGACTCAACCTTAGGGTAGAAGGTTGAACTAGAAGCATCCTAATTCTGCTTCTCTAACCCATTAATTTACCTATGCTATTAATTTTTTAACATTTAAACCATTTTTTTTGAAATAAATTCCCTACGATTGTTACATGCTAAAGTATTACATCTTTTAAATTCATTAAATATGTAACAGAATAGTGCTTGACAACAAACAAGTGTCCGACAGTTGTTAGCTGTGATTATTTTAATTCACCCTACATTTCTTTTTTCACCCTACATTTTTATGGTTCAAACTTTGACGATATCTATTGGTTCAATTATTCTAGGATTTGATGGCATTTTATACTTCATCATATCCGTTTTGGCTTTTTCTAAACTCAAGGGTCCTAATCATTTAGGTTCTATTGCTGGCAGCCAGCCACACCAGTCCACTGATTCTCTAATCCCCACCCCCGCCAGTTTTAAACCTTCAATTTACATAAGTTTATTTATTTATTTATTTATTTATTTTTGCGGTACGCGGGCCTCTCACTGTTGTGGCCTCTCCCGTTGCGGAGCACAGGCTCCGGACGCGCAGGCTCAGCGGCCATGGCTCACGGGCCCAGCTGCTCCGCGGCATGTGGGATCTTCCCGGACCGGGGCACGAACCCGTGTCCCCTGCATCGGCAGGCGGACTCTCAACCACTGCACCACCAGGGAAGCCCAACATAAGTTTAGATTGTATATTGTAGTATCTTGCAATTACTTTTTTTCTGTACTATGTGACAGTGTCACACATCTCTTTCCCTCTGTAGCTCCTTAAGAGCAGATAACATCCCTTTTCATATCCAGGGAGCCTAAGTCTGTGTCCGATGTGGAGTAGGGACTCAGTACATATTGGCCATAATGATGGGCAGTAAGCAAGGCAGCTTAGCCTGAGCTGTCTAAGCAAATTTATATCCCCTCAGTTAAAGATGAGAAAATTCTAGAAGTCTTTTAGGGTAAAGTGAGTTACTCATTGCCCAAAAATTTATTACATACATGCTATGTGCCAGATTTTCTTAGGAAGTTTTAGGTAGGCAGTTTTGTAAATAGAAGTCTGATATTTGAAAACTATTTATTACACTCGAGAGTCCTGGGCACTGAGCTAGCACAGGGGAGCCTGTTGAAAAAGAAAAGCTATCCTTTCTCTGCCAGGATGTACTCTGAGGGGGAGAGGCTGACAAAGGGGGTTGATGGTTGTGACGGGGATGCTGCAGGCGCTGAGGAAGCAAGAAGACCCTCTCAGATCTAGTCAGGGATGTCACAGATGGCCTCTCTGAGGAAGCGATGTTTTAAATAAGTCATAAAAGTTCAGCAGTGACTTGCCAAAGAGGAAAGAGAAGAGAATTCCCGGTAGAGCAAACAAGTGTGAAGGCTCAGGTGAGGAAATATGGCGTAGTTGAGAAATTGGAAAAAATGCAATGGCAGGAGCCCACAATGTGAGAGGAAGAACTGTGAGAAATGAGGCTAGCAGGGTGGGCAGGGGACAGATTTGGTGGGTTTTGAAAGCCATATTAGGGTCTTTGCACCTTAATAGCAGCAAAGGGAATGCACTGAAGGATTTTTAAGTGGGGGAAAATGGCCTTTAGTAAGATGACTTTGCTCTGTAGATAATGAATTGGAGATCAAGACCAGAGATTAGGGTACTGATGAGAAGCAGCTGGAAAAATCCAGGTAACAGTGTGGTGGCTCAGAGTATGATGATGGCAGCACAGATGGAGAGTGGGGGTTGGTTAAAAGAGATATATAGGTGATAGAATGGATAGGATTTGGTGGTTGGTTGGATTTAGAAAGAGAAGAAAGAGGAGTCAAAAATAGCTCCTTAGTTTCTGGCTTGAGAAAATGGGTGGAGGGTAGCACCATTTATTGAGGCAGGAAACATAGGAGCAGGTTTGAGAGGGAACAGGCTTTCAGTTTAAGGTGCCTACAAGATATTTTAAGAGGCTTTTAGATATAGGAGGTGTTGAATCCAGGAAAAAAGTTTGAATGTGAGAATCATAAAGGACAGAAGTCTAAGTCATATATGAGGAATTTTAACTAGGTCAAACACAAACAAAAATTGATTGAACCAATGTATGTCACTGCCTATGATGAGCAAGGCTGTGGGAGACAAGATTTTTATTTTTTATTTTTAATTAAAAAAAATTTTTGGCTGTGCCACAGCATGAAAGAAGCAAGATTTTTAGATAAGCAGCACCTGTCCTCACAGAGAGTATAGTGTAGTCATGGAGGTAGATGTCTATTCAGTTAACTGCAGTGCAAGGCACAGTGTGATAAACACTAGAGGAGAGCTGCAAGCAAGTATTGGGGGACCTCAGAAAAGAAAGTGGTTTGGCAGTGGCTTTGTGGAGGAGTGAGCTTTGAGCTGGACCTTGAAGGGAGAAGGAGATGCGGGAGAAAGGAGTTTTGGGCTTATGGAATAACAAAGGTAGAGAAACCTGAAAGTACATATTACATGTTCAGAAATCTGTGGGAGGTTGGTGTGGCTGGATCTTAAGATTCTTGGGATACTGTAGTTGCAGATGAAACTGGGAAAATTTGGGGGCCAAATGAGGGAGATTTTGAGTGCCATGTTAAATGTGTGTATTATAGGCAAACAATTGCTGTGGCAGAGCTGAAATGTGGATTCGGTCATCTGAGTACTAGTTACATATTCACACTTGCATCCATTGTCTGTCTAAGCACAGTTCAGCACAGTCCTAATCATCTTCAAGTACTCACATATCTAAGTAAATGGAGTGTTCTTATCCATATTCTCTTAAGTGACTCTTTTCAGCTGTGAAGACTAACAGCTGCAGAATAACTTGGGGCCCTCTGAGTTTTCATTAAGATTGAGATAATGCTTTGAGTTACTTTAGAGTCAAGGAGTTTGTGGTACTGGACAGTGGTTTCCCTAACAGCTCCGCAGGGGAGATGTCAGGCAAGACCCTATCTCCATTCAATATGAGGCAAAGAGGTATTAAGACGTTCCTGGAGGTCATACAGTTGGATTCAGCATCTATTAAAAAACCACACGATGCGAACCATCTTTCTTTTTCCCATACAACTTAGTTTAGTTAGCAGATACTTATTAGTATCTGCTTATTAGTATCTACTCACAAAGGACAGAGCACTTGATGAGGTATAAAGGCTGGTTGCAAAGAAAACAGATGATTCTTACTTCCTAGGAGCTTAGTTTGGGATGGAACTAGTGGTGTGCTGTAAACCAGCTCTCTAGAAGAAAAAATACCCTGATTTGTAATGTTTGTCAATTTCTGTGGTGTATATTCTCCCAGCAACTGATTTCAAGCTACCAACTTGATGTCACTAAACTTGGAGTTGGGAAGAGATGTGCACAGTTGGTTCTCAGGAGCTGGTAGAGCTGGCTCCAGCACACCACGGGGTGAATCACACATACTAAGAAAAACTACAATAACAAGTGAGTACTAAGGCATTTCTGGAAAGATCAGAGCCTATGTCAGCCCCTTCTCACGGTTCCCATCTTTTTCAGAGGACCATGATCTGCAGGATGCCCTGGGAATTAATAGTTATTATCTTGGTGTTCCTTTCCTATGGTTGCCATCTTTTCAAACCAGACAAAGTTACTGGTGCTTCTTGTTTCTGACAGCAGCTCCAGCTATCTGACTTCATGTGAAAGATGGCTAATGCGGAAGTGAGTGTCCCAGTGGGGGATGTGGTTGTGGTACCCACTGAAGGAAGTGAAGGGGAGAACGCTGAAGATACCAAAACCCAAGTGATCTTGCAGTTACAGCCTGTGCAACAAGGGTAAGTGACTAGAGATTTGAATATTTTGAAAAATTTGGGAGGTTCAAAGAGTGAGGAAATTATAACTTTAAGGTGATTTAGCATAATGGAACATTCAACATCAAACTCTCAGAGCTAAGTTTTCATCTCTATAATGTATTGTGTGCTATATTTGTCATTCAGTACTTACTACAACAGTTTGCTCTTTCCTTGTCTCTCTCCGTCTTCTCTACTGTGAGTTCCTTGGGGGTAAGTTACATGGTTCCCTCATCTTACTTATCCACACTGTTTAGCATAAGGCCTTGGTACATGTTTACCAAAAGACAGTGTATTTAGAGTCAGAGGAGACTAGGCAACTGTAAAATTATTCCTACCAGAAGTTCTCTGGACCCTCGTGGATGGGCAAATTACTAAGCTTAGTCTATCAAAAAAATATTTATCAACCACCTACGATTACACAACGTATTTCAAAGGTGTTGAAAGAAATATAGCACATGGTTCCAACCATCATGGAGCTTGTAGTCTAGTTGTGCAAGGCAAAAATACATGTTTATAAATAAAGAGATCACTTACATGGCAAAACCTAAGAAGTGCAGAGTGGCATGGTTAGGATGTGCTTTTGAATTCAGAGGATCACTGTGAATTTGAAAGAAGATATAAGATTTTTTGATGGTCTTGAAAGTTAAATGGGAACTAGATCTGCAGAGGGAAGCGGGGGGTAGTTATTTAAAATAATTTTTTTTTTATTTTTAAAGTTTTTTTTTTTGTCAAATATAGTTTTTTTGGTTTTTTGGTTTTTTTTGGCTTTGCCGCGTGGCACGTGGGATCTTAGTTCCCTGACTAGGGGTGGAACCCATGCCCCCTGCATTAGAAGCATGGAGTCTTAACCACTGGACTGCCAGGGAAGTCCCAGGGGGGTAGTTATTTTATTTTGGGGAATGTATAAAAGATTCTTCAAGGATCAGAAGTGTTCTTGGGCAAACATATACAGTTGGCCCTCTGTATCTGTAGGTTCCACATCCACAGATTCAACCAACCTTGGATAAAAAATATTAAAAAAAGAAAAAAATCCAGAAAGTTTGAAAAAGCAAAATTGAATTTGCCACATGAAAGCAACTATTTACATAACATTTACATTGTATTAGATATTATAAGTAATCTAGAGATGATTTAAAGTATATGGGAGGGACTTCCCTGGTGACTCAGTGGTTAAGAATCTACCTGCCAATGCAGGGGACACAGCTTCGCTCCCTGGTCTGGGAAGATCCCACTTGCTGTGGAGCAACTAAGCCCGTACGCCACAACTACTGAGCCTGCACTCTAGAGGCTGCGAGCCACAACTACTGAGCCCGTGCACCACAACTACTGAAGCCCGTGTGCCCTAGAGCCCACGTGCTGCAACTACTTAGCCTGTGCTCTAGAGCTCACGAGCCACAACTACTAAGCCCATGGGCCACAACTACTGAAGCCCGCTTGCTCTAGGGCCCGCGTGGCACAGCTACCTAGCCTGTGTGTTGCAAATACTGAAGCCCACGTGCCTAGAGCCTGTGCTCCGCAACAAGAGAAGCAACTGCAATGAGAAGCCTGTGCACCTCAATGAAGAGTAGCCCCTGCTCGCCACAACTAGAGAAAGCCCATGCACAGCAATAAAGACCTAACACAGCCAAAAATAAAATAAAAAATTTTAATAAAAAATTTAAAAAATAAAGTATATGGGAGGATGTGTGTAGGTTATATACAAATATTCAGTACTATGCCATTTTATAAGGGACTTGAACATCTGTGGATTTTGGTATTTGCAGGGGGGTCCTAGAAGCAATCCCCCACTGATACCAAGGGATGGCTGTTCTCCAATTCCAGTCTACTAAGTAATGTACCTTGCCTTAAAAATTTCTGGAGAAAAACAGTTAACCTATCTTGATAATTTAAAAAGCTTTTTAGTATAGGAAATTTCAAATATACCCCAAAATAAAGAAAATATAATGAACCCCCATGTAAGCATCCATCACCCAGCGTCAACAGTTATCAACACATGGCCAGTCCTTTTTTTTTTTTCACATGGCCAGTCTTATTTCATCTCTATATCCACCCACTCCTGAATTTTTTTGAAGCAAATCCCAGACATTAGTATGTATCTGTAAAAGATAAGGACTTTTTAGTTTTTAAAATATAAACATAGTTTGCTGACATTTCTGAATATTGTTGAGCATGAAGGAAATATTCTAAGGTCTATAAGGGAAAGTTGATATAAATAATGCCTAACATATAGCCTATAGAGTGGTTTAAATTTTTATTGGCACCAACAGATTATGCATGCTTATTCAAACTCAGTTGTTTGGTAATTTTGTTTGATACACATACACATACTTGTAGTTGTTACCTTTTGAAGTAGGGTAACATCAGGAAGAATTAAAGGGCAGGTTTTTTTTTTTTTTTTTTTTTGCATTACGTGGGCCTCTCACTGTTGTGGCCTCTCACTGTTGTGGCCTCTCCCGTTGTGGAGCACAGGCTCCGGACGCGAAAGCTCAGCAGCCATGGCTCACGGGCCCAGCCTCTCCGCGTCATGTGGGATCTTCCCGGACCGGGGCACGAACCCATATCCCCTGCATCGGCAGGGGGACTCTCAACCACTGCGCCACCAGGGAAGCCCAAGGGCAGGTTCTTTAGTTCTCCGCAGCTTTATTTTCTTTTTCTTTTTCTTTTTTTTTTTTTTAGAATTTATTTTCTTATGGAGTCATCATTTCTTCTGTCTTTCCTAAAGTACTCCAGTTGTCATTTGTCCTATCCCCAGTAGAGACAGAAGAAACTTCTCTGCTACTTAGAGACTTAATTCTTTTGAAGATTTGGTTCCACTTATTTTTCTGTTTGTCTTTTTTATTTTCCAAATGATATTGCCTTTTCTGGAAACCTCTCATTGCTTGCTTAGGTAGAGGATCTTTGTACAACATATATTGACTCCCCACTCCACTGTTTACACTGAATTTTAGTGCATGAGCTAGTGAATAAACATTTTGAGGTATTACATTCTTTTTTTTTTGAGGTATTGCATTTTGAGATGCCTGTCAGTTGATTTTTCTAGTTGTATTATTTTATTATTTGAATATTTTATTGCATTTTAGCCTCATTTTATAAAAATGAGCAGGGTACAAAAGCAGTGATTCTAGTGATAAGAAATACTGGTCTCATAATTTTAATACACTTGGAAATCATCAGGTGTCAGTCTTCAGCCTCATCACACTTAACCTGCTTGGCTACAGTTCAAGTATGAAGGAGAGAAACAATCAAAGACTATATATGAATTGCTGGGAATAAATTGGTAAAGATTATATTTAAAAGGCAAGAAATAATTAGGGATTTTATATAAGTATTTTTAGATTTCAATATATAATTCCTCTTGTCCATCTTTTTAGCTTTTACATATATGACATTTAATACTGTCTCAAATTTTCATCATATACACATTTTCAGGAATACATTGTGAAGCAAAAGTAGAGTGTCTGGTAACAGTCTTTTAATATGAATACATAGAACCTGATGTGTAAGGTGATAATTTCATAATAATACTAGATTGGTTTTTTCTTTTTATAAATTTATTTATTTTTGGCTGTGTTGGGTCTTCAATATTGCACGCGGGCTTTCTCTAGTTGCGGCGAGCAGGGGCTACTCTTTGTTTTGGTGCGTGGGCTTCTCATTGCAGTGGCTTCTCTTGTTGTGGAGCATGGGCTCTAGGTGCATGGGCTTCAGTAGTTGTGGCATGCAGGCTCAGTAGTTGCATGGGCTTAGTTGCTTCGCGGCATGTAGGATCTTCCCGGACCAGGGATGGAACCCGTGTCCCCTGTATTGGCAGGCGGATTCTTAACCACTGTGCCACCAGGGAAGTCCCTAGATTGGTTTTAAAATATGTCCACATTCAACTTTTTTAAAAAAACATAGATACTGAGGTACTCAGGTACTAAGAAGACTTTTAATTCTGGGGGTTTTTCAACAAAGAAGGCTTGTTCAGCCTATGCTTTCTCTTTAAAAACAAAAAAAGATGGTTATTAACTTTTTCAAATAAAACCTTTAAAACATACTTAAAAAGTCCTCAGGAGGAATGAAGGTACTAAGATTCCATCACCATTCTTGGCTTTCTAATTCATTTTGGATTCATAACAGAGTTTTTAACGAGATCAGGGACTGGTGATTTTAGTATTACATAAATTTACTCAGTGTGCTGAGTGGAATAGTTCAATTTGAGGAGTAGTGACCTTACTTTCCTTATCATGCTCATATCCCTCCCTAGTAGTAAGTTTTTTTTTTTTTTTTTTTTTTTCTGTGCTACGCGGGCCTCTCACTGTTGTGGCCTCTCCCACTCCGGACGCGCAGGCTCAGCGGCCATGGCCCACGGGCCTAGCCGCTCTGCGGCATGTGGGATCTTCCCGCACCCGGGCACGAACCCGAGTCCCCTGCATCGGCAGGCGGACTCTCAACCACTGCGCCACCAGGGAAGCCCCCAGTAGTAAGTTTAAGGCCTTAGGAAGCTGTATAAACTCTTTCAGATCTGTAGGGTACCCATTAGTTTATGTAATAATCCCACATTCCATTCAATTAATCAGAATATCTTTCCTTATCATTCAAGATAAAAAGAACTTAACTCTGTGGATTTTCAGTTTTCAGTGAATTAGAATACAATGATGTAGACTTAACTTTAAAACTCTAGTAAACATAATTTTACCTCACTTCGATTATTCGTAAGGTATGTCGGTATCTCATAACGCCTTAACATTTTAAACATCTTTTATGATTTTTTACCATAATCATAGTAGGTATAGAGAATTAGGCTAAATCCATCACTATCCTGAGTTGCTTTAGAAAGATTTTCCCTGATAAAATCTTGTTTGACCGTAAAAATATAGACTATTCCCTGACTTCCCACCCCAAGTGCAATTTTCTGGTTGTTGAAATTATGTATAGACAAGAATTTATTCTTTTAAAGAATTTTGCACATACTGGTCAAGTTAGAATGAGCTTATCAAATTTACTTGAAGCAGTGGTTTTTTTTTTTTTGGCCACGCTGCAGCTTGCCAGATCTTAGTTCCCTGACCAGGGATCGAACCTGGGCCCCTGGCAGTGAGAGCGCCGTGTCCTAACCACTGGACTACCACGGAATTCCAGAAGCAGCAGTTTCTCATGTGTATCACATTCCTCATTCATTTACCGGTCATTTATTATGTGCTGTGCCATGTTCCAGTTAGCACACGACATGCCAGGTATACAAAATGAATGAATAAAATGTAGTCTCTGCTCTCAGGGACATTTTTTTTTTTTTTTTTGCATGTGGCTTGCGGGATCTCAGCTTGAACCCGGGCCATGGTAGTGAAAGCCTGGACTCCTAACGACTAGGCCACCAGGGAACTCCCTCTCAGGGACCTTTTTAGACTATGCCCAAGGAGAGAGAGAGACAGGTAAACAAGTATATAGTATGAAGTGTTATAGTTGTTGTGACTAAAGTACAGTTGCATCACAAAGAGGAAGTGGGTGATTATACTGGAGGATTGAGATGGAAGGAAAAGCATCATACAGGCTACTCATTGAAAAACAAAAGATGGGGAAGGATGTTCTGGGAAGAGGGAGAAGAGCAAAAATAGACGGTGTAAAAAAAGGTGGCAATTTTGGGAACTACAAATAGTTTGGTATGATTGGGGCTTGGATTGTCTGGTGGGATTTGGTGAGAGATGAAACCAGGGGCCAGATCTTGGAGGGACTTAAATATGATATTAAGGATTTGGGTCTTTATTTTAGAAGCATGGAGAGGATTCTTGAAGGGTTTGGAGGAGAGTGTTACATGATCACTGTGGAAGGAATATAGAAGATCAGGTAGATGCAAGGAGACCAGTTCAGACTTAGAGATGATGCAGCCTGAATTAAGGCGGTAGTAGTGGAAATAGACAGGGAGGACGGCTGGTGTTAAGGAGATGCATCTGGCAGGACTTGGTGACTATGTGGGAGTTGAGGAGGAGGAAAAGGGAGAAATTCAGTGTAATTCCCAGGCTTCTGTTTTAGGCTGCTGTGTGCTGGGTGGAGCCATTACAAGGATGGGGAATATAGGAAGAAGAGTAGTTTGGGAGGTGGGAGAGGAAAGAGAACTTGGTTATTTTAGACATAATGAATTCAATAAAGTCCTATGGGATATCCAAATGTATGTATTTATTTATTTAGCAGTTAGTTGTGTCCTGGTGTGGAATTCAGAAGGGAGGTCTGTGCTAGAGGTGTCACCATGCAGGTGGCTAATCACTGATGCAAAGGAGATTATTCAGGCAGTGCTTTAGGGTAGCAAGTGCAATAATTAACATGTTAGGTTTATTATGGAAATTGAACAAAGGATGTCAATGTATCATGTTAGGTATTCTGAGCCCATTTCTTAGAAGGTTGAAACGTTTTGGAGAGAGATTTTCCTTAAGTGGTACCTCTAGTTACTGCTAGTTACTTTGGGCATAATGGCTCTCTTACTTTTTTTTTTTTTTAACGAGGTTCTGCTCATGTCTGTAGTTTGATTATGGTGACTTAAAAAATGCTAAAGTGTAAAAATGACTAAAGTTCCTAGATTCCGACAAGGGACATCAATTCTGTGGTCAGCAGGTTCTTCCTGGTTTGAACTAACAGTATTACTTTTTAGTCTTATTTGGATAAATCTACAATGTGACTTAATCTTATACTTGAAGCAGCACTTTATGTCATGAGCTTTTAAAGTTAGGAAGGGAAAAGTCTGGTGTAGAAGAGTAGCAAGTGGCGGTGTAAATACAGTAGCAAGAGGAACTTTCCTTTGGGGTGAGGAAAGTTGTTGATTCATTTCCATGGTAGTAGCTGCTAAGCAGTCCCGGGCAGCTTAGAATTCAAATACATTGGGGCACTAATCAAAGCACTAACATCGAGTTGTAAAGTATATTATTTTATTCCTTTTGAGATAGATTAAAACAAATTTTTTAACCCCATGCTGTGAATATTAATTTTTTCATGATTTATGTAGTTTGTTTATCGATGGACACTTTTACAACAGGATTTATGAAGCCGGATCCGAGAACAACACGGCAGTTGTGGCAGTAGAAACTCACACGATACACAAAATTGAAGAAGGGATTGGTAAGTCTTTTTGTTGTTCTAGTGCTTTTTTTTTTTGGCCGTACCTCGAGGTATGCAGAACCCGTGCCCCCTGCAGTGGAAGCGGGGAGTCTTAACCACTGGACCACCAGGGAAACCCTGTTCTAGTACTTTTGACCTTAGCTTCCTTGGTTGAGATTTCTTGCCTCTTGTGCCTTATTTTTCCCCCCTACCCAGTGCTGTAGCCATCAATCTGATGATGGCACATCTAGAGACACCGCTGCCTAAGATGCTAGGGCTGTCTGTTGATGTTTAACGTGAATTTGCTAGGGTTGCTGAAAAGATTTTTCATCAATAGAAATCCCTCAAAGAAATTGGAGCCTCAAGGTTGAACTCTGTCATTAGGGAAGTTGCTGATGAGGTGTTGATTGTAAGGCAGTGAGTGGAAAGAAACTGAAGTAAGACAAACCTGAGTTTAAATCCCACGTTCTCACTGCTTAGCTGTGTGTCCTTGGGAAAGTCCCTTCACCTTTCTGAGTCCTACACAGGGACAATAGGAAACAATCACTGCCTCACAGGATTGTTTTTAAGAACTAAAAAAGATTAAGTCTATAAAAGCACACAGCACAGCGTCTGGCACATAGTGGGAGCTTGGTAAGAGAGCTGTTATGCCAAACTTCTTCCAGAAGATTCCTAAACAGTACCAACCAGTGTGAACTATTAGCCCCTCAGAGGAACCAGGAGACTAGAGATTCTGAATTAAGCTTTGGGGAAGAGTATTTGATAAATAAATGATATTTTTTCCATTTTCAAGATGCAAGCACTATAGAAGCAAATGAGGATATGGAAATTGCTTACCCCATAACTTGTGGGGAGAGCAAAGCCATTCTCCTTTGGAAGAAGTTTGTATGCCCAGGAATAAATGTAAAGTGTGTCAAGGTAATTGTCTTTTCTCCTCGCTGGGGCCTATTTTGGGTCTCCTTGTTTTCAAAGGGTATGGTTTTAGTGCCTCTTCTCTCTCTTCCACCATGTCAATGTTTTTAATTTTGTGGTGTCCCTTTGTGTCACAGTAAAAAAAAAAAAAAAATAGGGACTTTAGAGTGAAATTGACCTGGATTCAAGTCCCACCAGAATATAAGTCCTTTGAGAGCTGAGAATTTGTCTATCTTGTTCACCATTGTATCCCCAACACCTAGAATAGGGCTTGGCATATTTATCAGTAAATATTTGTTGAATGAATGGAGTCCCATCTCTATCACTGACTAGCTAGGTGACCTTGATCAAGTTATTTAATATTTCAGAGCCTCATATGTTAAAATACAAATAATTATATACACACACAGTAAGGTTGCTAGAAGAGGAAGTGAGATCATATATGTAAAATGCCTTACACTGGTGTGTAATTTGGTAGAGTTTATTAAAAATTACTACTGATAAAAATAAGTAATCTTCATGAGAGCACAATATGGAAATAATTGCTTATTCTGTCTCCACTGGTAGCCACAGCTGACCTATGTAGATAGTAGTCACCATCAGTGGCATCATCCTAGAATCATTAAGAATTACAGAGCTTCGAGGCTTTGTAGTGCTGTTGGTTTCTACCATCCTTATTCTTTCTACCAGATCCTGAATCTTGTCATTAGGGCTGGATAGATTACTTCAGTTTAAATAGCCTTTGCAACATTGGACCCGTCTGCTTGATTCAGGGCATAAATGGATTTTAGATCCTAATCAGTATATTAATCTCTGACCCTCCTTGTGTCTTCTGTAGCTTCGTACCAGGACAGGGCACTGTGTCCAGAGAAGGATCATCTTCTCTAGCACAATAGGGTGGGAGGATGGAGAATACAAGGCTATGACTAAAGATGTCTGTCATTTGGGTATTTTTTGTTCATAACAAGTAGAGTTATGTCTTTCTTTCCCTCTTGGCCTGCCTAAATTAACATTGGATTATTTTGGACTTTACTTTTTACATTAGTTTAATGATCAGTTGATCAGCCCCAAGCATTTTGTTCATCTGGCTGGCAAGTCCACCCTGAAGGACTGGAAGAGAGCTATTCGTCTGGGTGGAATCATGCTCAGGTGAGCTCTGATAGCAAGTTCATACCTTTCAGCTGACTGTGGGGCACTTAATCATGGTGGAATCCAGAGAATCCAGTCTTCTTAATTTGAATTTTTATTCTGTCTGAAGGATTGGCTTAAACAATTCATGTATTATTTGACCTTCATCGACTTGTTCTTAAAATCCCTGTGAGAGAAGAAAAATTGAATTAAATTGACTCTTCCCAGCATCTAGGACAAATTCTTCTGATGTCAGAATGTTGGGCAGGATCTTCTCTGGGCAGAGAAGCTCAGGAGTAGATGACAGTCCAGCTTGAGATCACTCAGCATAGGCAGAGCTAAGCCTGGTGCTAAGAAAGCTTGACAACAACGGAGATGTGGGCTGATGGACAAATCCTGGGATAATCTGGTAGAGTAGAAGGGTGCTGTTTGTAAGTAACAATTATGCACAGCGAATGCAATCCTTGCCGTCACTGTACCATTGAAATAAACTTTATTTGTTTTTAAAAAATATTTATTTACTTAGGCTGCGCCTGGTCTTAGTTGCGGCGTGCAGACTCTTAGTTGCGGCATGCATATGGGATCTAGTTCCCCAACCAGGGATCGAACCCGGGCCCCCTGCATTGGCAGCGTGGAGTCTTACCCACTGCACCACCAGGGAAGTCCCAGAAATAAACTTTAGAATGTATAGTATCCCCACTCCCATCTCTTTATGCAGCAAGTTTATCATTGTAATCCACCCCTCTCCTCGGTGAAATTAACATTAGTTGGTGTTTCTTGAGCACTCAGCTATTGATAGAAAATTTTAAAATGTGGTTAAGAATTAAAATTTCCCCACAGAACATGTATCATGAGCCTTAAAAACCTCTTACCTTTTGTCTTTAATTTTTTTAAGGAATCTGTCTTAAGAGAAATCTATAGTGCTTGTAGAGATTCAAGTATAAAAGTGTTCATTGCAACATAATTTATGATGGTGAAAATTACAGTCTGCTTTAATATACAATCAGGGTGTATCTAAAGTAAATTATGGCTCATCTAAATGTATATGAGTTTATACTATGGTGCATTATGAGGTCATTAAAATATTTCTAAAGAGTTTTTACATGGAAAATGCTTATGATGTAATGTAAGGAAGAAAACAAAATGTAATATCAATTAATATAGTTGTTTTAAAAAACACACATATATAAGTAAATTTAGTAGAAAAAATATGCTGAAATGTTGATATGATCTCTGTGTTGGATATTTTTTTAAAGAGCAGTTGTTTTCTTTATAGTTTTCTGTATTTTCCACAGAAAATGTTTTTTTCTTTACGTATGATTTTTATAGTCAGAGGCATAATTTAAAAAAATTCATTCCAGATGATTTGTGTGCATTAATCAGTAGTTGAATGAAATTGGGGGTGAATACCTTTAACTTTCTTTTTTTTTTTTTGTTCTTGGCTTGTTTTACTTGCCCAGAAAAACAAGTGTATGCCAACTTTCCCCAAATGTAAAAGACTCAGAGTGTCTAAAAAATCTTTAGTGAAAGCCAAGTAACATTATAACATAGAGTTTACTGTAATTAAAATACCTCATGGCTTTGCTCATGGCCTATAATAGCGTCTTGTGAATCTAGTTATAAGGACATTTTATAGTGGGGGTTTAGTATAATCAACTTTGCTCTGTATTTATAGGAGAGTTATCTCTTTTTTTTTTTTTAAAGGAAAGAAATGTGCTGAAGTTTTATGTCTCCAGAAGTGGCAACAGATCTTGCTGGTCTACAAGTACTAATACATCAGAATCTAATCACAAAATTCTAATCCCCCTGTGGCATTTCTCATTTGTGCTGGGATATGAGTTAGTCTTTTCCCCTTTTGGGCTTTGTTTCAATAAGATTCTATGGGGGAATTTAGCTATTGTCAGGAGTATATGTCTAAAACTTAGTGATAACGGGAAATACAAGAGAGTACTCATAATGAGTAGAGGAAGGAGGGAAGAGGAGTACTTGTAAATGTGGGCAGGACCAATGAACATTTTATAGCCCCAATTAGAATTTCTGCAACCTAATGACTTTTAATACTATTAGGTTTCATTAACATATAGAAGGGACTCAGCACTTTGTCTCTATTTGTCCCTTCAAGATGAAGTGCAGGCTGAATTGGTACTTCTTGTCTCTCTTTGCACAGGAAAATGATGGACTCCGGACAGATTGATTTTTACCAACATGACAAGGTTTGCTCCAATACCTGCAGAAGCACCAAATTTGATCTTCTGATCAGCAGTGCAAGAGCTCCAGTGCCAGGACAGCAGACAAGTGTGGTGCAGACACCCACTTCGGCCGATGGTAGGGGGTAGGAAACCACCTGAAAACCCACTGTGTTTTTCAGTAGCACTTTTCCCCTCATTTCTTCTTTGTGTTTCTTTTTTCAATTCTCGAGAGCGTTAATGTAAGGTATGGTAATCTTGGGTGGGAGTCCATGCTTTAGAAAGAACTCTCCTTGTTTTCTCCCAAATGATTCCTATTGGCCAGACCTCCTTCCTTGTTTCTTTATTACAGTGCATGGTAAACGTTAGAAAGGTGATCCAAATAATGCTTATTTAACAGTCTCACTTTGGTGCCACTTGACATATCTTTGAAATCAGATTGTTTTAAAAATCCTTTGCTCTTCTAGTGGCAAGGCAAGCGGGTGGATTAGAACGGAGAACGGGTTTTCAGCTGTTGAACTGAGATGTATCAAAGACAGTGTGTCATTGGCTGGGCTAGACTCTGGAGACTGCTGTAAGGATCAAAGAGCTCTGTCTGTAAGGAATTCAGATAAGCAAGCTGAGGCTTCTTCACAAATGAGATAGGATGGGCACACACTTAACTTCAGTATTGTTGAGCTTGGGACAAGGGCTCTCTAGGAAAGATATAGCCATATGAGGTTATTATTAAGGATTTAGTTCAGCTGGAGACTTAGCACAGCTAAAATTCCTAGATAGAATATGTCTAAACTACTTCCAGGAGACTTATAAATATGCCTGACAGAGACACAAGAACGCTAAAGGATGTAAGGGAAGTATTGTGCTTTAAAAATGACTTATCAAGGTTTCTTTTGGTCAGTCCTAATGTTCTGTGAGTAACCACTGGGTGAGTAGAGGCCAAATTTCTTGGAACCTAAGTTCCTTTCAGGAAAGTGTACAATATCTAGCAGTTTGAATATTTGGTGGTGTGACACTTTCACTTGAAAAGTGAAAAATGCTGTGAAATTATCTACTTCCTTTTCATTTTGCCGAAACTTCTTTACTTGATCATCCATATTGATATTACTTGTTTGCTTGATTATTGATATCCTTCAATGTGGAGAGTCCACACTTGTCTATATTTCTGTCTGGATCAGTTTGATTTTTCTCAATTCTCTTTGTTTAAAACCTTAATATAAAATTGATAGCAGTAGTTTTTTCCTCTGTGAATCTGCTATTCATGGATCTCTTATCTGATTTATTTTGGTCTCATTTCTCTTGCTTTCTTTTACATAGCCTGATAAATAAATTACAGCAACTTCATGAATTCTAGATGGTTAGTATCAAACATGCTTGTAGTAGGGCTCTTGACTATAATTTTCTTTTAAATTATTTCAAGTCCTCCTCATCCTCACCAAGTCTGGGGCCTGCAGCCTGGCAATCGTGCCCACCTTCTGTCTCTTTCGAAAACATAACTGCTCAGAAAGCAGATTGCTCTTTTGTGATTTTGTAAGTTATCTTTCACTTTCTTTTTTTATTTATTTATTTATTTTTATTTATTTATTTATTTTTGCGGTATGCAGGCCTCTCACTGTTGTGGCCTCTCCCGTTGCGGAGCACAGGCTCCGGACGCGCAGGCTCAGCGGCCATGGCTCACGGGCCCAGCCGCTCCGCGGCATGTGGGATCTTCCCAGACTGGGGCACGAACCCGCGTCCCCTGCATCAGCAGGCGGACTCTCAACCACTGTGCCACCAGGGAAGCCCCTATCTTTCACTTTCTATTCAAAGTAAGAAGAAAGCATTTTCTTTTGCAAGGCAGGTTTTATTTAGGAAATCCAATATTCATCCTGGATTACCTAGGATTCTAGTTTTTAAATATAGGGACATGCAGGCAAAAGGTTAGAAAGTTAAATAACAGGATCTCTTTGGCTGTCTGAGATAGAGGATAGTTGTGACTTTTTCATAAAATTCACGGGCCTTCCCTCTAATGGACTGCTTTTAGGTAGCATCACACAGATTGCCATCTCAGAAGAGAGCATGGAAGAGGCAGGGCTGGAATGGAACTCGGCTCTCACTGCTGCTGTCAGCATGGCCACAGAGGAGGGCATGAAGAAAGACTCAGAGGAAATTTCAGGTACTTTCTATGGGGCTCAGATTTCTTGTAAGGTTTTGTGACTCTTATCACCATTACGATTATGGACACAGAAGGCCTCTTCATTACTTGTGCTGGTTTTTCTTATGCATATTAATACTAATTACAGCTGCAAACACCTTATTTTAATCCAAGCAATAGCCCTGTAAAGTCAGATTTTATGAAGCAATTGAGACTCAGAAAGGGTCAGCACCCTGCCTAAGACCAGTCACACAACTAATAATTCAGCTGTTTAACTGAATTCATCTGTTTAACTCTGAAGTCCATGCTTTTTATCCTGTCACACTGACTCCAACTTTGGCCCATTTGTTAGAGAAACCAAGCTGCAAGATGTTAGAAGAAAAAATTAGGTAGCAGGTGGTGTAGAGGATGGTGATTAATGATGATTCACTTAGAGGGGACAGGAGAAGCTTCACATCATCCTTCATTCATTAATTTATTTAACAAATATTTATTGCTGCCTGTTTTTAGCTGGTACTGTTGCTAGATCTAGATAGATGAAAAGACATAGCTTCTGCCCCCAGGGAGCTTATAACCCCACCTATTCAAGTGTTTTATTGTTTTTTGGTTTTTTTTTTTAAATATTTATTTATTTTGGCTGCGCCGGGTCTTAGTTGCGGCACGTGGGATCTTCGTTGCAGCATGTGGACTTCTTAGTTGCAGCATGTGAACTCTTAGTTGCGGCATGCATGCGGGATCTAGTTCCCCGACCAGGATTAAACCCAAACCCCCCTGCATTGGGAGCATGGAGTCTTACCCACTGGACCACCAGGGAAGTCCCTTTATTTTGGTTTTTTAAGTATAGGATTAGAGGGAGTATATCTTTAACTTAATTTAATTTCTTTATTACTTAACATTTAAAATATTATGTATTATTTAATTTTAAATTAAATTATTTAAATAAATGCTTTAGTATTTATTAAATATTTAATTTAATATTTTTATTGGTGGAAGATACCTGTTCCCTGTAGCCAGAGGCATGACAAATTGAGGCAATTATCACAAGTCCCTATTTTGCTGCAGAGTTCAAATAATTAGATACCAACTCAGGGAGGCAGCTAGTGTTCCAAAGGCTTTTTTTCTTTTCCCAGAAATAGCCCAATAAGAAATCATTTTGAGGGGGGTTCCTTGGTTGCCTAGTGGTTAGGATTCTGGGCTTTCACTGTTGTGGCCCGTTTTCAATCTCTGGTCAGGGAACTGAGATCCTACAAGCTGCGCAGCACGGAAAAAAAAAATCATTTTGAATCAAAATAATTTTGAATTTAACATTGAAGAGATATGCTTAAGTATATGTAGTGTCCCTTGTTTACCCTCTGTCTTATCCCTCTTTTGCCAGAGGACACTTTGATGTTCTGGAAAGGAATAGCTGATGTAGGACTGATGGAAGAGGTTGTCTGCAATATACAGAAGGAAATAGAGGAGCTACTCAGGGGAGTTCAGCAGCGGCTTATCCAGGCTCCCTTCCAGGTCACAGGTAAACACACTAATCCCAACAATAGCGGTCATTGTAGGCAGATCATGTTAGCCTCATGAAACACTGAGGTATAGGTATTATTATCCTCATTTTACAGAATAGGAAACTAAGGCTCATAAAAAGTTACTATCCAAAGTTCATAACTAGGGCTTTTTATTTTGAATTGTAAAATTTTTTTTTTTATTGAGATATAGTTGATTTACAATATTGTGTTAGTTTCAGGTGTACAGCGAAGTGATTCAGTTATATGTGTGTGTGTGTGTGTGTGTGTGTGTGTGTGTGTGTGTGTTTAAATTTATTTTTATTTAATTTATTTTATTTTTGGCTGTGTTGGGTCTTCGTTGCTGCACGTGGGCATTCTCTAGTTGAGGCGAGTGGGGCTACTCTTTGTTGTGGTGCGTGGACTTCTCATTGTGGTGGCTTCTCTTGTTGCGGAGCATAGGCTCTAGGCGTGTGGGCTTCAGTAGTTGTGGCACGTGGGCTTCAGTAGTTTTGGCTCATGGGCTCTAGAGCGCAGGCTCAGTAGTCGTGGCACACGGGCTTAGTTGCTCCGCAGCATGTGGGATCTTCCCGGACCAGGGCTTGAACCCGTGTCCCCTGCAATTTCAGGCGGATTCTTAACTACTGTGCCACCAGGGAAGCTCCTATGTGTATTTTTTCAAATTATTTTCCATTATAGGTTATTAGAAGATATTGAATATAGTTCCCTGTGCTATACAGTAGATCCTTGTTGCTTATGTATTTTATACATAGTAGTGTGTATCTGTTAATCCCATACTCCTAATTTATCCCTTCCTCACTTCCCCTTTGGTAACCATAAGTTTTTTTTCTATGTCTGTGAGTCTGTTTCTGTTTTGTAAATAAATTCATTTGTATTATTTTTTGCTTCCACATGTAAGTGTAATTTGTCTTTCTCTTACTTAGTATGTTGTTCTCTAGGTCCATCCACCTTGCTGCAAATGGCAATATTTCATTCTGTTTTTATAGCTAAGTAATATTCCTTTGGATATGTATACCACATCTTCTCTGTCCATTCATCTGATTGATGGACACTTAGGTTGCTTCCATGTCTTGGTTACTGTAAATTGTAAATTGCTGCTATGAACACTGGAGTGCGTGTATCTTTTCAAGTTAGAATTTTCATCTTTTCTGGATATATGCCCAGGAGTGGGATTACTGGATCATATATGGTAGCTCTATTTTTAGCATAACTAGGTTTTGAACTCAGGTCTGGCATTGCTTTTTCCACAGGTAATTTTTGCCTTGTAAATGGTGCCAGAAAGCAATCTCTCTCTCTCTCTCTCTCTCTCGATATAGATACAAAGTAGATATATAGAGTCTGAAAATTGGAGAAATCCACCTGGTTTTAGACAGTTCTCATATTCTGTTAGTTTAAAGCCTCCAGAACGATTGTCTGCATTCCAGGCAGAGGGAACAAAGATCTTGAAGTTACGATGAACCTGGTGGGTTCAAAGAATTAGAGAAGCACTGACGTGGCTCCAGTGGACTAAGTAATGGAGAGAGTGGTAGGTGATGAGGTTGCACATGAGCAGAGGGGACAGTTTAAATAAGCTTTGGTCAGAACTTTGGGTTTTATTTTAAGGTGATGGTAAGCCATCATAGTGATTTTGAGCAGGGGAGTAAAGTGATCAGATATATTTATATATTTTTAATATAGTTTTTAAATTTTTATATCTTTTTTTTTTTTTTTTTTTTTGGTATGTGGGCCTCTCACTGTTGTGGCCTCTCCCGTTGCGGAGCACAGGCTCCGGACGTGCAGGCTCAGCGGCCATGGCTCATGGGCCCAGCCGCTCCGCGGCATGTGGGCTCTTCGGGACTGGGGCACGAACCCGTGTCCCCTGCATCAGCAGGCGGACTCTCAACCACTGCGCCACCAGGGAAGCCCTAATTTTTATATCTTTAATGGAAGCAAACTCATTAATATTTTCAAGATTATTTCTTCACTTGTTTGTAATTGATTTATCACGTTTGACAATTTCTAATGACCCCATGACAGTCTTAACTAATTTTAAAAATTTTTATTTTATTTATTTATTTATTTTTGGCTGTGTTGGGTCTTCGTTGCTGCACGTGGGGTTTCTCTAGTTTGCGGCAAGCAGGGGCTACTCTTCGCTGCAGTGTGTGGGCTTCTCATTGTGGTGGCTTCTCTTGTTGCGGAGCACAGGCTCTAGGCACACGGGCTTAGTTGCTCCGCAGCATGTGGGATCTTCCCAGACCAGGAAGCGAACCTGTCCCCTGCATTGGCAGACGGATTCTTAACCACTGCACCACCAGGGAAGTCCCTCAGATTTATTTATATTTTTAAAAGATCACTGTGGTTGCTGTGGGGAGAATAGATTATATGGGGCAAGAGTAGAAACAAGAAGACCAGTTGGGAAACTCTTGAAGGAATTAGTCCAGGCAAGAGATGATGGTAGCGTGGATTAGAGTGGGTAGTGGTAGACCTGGGAAGAAGGGATCATATTGGGCTTATATTTTGAATGTGGAACTGACAAGTCTTGCTGATGGATTGGATGTAGGGTGAAAAAGAAAGAAATCCAGGATGACTCATATATTTTTGGTCTGAGCTGTGAGCGGTGGTAAAATTTCCTGAGATGAAGACCACTGGGAGAAGAAATCAGAATTGGTTTTTGACTTGTTTAGTTGAGATGCTTATGAGGGCTTCAAATGGAGAAGTCATTTGGCTCAACAGAAGTATTAATCTGTAATGCAGGAAAGAGGTCTGGGCTGGAGATCTACATGTGGAAATTCTTAGCATGTCCATGATATTCAAAACCATGGAACTGGATGAGACAACTGTAGAAGAGAGTTGTAGGTGGAAAAGTGGTCTGAGTTAAGGAAGTAATGACCAGTTACTGACAGCTCTTTCAAGAAGTTTTGTTTAAAGGGGAACAGAGGGACTTCCCCTGGAGGTCCAGTGGTTAGGACTCCGTGCTTCCACTGCAGGGGGCACGGGTTCAATCCCTGGTCAGAGAACTAAGATCTTACATGCCGTGTGGTGCAGCCCCCCCCCCCAAAAAATAATAATAATAAAGGGGATATACTTAGATAGATAATAGATAGATAGATAATAGATAGATAGATAATAGATTAATATTATTAGATTAATATTAATATTAATAATTAGATTAATATTAATAGATAATAGATTAATAGATAATACTATTAATAATATTGCATGTCATTTCCCATGTTTGGCACTTAAAATATGATGTTTCTAATCTTCATATCTATCTTGCAGAGTAAGTATTATTAGTCGCATTTGTTTCAGATGAGAAAACTAAGGACGGAAATGACTTACCCAAGGTCACACAGATAGGCAACATCAAAACCAAGGTTCAAACTTAGCTCTGTCTAGTAGAATGACCATATTTTCTAAGACAAGTCAGAACCTATAACCAGATGCAAGATTTTTTTCCTTATTTTTGTATTTATTTATATGGAAACATGTATAAAGATATAACAATTAAATAATAATTAGTTACACATGTGATAAATCTTTGTTAAAATATTTTGAAAATGCTATTAGTATTCTAATTTCTGGATTGGTTTTTTTTTTTCCCTATTTTTTTTTTTTTTTTTTGCTGTACATGGACCTTTCACTGTTGTGGCCTCTCCCGTTGTGGAGCACAGGCTCCGGGCGCACAGGCTCAGCGGCCATGGCTTACGGGCCCAGCCGCTCCGCAGCATGTGGGATCTTCCCGGACCGGGGCACGAACCCGTGTCCCCTGCATCAGCAGGCGGACTCACAACCACTGCGCCACCAGGGAAGCCCGGGATTGTTTTATATTTATAAGCAGCACAATAGGGAGTTGGTGGAACATTTCTGTTTTAACTGGACAGACATGTCTTTTGTTTTAAATAGATGCTGCTGTTCTCAACAATGTAGCACATACATTTGGCCTAATGGACACAGTCAAGAAGGTTTTAGACAACAGAAGGAACCAAGTAGAGCAGGGAGAAGAGCAGTTTCTCTATACTCTGACAGGTATGTGTAACTTCTCTCTTTTCTTAGGTGATATTATACTAATATCCTTGAGTCTTGCCATTCCTTTGTTGACTTCTGTTGGGACTGGATTGGCTTGCTGCTTCTTTCTTTCCTTCCTTCCTCCCTTCCTCTGTCCTTTCTTCCTTCTCTCTCTGTCTCTCTTTCTGTCTCTCTCTCTCTCTTTCTTTCTTTCAACTCACATAGTATCAGATTTGGCTTTTTCTTTGTACATAGTCCTAGGTGAGGTGGAGTGGTGGGAAGCAGAGGAAGCACAAAGGAAAAGAAAAGAAAGCCAGCAACATGATCCTCCTTCTATATCTTTGGAGGATTAAGATGTCTGCTAGATCGCTCCATTAGTCCAGTAATATAAGTGGCAGAAGAAAAAAATTGGCCTTTGTCTTTTTTACATTATTAATACTGAGTCTTTTGATATACATTTAGCACTTTCATTATTTCTGGTAATCAGAAATTATGAGCACATGGATAATTTAACTCTTTTTAATAAGTACTTTGTGCTGGTCTCCAAGCTAGGTTTTAGAAATAAAATGTTGAATAAGGTAGCCTCAGTCTCTTGAGGGCTTTCAAGGAACTGAAGGGAAAGCAGACTTAGAAATAAGTGCAAAAAGTAGTCAGTTTTGTAACAGAGGCATATAGCAGGTATAGTGGTGGAACAAAGGGAGTTATCATTTTTACCCAGAAAAGAATCAAGAGAAGCTTTTGGAGGAGGTAAGGCAGTGAAAGATGCAAAACAAGTTGGAGGTATGGATTATCAGTCTTAAATGACATAGAATATATTATAATAGTCGGTCATGAAGACGAGAGGCAAGAAAGATCATTTGGTAAGAGAAGAACAATTTAGGTTGTTTTAAACTTATTTTTATGCCCAGTTTATATTTTAAATTCGGTTTACCAGGTATTCTCAGAGATGCCCTTTTTCATTTGATCTTTCTAGGAATATTATAGGCTGTTTCCTTATTTTACAGATAACCCAGTAGAGGCACAGAGAGGATAAATGATTTGCCTGGGACCACATCACTCCTTGACAGTGAAGCCCAGAGTAGAACTCTGTCTTCTTATTTATAGTCCAATGCTGTCTTCCACCTTGAAACTTTACACCATCTGAAAAATGGTTTTTGTTAGAAATGTAGGCTTCTGGTCCCTTGTCCATATCATTTTAGTTATAACCACAGTGTACATAAAGTTGTGTTTTCTGCTTTTTTCACTGTGACATACTAATATTTTTCCAAGTTGCTACACAGTATTTTACCTAGACATTCTTTTAAGGATGAATTTAAATTTTCTTCAGTAGCTTATTTTGTTGCAGTGAACTTGTATGAATATAACTTTTCTTCTTATGTTCTCTTAAACTACTTCACAATATGAATACCATTTAAGCTTGAGGTTAAATGGTATTGATAATTTGTTTATGGAGTCTTGTGACCTACTGTCAAATTTTCAAGAAGATTATACCAATTTACATCACAAGTTTGAGCTCACCAACAATGGGCATTGTTTTTTACAATACACCCTGATTTAACTTTTTAAAAATTATAGATTTGGTATCTTGTTTAGGTTCACATTTCTTTGATTACTACTAAAGTTGGAAAAAATGCATTATCTTATAACCGTAAACGGCAATGTTTTAAAGTTTTTGAATGTGTTCTTTATCACTCCCTACTCCTTTTATTCCAAACAAGGAGTTGGCTTGCTCTGGGTGTTCCACAGTGAGCAAGGTGCTCTACAGGTGTGACTGGTTATTTATTGGATGCTTATCAGGTGCTAAGCAATAGAGAAGTTCTGGTGTAGAACCAGACTCACCAGTGGTCATCAAGGTTGGATTGGACCCTTGGGAGAGGGATAGTGATAGATGTATTGGGGTGGAAAAGCCACCAAGTTGACTCTCTGTAACATGCTCTGTAACCGTAAGGAAGTCGCTTTATCTCTCTGGATCTATGTCAAAATGAATGTGTTAGAACTCTTAAGACCTCCTTCAGTTCTGTAATTCTTAGGGACTTCCTCTATAACTTTCTGTAGACTTCTCTGGGGGCTAATGGTAGACTAAAGCCATCTGGGTCACCAGCAAGTGATCCTGCCTTGAAGGACAGTTTGGGAATCACTGCTTTTCAGAGTGGCCATTGTAGCTCCTTTGTGGGTCCATGGCAGTTGCAAAGGGATTATGCAGATATTATTTTCATCTGTAGAGCCAGGCAGGGCATATATAAGCTGGTAGACCAACTGGAGACTTCTTTGGTTTGCATTTTGGTGACAGGTAACAAAATGCCACAGGAGCTTCTAGAGTTGAGCTATAGTAGGATCACAGCACGAAAAGATTCTGAATTATTGACCTGTCTATAATCACACAATGACATGTAGTAACTGGAGGGATTTTAAAGACCATCCAGTCTAGTTTCTTCTTGAAAACAATGAAATGACTTGCCTGAGGCTACATAGTAGCAAAACCAGGGCAAGACCCCAGGTCTCCTCACTCCCAGTTTACTGTTCCCAAGATTATACTTCTCTCCACACAAAGTCTGTCTTTTTTCCATAGACTTGGAACGCCAGTTGGAAGAGCAGAAGAAGCAAGCTCAGGATCACAGGCTGAAATCCCAGACGGTTCAAAATGTGGTATTGATGCCTGTGAGCACTCCTAAGCCTCCCAAAAGGCCCCGGCTCCAGCGGCCAGCCTCTACCACCGTCCTGAGCCCTTCTCCTCCTGTCCAGCAGCCTCAGTTCACAGTCATCTCACCCATCACCATCACCCCCGTGGGTCAGTCATTTTCCATGGGCAATATTCCAGTGGCCACCCTCAGCCAGGGCTCCAGTCCTGTGACTGTCCACGCACTTCCTTCTGGCCCTCAGCTCTTCCGTTATGCCACAGTGGTCTCATCTGCCAAGAGCAGCTCACCAGACACAGTGACCATCCACCCTTCATCTAGCCTGGCACTGCTAAGCTCCACCGCCATGCAGGATGGGAGTACCCTTGGCAACATGACCACCATGGTGAGCCCTGTGGAGTTGGTGGCCATGGAGTCTGGCCTGACCTCAGCCATCCAGGCTGTTGAAAGCACCTCAGAGGATGGGCAGACCATCATTGAGATTGACCCAGCCCCAGACCCAGAGGCTGAGGATACTGAGGGCAAAGCAGTCATTTTGGAGACAGAACTGAGGACTGAGGAGAAAGTCGTGGCTGAGATGGAAGAACACCAGCATCAAGTTCACAATGTGGAGATTGTGGTCTTAGAGGATTAACTGGGGGTCTCGGGGCCAGGAGATATGTTTTGGTTTGGAATTTTAATTATTTGTTTATTTTTATCATTGTCCCACTCATTTCCACATAGGATCCTTTTTTTTAAAAACAAAACCTTGTTGTTGTAACTGAACAGGTTGGGTCCCTTCCACCCCCTCATTGAAAAATGGACAAAACAAGCTGCCCTTCCGAAAGTTGAGAGTAGGTCACTCAATGTCCTAATCCTCTTACACCAAGAAAGTGATTTCTTTTGGGGGAGGCATCAAGATAACCAGAAACCCTATCCAGAAAGCCCTTTCCAGGCTAGTCTGTCTGTGTATGCATGTGGTTTTATTCTCATAAAGGTGCATTGACCAAACCAGGGAACACAAATCTGACCCTGGACGGCAACCCACTCACACGTGGATGCAGAAGGATACTTTACTCTGTATCCTGGAAGGGGCCCTCAGAGGCCAATGCAAAAGTCTGAAACAAAAGTAAGTTGCACTCTGCTTGGAGGGGAAGGTGGCATACCAGCAGCGGCTTATAAAGGGAAGTGCTTTGGCCAGGATGGGGCAAGGAAATTATCTTACTTCCAGAAGTGCAACTGATGCCTCTTAATATCTCTGAGGGTTACTACCATGGCTGCCATTTTGAGGCAAGGCCAGTGTTAAGAAGAAGGGTACATTTCCACCGAGCAAGTGGCGTCAGAGGCCTGTGGCTTGGCAGAAATAGAAATCCAGAGACGTCACAGCTGTGCTTTGGGGTTCAGGTTCACCTTGCCCCCCACTTTGTCAAAACACTTACCCTCCTAGTCCATTCATTTGCAAACTGTGTGATGTGGTGTAAATTGCTCTGGTTCTTGGACTGTGGCTGTTCTCGGGGTGGGGCTCCAAGGCCATCATTTTTATTGCATGACTCCAGGAGCAGGAGAGTTCCTCTTCCAGACCAGCTGCCCTTTTTTTGTGGGGCCCTTTTTTGGCTTTGGAACCAAAAGCAGCCATTCATTTGGTGCTTCCTCTGTTCTACCCTCTGTTCCTCAGTGGTTAATGGCATCTGTCTCCTGGATCCCACGCTCTTCAGATTTTTGGCTGATTCAGAGAACAGTGACAGGTGCCTGCCTGCCTTCATCCCCTTTTAGATTCATATATACCATTTATACCACAGATGTTTCTGTGAGATATTGAGCTCATAAAAAAACCTTAGGTTTGGCAACACCCCACCCTATCCCGAGGCACCGACTAGATGTCTCCTCCTGAGCGAGCTGGACTCCCTGGGAAAGAAGCATTGTCTGCAACATTATATTATAGGAAATGTACCAGGAATGTAATAATAATATCTTTTGGGGGGTTATTTTGTTTTCTTCTTTTTTTTTAATGTTTTTGTATATTTAGAGATGGGCCCATTTTCCATGCTGTGATTCCTTCTCTTTGACCATCTTCAGTGTCTGGGGCAAGAGTGGAGTCTGTTTTTTGTTTCTTTGATTGCATTGTTTACTGCACTAGGAAAAATATAGGGAAACTGCAGACAATTTAAAAGAAAAATAGGTCAAAAAAGAAAGCATACACTTTAGGAGTGGGAGAGTTTTTTTTTTTAATTAAATACAAAACTTTAACCTGTAGTTTCCTTTTTTTTTTTTGAAGGCACCCACCTGAAGCTATGTTTCTTCCAACAGATGTTGGAAACCCTGTTGTTAAGCAAGTGAAAACTGCATCCTGCCATCCCTCAGATAGCTGTGTATAGCTGGAGAAGCCCTCTAACTTGAAAGGGTCAATCTTAAAAGCCTTATGGGTGAGATTTCTGAACCCCATACTGTTGTGGTTTTCAGCTTTAAAATTGGGGTTTTATTTTTCTTTTCAAAATATCTAATAGACATAGCAATCAGTTTAGAACAAACCTTTGGCCCTTTATATATCTTTAGTGAAGGAAGTGGCTTTTATTTCTTGCTTCTTTAGGTTGTCTGTTGGTACATAAACAAAAACAAAATTTCTGCCTAAGCCTAAAACTACTACTTGAACCTAGAAAGGCACAAGTCATCTCTATTGCGGTTTTTAGGGACACTTTTATCTTTCCCAGAGACAAGAGGCTCAAATCAGGACAGAGGAGGAGCCCTGGAGAACACCTACCCACTAGCTCAGGTTCCTTTCTTTCCTCCATCAGAGCTGTTTGGTAGTGTTTTAAAGTAGTGTGAGCGTCATGCTTCCAAAGTCAAGAGATCACCTCCTAAAGACAGAGCCTGTTTACTTTCACTACCTGAATATTCCAGCTGGTGGAAATACATGAGCTTTGTTGTTTTCCTGGTCTTCCAGTAGCCTGTCATTATTGCTAGATGCTATGCACCCATTCTTGAGTGTGGGTTTCCTCACAACCCTGGTCTACATCTCAGACAGGGTGAGGCACATGCAAGACACTGGTATATACACAAGCAGTTACAATGAATCATTCCTCAGGCTGAGTTGGCAGTAGCCATCTAATCTTTCTGTTCATTCATTAAATAAACATTTGTAAGTACCATCTATGTGCCAGGCTTTGTGCTAGGCACTGGCAGTACAGAGATGAAGGCTCAGTCCATGCACTCAAGGGATTCATTCTCCAGAGGTTGTCTGGAGTTAAGAACTATATTTCAATATAATAATTGGTTTCCTTTGTAATGCTATGTATTTTATTTCATGCGTTGATGAACATTGTTCCGAGAGTTGGTCCGTAGGTTTCAGAAGGCTACCAAAGTTACAAAATGGTTAAGCCTTTCTCTAGTGAGATACTGAAATCATCATATTGGGGTAAGTGCAGTGGTAGAGCTATTGGCTGGGAGAAGAGAGAACAAGGGGTCAAGCATCTAACCCAGCTTGGAGGCAGGGGTCAGCAAATATTGGAGTACTTCCTGGAGAAGATGTATACCTAACCTGATTTAGGAGAGACCATTTTTGGCTACTTGTTTTGCATTCCATTTTCAAGTAGTTGCACTTATTTATACAAGAGGGGAAAAAAATCCTAAGTCTCTTGTTGCTTCTGTCTCCAGAGCTAGGCAGAGTCAGCAGCTCAGGCAGTCTCTTCTGAGAGCAACGCACTGGTGAAAGCCCAGTCATGTGTCAGTTTCTCTGAGCTTCCATCAGATGAATCCAGGGCAGGTAAATGCCCCAAACCTTCCTGTCATCTGGTTTCCACAAAGGCCTCAGAGTCAACTCTTGCCTTGGCCATGTCCCTGTCTGACCCCCGCTTTCCTGTTCTCTTCCCCTTTTCAATTTCCAGGTTCCATCCCTGCCCCCCTCCCCAAATTAAAACAAAAACTCCCTGGCGTTCTGAAGTAAAAAAGGGACAATAGATTTGAATATTTAAGATTTAAAGCTACTTCATATGAAGTTTCTTTCATGCTTCTGTCCATATTTGGGAAGGAGGACCAGAGTTAATCCAAATACCTTGGAAATTAATATTCAGTTTAGGTGGTCTGAGACACCCTTTAGTGGTGGCATTTTAATCCATTTCATGAAAGCATTAAAGGTAAGTCTGTATGGTGGGAAGTACTGGTAACACTTGATGATAAAGATAGTAAAATCAAGCATGAAATATGGAACTACTAGTTCATTGAGTTATAATTGGTCCACCACTATCAAGGCGGTAGCAAGGACAAAGAAAAGGTTGAATTCTCAAAATACGCACGAGTTTGTGATTCACTTTGGGTAATACTCCTGAGGAAATAGTCCTCTCTGAGACAAAAATTCAGATTCTAGGCTAGCCCCTGCATTTTCAGTCAACTTAACCTAGTACAATTGATCACAGATCCCTCACACCTTGGATGCCTCCTCCCTGGGATATTCTTGTGTAGTCTGTAATGTACTACAATGACAACCAAGGTGGTTGCCCTAAACAAGGGATCAGTTCTTCTAGATTGGAACTCTCTGCCCCTGGTATTTCTCTTCTTAGCCTTTATTCAGTCATTTCTAGGTTTCCTTCCCAATCCTGGAACACCTTTCTTAGTCCTGAGCTATGCAATTTCACTTCCCCTAGAAGGTTCTACTTTCCTTGAACATCCTTATCGTACTCCTGCCTCTCTAGCCCTTGCTTTGGGGAACCAAATGTGACTTAGTTCCCAAATTCTGCCATGTTAGTAACTGCCTTTCTGCTATGTCAGTAACTCAACTCTTGAGACAATCACTTCTTCCCAAGAAACCCCCAAGACCCAAACCTCAGCATACATCCATAGACTGCAGTCTTCACTGCCTAGAACAGCCTTCTTCATCCATCACCTGAATTGAAGCACCTTTGAGATGTGCTTGTAAGTTCCCCAGAACACACAGATTGTAAAACCTATCTTTTACACCTGATTGATTCTCTACCTATGGTCCATGGCCCAGGCTAAGACATGCCTGTTTCCTGGATAAATTATTTCAGCCCAGTATGATTCCTACTACCTCTTCTGTTATGTCTTATGAGCCTCCCAACCTGAAGACTCCTGGTGCTCTCTCAACCTAAAGTAGGCCACATCCTACTTTGAAATTGCCTCTGGGTTCTCCTCCTGTATCTATAGTTTCCAATTCTGTACCTTTACTAGTATTGGGCTTATAATATGGTATATATGGGTTGATTTCTCTAGTTTGAGAACAAGAGCGGACATTAGTATTGGATCACATATAAAGGAAAATGTGAGGCTGGGTAATGACCCAGAAGGAAAGATGGGTTCCTCATTGGGCTTTGTAGGAGCGTCTGTAAGAGGGGGTGTGGGGGATGTTACCTGCATTTCAAAGTATAAGTTTTTTTTTAAATTAATTAATTAATTTAGGCTGTGCTGGGTCTTTGATGCGGCACATGGGCTTCTCTAGTTGTGGTACGTGGGATCTTAGTTCCCCGACCAGGGGTCGAACCCGGGCCCCCTGCATTGGGAGCACGTAGTCTTAACCACTGGACCACCAGGGAAGTCCCCTCAAAGTATAAGTTTTTTTAAAAAAAAACTTCTCTGCTGTTTTCTCTAAAGAAATCTACGTATTGTAGAGCAAATTGGAAGCCCACAGCTCTGATTCAGCCTTAAGATTTACTTTGGCCCACATTTTAGTTTTATTTTAACTTTTTATTGAAGTATAAATGCATACAGGAAAGTGCACAAATCACTGTACAATTTGATAAACTGAACATACCCATGAAATCAGCTTTCAGATCAAGGGAAAAAAAAAAAAGTCACCAGCACCTCACCCAGACAGGGCAACCTCTATCTAGCTCTCTAACATCATATCTTAGTTTTACCTATTTTGAACTCTTTAGGGACTGGCTTTTTTCCTCTCAACATTATGTTGTAAGATTCACCCATAATGTTGTGTGAAGTGTAGTTGATTGCTTCCCATTGCTGTGTAGAGACTGTTATTATTTAATATGCCACAGCTGATCCATTCTAATAATGGGCACTTGGGTAGCTTACAGTTTGGGGCTATTATAAATAATGCCTCTGAACTTTTTTTTGGGCCACACCGTGCAGCTTGCAGGATCTTAGTTCCCCGACCAGGGGTTGAACCTGGGCCCTTGGCAGTGAAAACAACAAACCCTAACCACTGGACCTCCAGGGAATGCCCACCTCTGAACATTCTTGTACGTGTCTTTTGACGAACATATATATGAATTATGCCTACGACAGTTCACATGAAAAATTCAAGATAAAGTTTTTCTTAAAACAACAACAACAACAACAAAAAACCCCACAAAGCCCAGAAGATCTGACAACACTGGGTCCACATTTCCTCACAGCAACACCTGACTGGAACTGAGGCCTGTCTTAGGTGGGCCGTGGCTTCTTCACGTACTGTCACTCCCTATTACAAACCCAGATCTACTTATTTTTGGTAGCTTATTTTTTTCATTCAATAATCTCAAGCACACTCTTCCCCCCAGCTAACTGCAAAGCTTATTACCTCATTTCCTTCAGGTCTCTATCCACATGTTACCTTATCAGAGAGCACCTCCCTGACCACCCACCCTATGAAAAGTGGCAACTTCCTCCTGCACTATGCTTCCTATTTTCCTTTACCCTGCTTTATTTTTCTTTCTTTTACTTATCACCTGACATACATGTATTTTTTTCTCCCCCAAGTAGAATCGAAGCTCCATGAGAGCAGGGACCATTCTCGTCTCTTAGTCACTGCTGTTTCTACAGTCCCTGGAACAGTGCCTGGCATGTAGCGGAAACTGGATAGATATTTGATGCATGAATAATAAGAAGAACAATAATAACCAATACTTACTGAAGGGTAACTATGTACCAAGCATTTTTCTAAGCACTTTACATATGTTAATCCATTTGATCCTCAGGACAATCCTATGTGGTGAAGAGCATTATTTACTTCATTTTACAATGGGAAACTAACACTTATATTCTACTCTAAACAATAGCTACATTTGAAACGTTGTATACGGATCAAATTTATTAAACAGAGTCTTTAAATGTACTAGAGAAGCTTAATACCTAAAAGGAAACTTTCAACAAACCATTTTATTAGGATGATGTTTTGCTGATAACATGTTTAGTCGCTACTTAGGTTGTTTTGTTTACAGTCCAGTTCACCGTCTCTCCACAGTACTGCAGAGGGAGTGGTGGAGGGAGGGAACTTCCAGTTACCTGAGAAAGGATTTTAGAACCCAGATCATCTGTCCTGTCCATCAGTCACAGGAAGTACTGATTTATCACTTTGTTAAAAGTGGTCTTGTCTTGTTTGAGATGACATTGATGTCAGGGTCCCTGGTTAGAACTCCTTCATTTGTTCGCTAAGCTCCTACTGTGTAGAGCCCAACCCCATGTGCTTTGTTACACAGGGAACCTATTCCATAGAACATTGATAATATTGTAAAACCTTTGCCCACTGAGCAAAAAGATATTCCCCTGCTCTAGGAACAAAAATGGAACCACTATGCCTCAGAAATGCTAAGTTAACATTTCCATGACTGAGACATTCTGGTAAGCCTTTCTGAGCAAACTGGACAGGGCTTCTCATATTCTTGCCTCTCACATTCTGTAGCTGCCACCCAAGGACCGAAAGGGAAGGATTTATCTATAAAACATTGTCACAAATAGTTTAGATGCACATTCACTGGTTTAACTATTTTTTCTTGGCACAGACTTAAAATTGAACCAGCGCTTTCTGGGGCTCCCTGGCTTCATTTCCCCTTGGCACTATCTCCAGAAATCTTGTTTACACTCCATTTTTCTCTCTGGCCTATTGTCTTAGATTGAGACTGTAAGCTGTTTCCTAGCACAGTGCTGCTCAGACTTTTAGATCCCATGGATCAATAAAAGAGATTAAAAAAAAAAAGGTCTTAGGAACCAACATGGGGTTCTCTGCATTACATTTTACCAAATAAGGATATTTTAAAAAATGGCTAATTTTTACTGGCATCATTTGGGAAGAAAGGGCATTTTCACATCAAAAAAGTTAGGAGGGAAATAATCTCAGAATAAAGAACAGTCTTCTGCATTGAGAAAATTTAGCTTTATGAAAAGCTCATTACATTATCATTACCTTTCTTATCTCTTGGGGGACTGGTGAAAATTTCAGCTTTCACCTCTAGACTCTAAGTTGAAACTTCAAGGCTCCTTTCCTGCTGGCTCTTTCTTGGTTCTTGTTCTTTTCTGCCCTTGACGACATCTCCAACAGGGTCCCTTGTATATACACAGCTGCGGATTCCTAGTGTCCTTCGGCCACCTGGTCCAGCTGTAGGTCTTTTCTTCCTTTAGCTTTGTTCTCACGTTGCTCTTTTCAAAACTCCATTCAGCAAGTCATAAAACACACCTGCAAGTTAAAAGCCAACCATCAGTTTATCTTGGGATCTCCACAGTGCCTTTCCTTTAACATTCAATTAAGTTAGTTAAATCTGCACATTTGACTTTTTAACCCCACCAGGTTTTCATTAATAAAATGCGGATTGACATTACTAGGGAGAATTTTGAAAATGAATGAGATAAATTAATTCAACAAACATTTACTTAGAGTTGGATTATAAAGATTAATAATAAAAAAGTTCTTTGTCGTCTAAGCAGTCATAGATTTATTAAAGAGGCAATATATAAGTTGAGAGTTGGTTCTCTTAATCTGGAGTCCGTGGGATGGATGGGCTTGGGGAAGGGAGTGCTTAATGAGATTGTAGGCAAAAATTTGGGTGTATGTTCCTTTTTCTGAGAAGTTTCATTATTCTCATTAGATTTTCAACTGAGTCCAAGACTTCTAAAGGGAAAATATTCATGTAAACTTTTTTTTTTATAAATTTATTTTTGGCTGTGTTGGGTCTTCGTTGCTGCATGAGGGCTTTCTCTAGTTGCAGCAAGCAGGGGCTACTCTTTGTTGTGGTGCGCAGGCTTCTCCGGTGGCTTCTTTTGTTGCGGAGCACAGTCTCTAGGAACGCGGCTTTCAGTAGTTGTGGTGCATGGGTCTAGTTTAGTTGCTCCGTGGCATGTGGGATCTTCCCGGACCAGACTCGAACCCGTGTCCCCTGCATTGGCAGGTGGATTCTTAACCACTGGGCCACCTGGGAAGCCCAAACAGATAGTTGTGTTTTTTGTTTGTTTTTTTTTTTTTTGCGCGGGCCTCTCACTGTTGCGGCCTCTCCCGTTGTGGAGCACAGGCTCCGGATGCGCAGGCTCAGCGGCCATGGCTCACAGGCCCAGCCGCTCCATGGCATGTGGGATCTTCCCGGACTGGGGCACGAGCCCGCCTACCCTGCATCGGCAGGCGGACTCTCAACCACTGCGCCACCAGGGAAGCCCCAAACAGATAGTTTTAATACACTAAGTTACCATAAGGAAATGTGACCGATACTATGGGTGAACAAAGAATAGAACACTTTCTTTCTGCTTGAGGGAAAAAAATATGGTTTCATTGATCAGGGTCTCAAAGGACAGATAGGAATTGGGGAGGGGGGATGGCAAGGACATTTGAGGCAGAAAGAACTGCATGTGCAAAGTCATGGGTTCCAGAACAAAATGTGTATTTGAGAAAAATGCAATGTGGCTGGAGCATGGAGTGCGTGGTGAGAAATATACAGGGCTAGGGAGTGACAAGCTGTGAAAACTGTGTGGACTACAGAGAACCAGCAGAAATCTTTAAAAATAGGTTTTTACACTGTCAGTTGTGTGAAGTATATAAACATTTCTCAAAGGAGGTCCCTTCTATTCCTGCCTTACTAAGGGAGTGACTTGGGCAGCGAGGTCTGCTGTTGCTGAAGGCTGGAAAAGTTTGAGAACCAGAGCTCTAGGGCCCAGCCCAGGCCATAGCAAAATTCTGAAGAGTACGTAAAATCTGTCCTCCTTTCCTGCTTCTTTTCACTTTATCCCCACTGCCCCCTTCATATATCCAGAAGGATCTGCTTGGTTTCTACCTTCCAGAATTCTAAAATGGTTGAACTAGAAGGAACCTCAGAAGTTATTTTGGTCCAACTTCCCTATTTTACAGTCTTGGAAATAGACTGCGATTAGGAAGGGATTTACTCTCCGTGTCTCCCCTTCCATCTCTGGTTTGGTGCTGGGCCTGTTGCTCTCCTCCTGTTGCTCTCCTCTTCTTTTTGTTTTGTTTTGTTTTGCTTGGCTGCGTCACTAACCAGGGATCACAGTGGAATGGAAGCGTGGAGTCTTAACCACTGGACCGCCAGGGAAGTCCCACCCTCCTCTTCTGAGGAAATCCCAGGGACTCCTTTGGCTTCAACTAACATCCCCATACCAGAGACTCTAAGGTTTGTATTTCCAGCTTGATGTTACTCTCTAAGCCCAAACCTTTTCATTGTCTACAGAACATTCCTATCTGATGTTTTATGTTCTTCTGAAACCCAACATGTCCAAAGATAAATTGACGATCACAAAATCTCCTCTAGGATTGCCCACATTAGAAAATGGCACCTTACCCACCGAATCGCTCAAATCAAACTACTAGATATTATGTTGATATCTCCTTCTTTAATGCCCTCCCCACAATCCAATCAATCACTAAGACCTCTCATTTTGCCTCCTAAAATGTCCATTTTGTCCACTTCACTCTGTCTTCATCATCACTATAATAGACCATTATCTTTTGCCTGGACTTGCTGCAATATTCTTCTAACTCCTAGTCTACTCTTTTCTCCCTGAATCTACTTCCCACACTGCAGTCAGAGTGAACCTAAAACATAAATCTAAGAATGCTGTGCTTCTATTAACCCTTTACTAACTGATCATCGTTTGTAGCTAACAACTAAAGGCCCTATTTTTCTCTTTTCTGCCCAATTCTTGAGTCTCATCTGGTGCCACCCTCTCTCTCATTATGCACCAGTCACGTTGGCCTTTTTTTCAGTTCTTCACCAGTACCAAGATCCTTCCCCGCCTGGGGCCTTTGCACATATTGTCTCTCACATCCCTTCCCTCCTTGTCTGGTCAATTTCTGGTCATCTTTCAGGTTCTAGCTGAAGCTCAGGACTTCAGGGAAAACTTCTTGGTCCTCTGACTAAGTGAGGTCCGTCTGTGCTTTCTCATTGCACTGTAACAACTGTGAGTGAATAACTATTTTTTTAATAAATAAATTAATTTTTGGCTGTGTTGGATCTTCATTGCTGTGTGCCAGCCTTCTCTAGTTGCGGCGAGCGGGGGCTACTCTTCGTTGCGGTGTGTGGACTTATTGCAGTGGATTCTCTTGTTGTGGAGCACGGGCTCTAGGTGCACAGGCTTTAGTAGTTGTGGCACGTGGGCTCAGTAGTTGTGGCACACGGGCTTAGTTGCTCCATGGCATGTGGGATCTTCCTGGACCAGGGCTTAAACCTGTGTCCCCTGCATTGGCAGGCAGATTCTTAACCACTTTACCACCAGGGAAGCCCAGAAGTGAACTCTTAAGACTTTCTCTCTAGCACATTGCCTGGCCTTCAATAAATGCTTGTTAGAAGAAGGATTGAGTGCTTTATGCACCTAGTGGCAGAGATGAACTAGAACCCAAACTCATTTCTGATATGGTATTCTTTTCTCAAACCATGAGCGGTCTGCCCCCTAAGATGATATCCCACACTCCAGACTTCCTCTCCCTCTTCCCAGTGATTAAATGTATCAGTCTTGTGTGTTCTGTTCAGGGGCCTATTAAAGCCAATCTGGTGAACTGATCCAGGTTTAGAGACTACCCTTCCCCCAGGATGTCTGCGTTTTAACTGGGAAATCCTGTAGGACAGAAAGTAATCTCAAAGGAACTAATCAAAATTTCAGGCACTATAAAAATATTGGAAGGAGGGAATTTTCACTATCATCCCTTAATGGGATTATAGGAAAGAAGTTTACAATGTACCAGATTTACTTTAATGTTTTTTTAAATTTTTTTGAACTTTATCTTTGTAGCAAACCTGTTAGGTAGATTTTATTATCCCCTTTATCAAATGAGGGAATCTCTGAAAGGTTTAGTAATTTACCTAATGTCGCCAATCTGTTGGGGAGGCCAGTGTTTAGTCACTCCCCCTCCCCGATTATGACTCCTGGTCTAATCCTTTTTTCACCATACCACTGCCGCCTTCAAGGGTAAGTGTAGGCAACTGCTTACAGTTTACACATAAATCTGGGCCATGGGGTTAACTGGTTAACTTATATTAAAAAAAAAAAAGGATTACTATGTTTCTTCTCTTCCCTTGGTGGGATCTACGCTCTGAACCTGGACTCTGCCAGAAGTCTATCACATTTGGTGCCTGACCTTATTCATTCCAACCGTAAATGTGATTATGGGCAGAAAAAATGCGTTGAGCACTTTAAGCAAAATTATGATGCAAAATCCAAGATGCTGTTATTTATTTTACTACTGAGTCCACCCAAGCCTCCTGTATCCAGGGAGGGGATGGTATCAAGTTGACACTTGAGTGCATTATTTATCTGTTTACTACTATTTGCAATAACAAAAGCTATTAGGAGATGGACTGTCCTGGGATCAAATATCCCTGCAGGAGTCAGGTTTGCCTCTGATTAAAAATGCTTCTGCCCATCCATCTTTTAGATCGCCTCAGGATTCTGGTTCCTGAACACAGGATTTCTCTTGGGGGTGGAGGGACACTATTATGTTCCTCTCAGTGTCAGGCAAACCTCACTATTTAATAGCTTTGTGACCTTGGGCACATGACTTAACCTCTCTGTTTCCTCAGTTATAAAACGGATTGGCTGACAGCTACATTGAAGATGCTGAAAGCCTTTAATATGTTTGAAAGCACCTAACAACAAAGCCTAGTCTACAGCAGGTATTCAAATAGCATTTATTTCCTTTCTTCCCCAGTAAGGACTCGTTGAAGGAACATGTAAAATTTTGTGTGGATGTGTGAAGTGTGTTTTTCTTGGAAATAAAGTCCACAGTTAAACAGATTATCATGGGGGCCAGCGACATCCCTAAAAAAGAATTGTGGATTCTCCTCCCGGCAACGCCGAAGGGTGAATCTCTTTCTCAGGGGACCGGATGTTTTCTGGATATTTTTGTTCTCTGGGCCCTCTTTCTGTAGCCTGCTAACAGAGGAGGATAACCAGGTGAGGGGGTGTCTTTCTCAGGGCAGGGCCCCCTTGAACTTTCCCTGAGGGCTCTGTGACTCCTGTTCGTGTTCCCCCCCATATGGGGGTGGGGTGCCATCTGCAAGTGGGAAGCAGGTTTATTTTAAGGCCTCTCAGCCTTCGGGGTTCGCTTCTTCACTGAAAACCCAGCTTTTGTGGGTTCCCACAAGCTAGAGCTACTCCCTTCCCTCCAGCTGTTAGTCAAAACCTCGTGGTGCGACCCTGGCCGCCCCCACCCTCCTAGGCCCCAATCCCAAGGCGGTGGGGGCGGGGAGGCCGCGCGCGCCGCTTCCGCTCCTCCAGCCCACCAGAGGGCGCTGCGGCCCCACCTCTGCCTTCCCGGAGTGCTTCGCGCCGGGCCCCTTCAGCGTGGGTGAGCGAATGTGAGAGTCAGCGTCGCGCCGTGCGCGCCGTCCGCCTCCGCTGCTCGGCGCCCTTATTTCGGCTGCGAGGCGCGGGCGCGCGCGTAAAGGCATAGAGACGGGCGTTGAGCTGTCGGGCTAGAGCGTCGCCGAGTCGGAGCCGGAGCCCGAGCCGCGCGCTGTGTCTCCGCTGCGTCCGCCGAGGCCCCCGAGTGTCAGGGACAAAAGCCGCCGCTGCGCCGCCTGCTCCCGTCGCCGGGGCTCATCCGCTGCCGCCGCCACCCTGAGGAGAGTCCGCCGCCGTCGCCACCCGTGAGGATCCGAGAGCCATGTCGGCCAGCAGCCTCTTGGAGCAGGTACAGGCCCGGCCCGCATGCCTCGGCCATTGTGTGAGGCGAGAGGGAGCCCGACTAGGCCCGGGCCCGCCGCCCCCGGTCGGGCCGAGCTGAGGCGGCGCCTTTAGCGGGCCTCATTTTGAGGCTCTCAGGCCGGCCGCGCCCAGCGCCTCGCCCTCGGCCCGCTCTCCCCGCTCCTCACTGGGCCTCGGAGACCGCCGGCCGCGCCGCGTCCCCTCCTCTCAGCGGGCCTCGTTTTTCTCGTTTCCTTTCCCTTCTTTGAAGCCCTGGTCCCCTCGCGTTGTTTGTGGCGCGGCCCCCCTCCTCCCCCTTGGCCCCGCCAGCGTCGCGCTTCCCCCGCCTCCCATCTTCAGCCTCCCCCTCACCCCATTCCTGACGCCTCTCCTTAGGCCTGCGCCTTTATTCCCGTCTCGGTCCCGGCTTTAATTTGTCTCTCCTTTTCCGTTTTTTCTTCGGACGATGTGCTGCTCGGCGACGTTTTCTTCCCCCGCAGAGACCAAAAGGTCAAGGAAACAAAGGTGAGCCCAGCTCCGCCGGTGCCCCTGGCGGGCGGGGGACCCCGTGTGGGGGGGGCGGGGTCTCCGGGAAGCGCCCCGGGGAGAGGACCTTTCGGAAGCCGCTTAGTTTGCAGGTGCCTCACAGTTAAGTATTTGACCCTTTTCGGTGTGTTCCTGTAGCTGGCGAACAGCTTTGTAGTGAACAAGGAGTAATTCATTAGGGGTGGGGGTGGATTCGGTTTTGAAATGTCCCAGGTCCTTAGTTTCCTGTAGGTCTTAGAAGGCCTTTGTTTTTCATCCTCGTGGATCACACTCTGGAAGTGCTCACATGTGATGGGGGAGGGGAAGCGGGAGGGAATAGAAATCTAGAGGAGCCAATAAAATGACCTTTTTAGATCAACTTGCTCTGGGTGGAGGGAGACATTTTTACTGACGAATGTTTCTCAGCATTCATTCTCATCGTTATCCTTTCGAAACGCAAACTTATTTGCTCTGTGTAGTATGGTTTTTATCTGGTTAGGAGGTATTTGATTAGTTTGGGAGGTGGATTGTACGATTGAGACACTCCTAATTTGAATTTTTTCTCCTTTAGTACAAAATGGATCTGTACATCAAAAGGATGGATTAAATGATGATGATTTTGAACCTTACTTGAGTCCACAGGCAAGGCCCGTGAGTAGTTAACCATTTTCATGCTTGATCAGAGGATGCAGTATACCATTATTCTTTCTCTGCTCTATCAATAAGTTTCATTTTCAGGGGATGACTTTCTTAATATCAGTCAATATGTTATAAAACCAGTTGCTACAAATGTCATAGGCCCTTAAGGATCTTATCTCTGTTGTGAGCAAACATACCATTCTCTGAGGCTAGTACTGATAACATTTTACAGTGTACTAACAGCAACACTTGCTTGAGTAGTTCTTCCTCCTTAGCAAGAATGTAACAATGTAAAACTTAAGAATACTTTCTGGTGTTAAATGTTTTCACCTCCCAGACATTTTTCTTTTAGGAAAATTGGATTCATACGTGATGGGAAAAACTAACATAAAATCACCTGAACTTTATTCAGTGCTGCAGAACTGAGTATCTTCGTTTTGTCTAGTCACTAGTTAGTGGGTTCTTAGGTTATCAGAACTATTTTGGAGCTGGGTACTCTTTCAAGTTGAGCTCCATCTTCATCTGTAAAGAGCAATTTTGTATATATCTGGCTTCTTAGGGGAGCTGTATTTACAAAATGGAGTTGAAGGAAAATAAAACACTGTTGAGAACAGAGATCAAGAATGATGGAATTCCAGTTTTTGCAATGTAATCTGTCTTCTAATGTGAAGATTAGTTGCATGTAGGTCCATATATGACCATGAACTGTGCACAGAGACTTCTTTGATTCAGCAGTTCTTTTGTGTTACTATCTTGCATCCCAAAGACAGTCACAAAGTTGTAACTAATAAGTATAACTCACCAGACTAATAAACCAAAAGGAAAATTGACAACTCATCCAGAATATCCTAAAAGATGAAAAAGTTTGTGGAACATTTATATAAATTCTGAACAGATGGTGTATGATATTCATAACAGTCTTGAATAACTTGACAGTGCGTGCGCATGTTTGGGCCTAATGCTTACATAAAACTTTTTGATCCCTTGTGTAGAATTTTCTGAATTGAAAGTGTAGAAACCGCTTAAGCAAGTGATTGGAAGAAAGTTTTTGCAGAAGACAACCAGTTAATCAGGAAAAGTAGGGAAGGAAGTGGAGGAATGAACTATTAATGGGTTCTTGCTCTTGAGGTAGTTTGCTTACATAATCATTATAACAAGGAGAGTGGGAGCATTTGGAAACATAATTCTAGGTAGTTCTTGTGAAACATTGTGTAATTCAGATTTTTGAGCTCGGGGGCATGTGGGAACCTGCCAGTTCAGGTGTAGGCATTTAGCTCTATAGTGGCATAACCTGTGATATTAAATGTGTTTGTTTTTTATTTGTTAAGTAAGCTAAAGCTTTCTTAAGCTTTTGAAAAATTTGTGGGGGAGTTTGTTTTTTATTTAAGTAAGTTAAAGCTTAAATATTTTTGAAAAATTTGGGGGGAAATATAAATTTTGGTTGAATAGACATAATCTGAGACTCTCTGTAGTCTGTCAAGGCTGTTTCATCTACTTTTTAACCAGTTTTTTATTTTAATTTTTGAATTTTATTTACTTTTATTCAGATTCTTATTTAACCAGTTTTTCATCACCTTATATTGGAATAATTCTTCAGGCTTAATCTATTAAGGGTGGTCTGAATTTCTTATTCATAATGGATTTGGGGCTGTTAAAATTATAACACTGTCTTCGAGAAATAGACTTCTCTTAAACTTGAGAGTATATGTGAAAGAGTTAGGTTTTTAAAAGAAAATTTAGAATTGGCAGAGAGAAGCACCACCATTTTATCAAACTATATTAGTTGAAATATTTAATTTTCAGGAGATGTGTTTTAGTGGCTAGGAAGAAGTACTGTTGGCTTTGGTAATACAAACTTAAGGCCTGACATAGTTATGGTCATCCAAGTCTCCTACGAACAAAACTCCCTATTGACTAGTTAGTGGATTCTTAGATACCAGAGCTGTTTTGAAGTTAAAGTAGTCTATTTTTGAGTTGAGCTGAGTCTATATCTATAAAAACCAATTCTATATATCTCTGGCTTCTTATTTAAGGGAGTACTTTGTGAGTTACTAGGATTTATGAAAAAGAACTGTCAGCATAAATGAAAGTAAGAATGTTTCTGCAATGTAATCTATCTTCTAATGTGAAGACTAGTTGAGTATAACTTTATTTCTGGTTGTCGTTCTGAAGGATGATTCCTTTTATAAAGATGTGGACTGTACTGTCTTTAGAATTATATTCCTGTTTTTAATGAAAAAGTTAGGTGTGCATTTTAGCTTACGGCCTTAACTTTTATAGGTGAAGCAAAACAGGTAGCAACATTTTTTTTGGTTTTGAATCCACTGGAAGCCACTGTGCATTTTCTTTCCAGGTTATAATTAAATAGTGGCATCTCTTGATGTTCCCAGATGGTTTGCCAGGAGGCTTTACTATAGAGTAGGTGTACTGAACCTTGATTTTTGGTTTATGGTTGAGGAATGGCTGCACAGATTTTTGGGGTAGAACTTGAAATTTCCAGTTATTTTTGTTTTATCTATTATATAGTAAGTTTTAATAGGAAACTCTTGTGAGTACTTTTTCTTTCTGCCAATATTCCCACTCACTTCAGTCCAGAGATAGTGGTTTTAATGAAGGCATCATCTCAGTACATCTATAGAGGAAGACTTAAACTTAGTGAGATGACGGGTTTTCCCTTTTCTGAATTGTAGCACTAAAAGGTAAGGCTGGTATTCACTGTATGTCAGTTTAATTTTAAATGTTTAAGCAGTTCAATTATTAAACCAAAATATTATCTAAGTCTATAAAAATAGCAAGTTTATGGGAAGAGACCATCTGAAAAGGTCACTCTCCTTTTTTATGGTAATGACTGAAATATTTGAATTGTGTGAATAATTGGGAGAGGAAATGTTCTGGTCGTTTTATATATTTTTGTGTTTAGTTTTAATTAACCCTTTTTTCTTCTTCCACAGAATAATGCATATACTGCCATGTCAGATTCCTACTTACCCAGTTACTACAGTCCCTCCATTGGCTTCTCCTATTCTTTGGGTGAAGCTGCTTGGTCTACTGGGGGTGACACAGCCATGCCCTATCTAACTTCTTA
Organism: Lagenorhynchus albirostris; assembly: GCF_949774975.1. Taxonomy (NCBI): domain Eukaryota; kingdom Metazoa; phylum Chordata; class Mammalia; order Artiodactyla; family Delphinidae; genus Lagenorhynchus; species Lagenorhynchus albirostris. Next base: position 163,891,674 of record NC_083096.1, on the reverse strand, counting down.
TGGACAGCTGAGCAACGGAGAGCCTCACTTCCTACCAGATGCAATGTTCGGACAACCAGGAGCCCTGGGTAGCACTCCATTTCTTGGTCAGCATGGTTTTAATTTCTTTCCCAGTGGGATTGACTTCTCAGCTTGGGGAAATAACAGTTCTCAGGGACAGTCTACTCAGAGCTCTGGATATAGTAGCAATTATGCTTATGCACCTAGCTCCTTAGGTGGAGCCATGATTGATGGACAGTCAGCTTTTGCCAGTGAGACCCTCAATAAGGCTCCTGGCATGAATACTATAGACCAGGGGATGGCAGCCCTGAAGTTGGGTAGCACAGAAGTTGCAAGCAATGTTCCAAAAGTTGTAGGCTCTGCTGTTGGTAGCGGGTCCATTACTAGTAACATCGTGGCTTCCAATAGTTTGCCTCCAGCTACCATTGCTCCTCCAAAACCAGCGTCTTGGGCTGATATTGCTAGCAAGCCTGCAAAACAGCAACCCAAGTTGAAGACCAAGAATGGCATTGCAGGGTCAAGTCTTCCACCACCTCCAATAAAACATAACATGGATATTGGAACTTGGGATAACAAGGGTCCTGTGGCAAAAACTCCCTCACAGGCTTTGGTTCAGAACATAGGTCAGCAGCCAACCCAGGGGTCTCCCCAGCCTGTAGGTCAGCAGGCTAACAGTAGCCCACCAGCGGCTCAGGCATCAGTAGGGCAACAGACACAGCCATTGCCCCCACCACCACCACAGCCTGCCCAGCTCTCAGTGCAGCAACAGGCAGCTCAGCCAACCCGCTGGGTAGCACCTCGGAACCGTGGCAGTGGGTTCGGTCATAATGGGGTGGATGGTAATGGAGTAGGACAGTCTCAGGCTGGATCTGGATCTACTCCTTCAGAACCTCACCCAGTGTTGGAGAAGCTGCGGTCCATTAATAACTATAACCCCAAGGATTTTGACTGGAATCTGAAACATGGCCGGGTTTTCATCATTAAGAGCTACTCTGAGGACGATATCCACCGTTCCATTAAGTATAATATCTGGTGCAGCACAGAGCATGGTAACAAGAGACTGGATGCTGCTTATCGCTCCATGAACGGGAAGGGCCCCGTTTACTTACTTTTCAGTGTCAACGGCAGTGGACACTTCTGTGGCGTTGCAGAAATGAAATCTGCTGTGGACTACAACACATGTGCAGGTGTGTGGTCCCAGGACAAGTGGAAGGGTCGTTTTGATGTCAGGTGGATTTTTGTGAAGGACGTTCCCAATAGCCAGTTGCGACACATTCGCCTAGAGAACAACGAGAATAAACCAGTGACCAACTCCAGGGACACTCAGGAAGTGCCTCTGGAAAAGGCTAAGCAGGTGTTGAAAATCATAGCCAGCTACAAGCACACCACTTCCATTTTTGATGACTTCTCACACTATGAGAAACGCCAAGAGGAAGAAGAAAGTGTTAAAAAGGTAACCAGCTTACCCTTCTTAAGACTTTAAAGGAAGGAGAAGGAACTAGAGAGAACAGGAGAAGTATTACACTGAGCCATTAATAAAAGCTTTGTAAATAACACAAGTATCACTTAACAGTTCAAGCCTTAATGGAGGATAATTGGTCTTATTATTTGAACCTTAGTGTGAAAGAATATGGGAACATTAGTGGAGGACAGAAATGTGGGCTTAAGTTAAAGCAGAAACAAACTTAGAGAAACTGGCTTTACATGATGCAGAAAGAGGTGAAGAATGAGTCTGAAAAAAACACAGAGGGAATAATTGAAGTGATAGAAACGTAGAAATGAAAGTAGGAGAAGATTGAGGCTGTAATGTGGCAGAGAAAAAGATAATTCTGTCGGAATTAACTTTTGGCCTTGCTGGGGTACTGTAGTTATTTTCAAGAGTTGGTGTGTCACGAAGCCCTGACATTTCTGCCTGCCTGCTGACAACTGGTAGTGTTAAGAGGATGTTTTTCAGACCTTTCTTCCTTCTGTCTTTTGTAGTGTTCTGGTTAATCACTTTTTTTTTTCAAAATCTTTTTCCCATTAGAAAAGGTAATTATATAAAACTTGGAAAGCAGATCATCCAAAAGAGCTGGCTTCTTGTTCTTAACATTTGGTTGTATTCCTAAAGATTCACTTTCTCTTTTCCTCTGTAACAAGTGGGAATCTTGGGCAGAGTGATAGGGAATAGTTCCAAAGTAAAGAGTTGAATTTATTTGAAAGGGTTGGTAATGCTTGATCCCATGTATTGAGTGTAAACTCTAGGACCATAAGAAAATGATAAAATAGTGGTTGGGGCAGATCATATTATCCAGAAGTCAGACATGTTGAAGTATAGGAAGTAGGTGAAAAGATAATGGCAAGGAGAAAATGTTTTTAAAACATATGTATATATTAATGATAGAATCCTGAGTGGTTAGCTTCAGATGTAAAATAAACAACGTAACAGACTTAATGTAAATACATTTTCCTTGAATTTGTCATAAATTCATAGGGATCTTACGTAATTGATCTAGGACCTGAGGCACTTGTTATGCCTTTATAAAGACTTATTCCTTTGAGCAGTGGGAGGAAGACTGCTCAGAGAAGTAAGTTTGCTCTGGTAGATTCTTGACCTCCATAACACAGAATCAGAGGTCCATAGTTGTCTAACTAAAGCTGGATGATTGACTTTTATTTTTGGCTGCATTGTGTCTTCGTTGCTGCTTGCGGGCTTCCTCTAGTTGCGGTGAGCGGCCTTCTCATTGCAGTGGCTTCTCTTGTTGTGGAGCATGGGCTCTAGGCGTGCGGGCTCTAGGGCACAGGCTCAGTAGTTGTGGCGCACGGGCTTAGTTGCTCCGCAGCATGTGGAATCTTCCCGGACAAGGGCTCGAACCCATGTCCCTTCCATTGGCAGGTGGATTCTTAACCCCTGAGCCACCAGGGAAGCCCAGGATGGTTGACTCTTTATCTTCCAGTGTGTACAGACAGATAAGAAATAGAGGTATGCTTGTCAGTGATGCTGAAAGTATTGGGGAGATAGAGCCAGGTTACTGGAAAGTTGGCTGTCAGAAAAAACTTGGTACTTTTTAGTTCTTTAAACTCTTTCCTTTCCCAGAGTTTAACAGTTTAACTTAAAATCCTCCAGAATCTATAGAAAAAAGATACTTGATTATTTTTGCCAAACATCTGAAGGGCTCTAAAGATGTCTTAACAGGTTTCTGTTTCTAGAGGAACAAGGAAGGAGGCTGTGGCCTTTTAGGCATCATGTAGTGGCATAGCAGATTATGAACGTGTGTGGGGGCATCCAGGTGCTTGGTTTAACTACTTGAAATATGCATAGTATTTGTTGCATACTAAGAATCTGCTTACTTTCATATGCAAAGTTCTGTCCTACATCTTGTGATTTAAAAGCAGGAAGGCAAAGATAGGAGTATTTTTTGGAATGTGCAGCATAGCCGCTAAGATAAATTTGTATTTGTTAGAACTAGTGGGAAAGCTTGTGTTTAAAAGTGAAGTAGCAAGTCTGAGGATTGTTAATTTGTGTGCACTTTTAATCAAGTATATATCTGTATTCACTTGAGTGGTTCAGTGAATGATAAAACTTCATAAGTAGGTGTAAGATTCATTGACTAGCCTTGTGTTTTCAGTGAGTGTAATAATAATCAAGGTTTAGGGTCTTTGTTAAGCTAACTAATGGCTCTTAAAACCGTTCTGTAAAGACTTTTGATGAATGAGTATCCTAATTGTTCTGAGGCTGGTGAACAAACCACCAAAGGTAAAAACTTAAAAGCTTCAATTATACTTGTGTCAGATTACTTTTTAGTTTACTTTCTTTAAGAAGAGCTTGCTGGGGTTTCAGGAAGGTCCCTATGATTGCTTCCAAACCCAGCTACCCTTTCAGTCAGTATTGCCTTACTCCTGTGTTGCCCACTGTTACCCTTTAACATCCTTACATAACTGACTGTAAACTGTTCTTCCAGTTTTTAATTAGGCTTCCAAGACAAAACAAGTTTCATGATAATGGGACTGATAGCTCATTGAAGCATTGACTCTCTTAAGTGGGGTGTTTGTGTATGTGCCTTGGTATTATTTACAAGATTGAAAAAAATCTTCCAGCCAGATGGAAACTCAGTCAGTAGGGAAATACTTAAAACTTCATCCTGAAAATGATGTCACAGCTGTTCTAAAGTTCCGTGATTGGGCATGTTTCTTGGCAGAACACACTGAAGCAGAACTACAGCCATTTTTGCCTTGTTCTGTCACATGATCTAATTCAATACCATAGAACCTTCAAGATCTGTCTGGCTTGGATATTTTGGATCTGTCTGGCTTGACACTTCCAGCAAATTTTAGTGACTTCATTTACTTCGTTGTATACTTTAGATACTATTTTGTAAACTGCTTTCTGCATTTATTTAGAACTTTCCTCTAATTGTTATTCTGTGACATCACTTTTTAAAAATTTATTTTATTTTTGTTTGCATTGGGTCTGCGTTGCTGCGCGCGGGCTTTTCTCTGGTTGTGGCGAGCGGGGGCTACTCTTCCTTGCCGTGTGCAGGCTTCTCGTTGCAGTGGCTTCTCTTGTTGAGGAGCATGGGCTCTAGGTGTGTGGGCTTCAGTAGTTGTGGCTCACGGGCTCTAGAGCGCAGCCTCAGTAGTTGTGGTGCACGGACTTAGTTGCTCCGCGGCATGTGGGATCTTCCCAGACCAGGGCTCAAACCTGTGTCCCCTGCATTGGCAGGTGGATTCTTAACCGCTGAGCCACCAGGGAAGCCCTGTGACATCACTTTTTAAAAAAAATTTTATTTAATTTATTCTTTTATACAGCAGGTTCTTATTAGTTATCTATCTTATGCATATTAGTGTATATAGCTGTGACATCACTTTTGATGGCTTCATAGTATTCTATCAAAAATTTATTGTAATTTACCAGTCCGTGTTACTGAATAGCTTCTTTATAATTTTTTTTCCAGCTAAAATAACAGTTGTAAACATCCTAAGGTATAAATATTGATTCACACCTATCCTTAAGTGCTGTGTCAAAGGATATATGCTTTTTTTTTTTTTTTTCCGGTACTCGGGCCTCTCACTGTTGTAGCCTCTCCAGTTGCAGAGCACAGGCTCCGGACGTGCAGGCTCAGCGGCCATTTCTCACGGGCCCAGCCGCTGTGCAGCATGTGGGATCTTCCCGGACCGGGGCATGAACCCGTGTCCCCTGCATTGGCAGGTGGACTCTCAACCACTGCGCCACCAGGGAAGCCCAGGATATATGCTTTTTGAAGGTCTTGCCTGTGCTATATATTGCCATATGAGCTTTTTTCTTAAAATTTTTTTTTGTTGTTATTACTGTCAGCTATTCAGAAGATGATGGCAGTCAGTTAATCTTTTTCTCTGTCTCAACTTTGGAATAGTGGGACATAAAGGGAGAGGTACTCCCTGCAATAGTGGTTTTTTTTTTTTTTAAAGAAACCTCATAAAATGTTGGTTTAGTTCCCCCCCACACACACAGTATTTATTTATTTGGTTGTTCCCGGTCTTAGTTGCAGCAGGCAGGCTCCTTAGTTGTGGCTCCAGGGCTCCTTAGTTTGCCACACGTGCGCTCCTCATTTGTGGCATGCGAACTCTTAGTTGCAGCATGCATGTGGGTCTAGTTCCCTGAACCCGGGCCCCCTGCATTAGGAGTGCGGAGTCCTATCCACTGTGCCACCAGGGAAGTCCCTAGTTGGTTTAGTTTTGTCTTATCTTTCTAGCTTTTTAACTCTAGGTAAAAATAAGATAGTCTAGTAGGGGAGACTAAGGGCTGTGTAATTCTCTTAATGTCTAGCCCAACATTAGACTCAATCAGGCACTTGGGTAAAGATTTTTCTGAATAACTGGAAAGCTAAGGGGAGATTGAGGAGAGACAGATCTAGAGTAAATATTACTATAGTGACAACAGCTTAAGGTGTATATTTTTAAAAATTTCATTGCTATTAAGTGAGAATAGCAGGATTTTTTTTTTGGACTGAATTATTTAATTAGGTTCTTTGTAAGAAGTTTAGAACACTACTTTGTGAGGATAAATTGCGTTTGTAAGAGCGAACACAGAGGGGAGGTAACCCTAGAGTTGAGGAACAGCTTTTTGTTTGTTTGTTTGTTTTTGTTTTGAGGAACAGCTTTGATTCTTCGCAGAATTTGTCAGTCCACAGCTTTCTGATCAACCTTCCGCTGCTCTGTAATCTCGTATTTCTCTCTGTGTCGAAGATCTCACCTTCCTGGTGCCTGGGCTTACGCAGTTTCTTCTTGAAGTAAGCATCAGTGAGATGTTCTGGGATTTTCACACCACTGATATCAGTTTTGGTGGAAGTGGCAATGACAAATTTCTGGTGTGTTCTCCGCAGAGGAACTTGATTGAGGGACAGAGGCCCAGTCACAAGTAGCAAGCCACTGCTCAGCTGCTTCAGGAAAATGACCCTCTTGGCTCTGTGGCGCCCAATGAGGATAATCAGAATGGTCCCAGGAGTGATGCTAGCGTGCAGTTTTCTCACATGCTTACTGAAGGGTTTTTTGCCGTGACTCAACAGCTTTCGAGGCACATCTTCAGTAGGATAATACCTAGGCATTTTGTGAAGTGTAACCACCCAGGTACCACTATTCTTGTCACCACCAGCTGGTTTTGTGACAATAGCAAGAAGCTTCACCTTCTTTTTCTTTTCAACCTTGGATTTAGCTGCTGAATACATCTCTAGTACAAGGCCTTTCTGGAATACATAGCCGATCGGGAATATCTGCCAATTCCTCTGACCAGGACAGGGTTTTGGCTGCATTGGGGCTTCCCCTTCTTAACCTGCTTCACCTTTTTAACCTTGCCACCAGCATCAGCCTTCTTGGCTTCAGGTTTTTCCTCCTTAGTATCTGGCTTCTCAGCCTTTTCACCCGCCATCTTGCAAGATGGGAAAAAGAACTCAGCATTTCTTTACCTTTAGGATTATTCTGATTTTCAGGCAGAAGACCTAAAAATGGTGACTTGGAGTGTGTTTGGACATACTGAAAATTTATTACGGTGTTTAAGAATTGAGATGAAGCTATTTATCTTTTCTTGGAACAACTTTACTGTGTGCTAGACACTACAGAGAAACCACAAATGTATTGTCAGGGAGCCTTATATTAGTGACAAGTAACAATACAAAATGAAAAGTGTTTTCTCAAGGTATGCACAAGGTGCCAGTTTGGAAGCTTGAAGATTGCCTAACCCAGCTTGGGGTGTGGGTTGATTGATCATAGAAGAATCCTGCAAGAAGTGATCTCTGAGCTGAGCCTTGGAAGATGTATAGAAGATAGCCAGAGGTGTTTTGAGAAGAGTGAACATGGTTCAGAACAGCCCAAATCTGTATAGATAATAACACTGTAGAAATAATAAGTTGGAATAGGAATTCCTGTACAGTTCAAGAACAAGTCTAATGGGAGTTTGTGGAATGGGTTTCCAGGAAGGGAAGTTTGGAGATTAGATTAGGAAAAGGGAGTTAAATGAAATGTTTATGCAGTTAGTTGGATATAGAAGGAGTCTACTGAGAGAGATACAAAGTTGGCTTAAAATAAAGTACTAGAGTTTAAGAGAATGAGGAGTAAGATCTAATTTGAGTTAGGATGGCGGAGGTCTTTGATGTAAGCTTCAGTGAAAGGCAATGGGAAACTTGTAAAGGTGAACCAGTACTTCGTAATAATAGGTATCATTACTGTATATATATATATAGCTCACTTCTTCCTGCACTGTGCTTTATACATGTTATCTTATTTCTCATCGTAGTGTTTAGCTTAGTAGAGATGATTTATAAGGGGGAATATGATAGCTGTTATCAAATGATTTTTCATGCTAGTGACAGCACTGGAACCAATAGGTAAAGGTTATAGGGAGGGAGATTTTTGTAAAGGGGGAACTTTCTAAAAATGGAGTCTTAGTCACAGGAGGGTTTCAAGAAGAGACTAAAAGAACTTTTATTAGGTAAATTGTAGAGAAGATTCACACATGGGGTAGTTTAGATCAGAGAAACCGAGGAGTAAAAGAGGATTAGGTGGCCCAAGATAACATTTGAGGTTCATGGAGAGGAATTGATGGTACAAAACAGGTCTTTTTAGTAAGACCTTATTTTTGTTTGTGTTCTGTAATTTCTGACCTAAATACTAATTACATATAAAACATAAGAAAGGACTTGAGAACAGAAGGAGATAGATGACAGATAGGATTTGTGGATTCTCAGTGAATCGTAGTATAGATTAGGTATTTGGGTAGTTATTAATATATTTACTGTGTATTATTGAAAAAAATTATTACCTAAAATGTAATAAAGATTTAGCAAAGGAACATAGAAGTGATTACTTGAGAAATGTTTCCTTTAAAAAAAAAATCTAGTTTTCCTATAGTGTTGGCATAAGTAATATTTCTCTTATATAAGGAAGTTTTTTTTTTCCCTTACAGCCATCTTTTTCCTCCTAACCCTTTAATTTGGGCATTTAGTCCCTTGTTTATAAATGTTTGAGGTAATCATCTTGGCTCCATTTTCAACTTCAGAAAAAAATTTAAAATATCCAAGTTTTAGTGATACAAAAATCAGAAGAAAGAAACATCACTTTAGCCAAATATATTGTTTTCTTACTATTAAATCTTTAGGAAATAAATGACCATGCAGTATTGTTCTTTCCATTTAACATTACTCCACTCCACCACTGTTTTAAATTGCTTCTTCAGAGCTAGTGAGTGGGCATCCTGTTTTAATCAGGATGGCAAACCTGAACGTTTTGTAAAATTCTAAGGCCGTCTATGTTGTCTTCTGTCTTGCAGATAAATTTACTTGTTTTTCTGCCAGTAGGATTGAGGGAATTCTATTTGTATTACTCACCACCTTCCTTGCTTTGTGGATAAAATGCCTTTCTGTAGCCTTGTTAAAGGAGGACCAAAAGAGAATAGGTGATACTGAATTTGGATCTCTTTGAAGCATGTCCTTTGTTTGTATCCATCTTTCAACAAATGTTTTGTGGTTTTTTTAAATTTAATTTTATTTTTGGCTGCATTGGGTCTTCTTTGCTGCACGTGGACTTTTCTCTGGTTGTGGCGAGCGGGGGCTACCACTCTTCATTGTGGTGCGAAGGCTTCTCATTGTGGTGGCTTCTCTTGCTGGGAGCCCGTGCTCTAGGCATGTGGGCTTCAGTAGTTGTGGCCTACGGGCTCAGTAGTTGTGGCTCGCAGGCTCTAGAGCACAGGCTTAGTAGTTGTGGCCCATGGGCCTTAGTTGCTCCATGGCATGTGGGATCTTCCCGGACCAGGGCTTGAACCCATGTCTCCTGCATTGGCAGGCGGACCACCAGGGAAGCCCCCAGATGTTTGTGTTAATTGCTAGGATAGAACAGATAAACAAGGCACCATCTTTGGCTTAGGACCAGATAGTGTTGCTAGGTGGACAACAAAATGGATAAAATATGAGATAAGAGCTGTAATAGAGGGATGAAGAAATATTTTGGCTTTCTGGAGAAGTGATAAATTTGGGGAAATTAAGAAAGTCTTCATGGGGGAAAGAACATTTGATCTATATCAAATAGAATGAGTAACTGGGTAATCAGCACTTAAATGATAGCACAGTGCTTGGCACATGGTATACATAAAAGTTTAGCTATCTCATGTAATGTATCATTCTCATATTTTAGATGAGGAAGCAGGCTCGAAGAGGTTATTTGTACAAGGTCTCATAGCTAACAAGTGGTGGAGTTGGTAATTCAATGTCCAAGTCCAATAATGTGCTAGAGCTAGCTAATTGTGAGCCAGTTGTTTAGCTTTCAAGAATTTTAGCAAGCTAGTTGTTAAGCACAGTCAAATTGCATAAACTTAAAAATTAAATACGGGCTTCCCTGGTGGCGCAGTGGTTGAGAGTCTGCCTGCCGATGCAGGGGGCACGGGTTCGTGCCCCGGTCCGGGAAGATCCCACATGCCGCGGAGCGGCTGGGCCCGTGAGCCATGGCCGCTGAGCCTGTGCGTCTGGAGCCTGTGCTCCGCAACGGGAGAAGCCACAACAGTGAGAGGCCCCCGTACCGCAAAAAAAAAAATTAAATACATTGTATTAAAAGGTGTTTTAAATGCCTTTCTATTTACATTGAATTACGTTGTATACTACAGTTAGTAATATGTTACAGTTAAACTACATAAACTTAGAATACCATTATGATTACAATTAAACTGTAATATTTAAATTCATCACTCTTAAAGTTATTATGTTTGTATCAGTATATAATGTTGTGCTTTTGCACATGTCTTCTCAGCCCCACTGTATTCCTGTATTCCACTGGTAGTTTGAGGTCAGCCATGTTATTGACACCACGGAAATTGGCAAATGCTATATACAAATCAGGACTTGATTTTTCTTGATTGTCTAGACTTAAAGGGATGGAGAAAATATTAATATAGATTTACCACAAGGCATGTGGGATCTTAGTTCCCCGACCAGGGATTGAGCCTGTGCCCCCTCCAGTGGAAGAGCGGAGTTCTAACCACTCAGGGAATTCCCTTAATGCAGATTAAACTTAAGTGTGTCATGTCTGTATCCCTGACATATTTTGAATGAAACAAAATTTGAAGAATTAGTCTTCCAGAATTTGAAAATTATTATCCAGTTTAGCAAGGAAGTTGCTCAAATTGACAAGCCAGTGAAGTTCTGACATATGTCTTTGTTATTTCACTTTTGTCTTTAAGTCATTAGTATCAATAAATGAAAATACGTTGGAACTCCACCCAAAGCCAGTCTCTCTCTAGTCCCAAAGCCCATGGACCACTGTGTGATATGTGGAGTTTGCCAGATAGAAAACTGGGTCTTGTGAAATGAGAAGTTTAATATGGAAAGAATAAGTGATAAAGCTGGAGAGGTTGGTTGGGCCTGGTATAAGAAGGGCTTTGGATTTTTATCCTGTACTTATGTTTTTAGATTGTAAGGGAGGATAGTCAGTGTAGAGTGACAGTTTAGAGGATGGGAAGGATGAAATACTTACTGAGCACTGACTTCGTTAGGTACTTTCATAGTTTTACTTTAATCCCCACACCAACTCCCGGAGGCAGTATCCCATATTTATAGGTAGGAAAATGGAAACTCAGGTTAGCAACTTACCTGAAGTCATCTATTAAATGAGGAGAGAGAGGTGTAGGTGACTCAAATACCAAATGAGAGTCTTTTACAATAGTTGGGAGAAAGACAGAGCCTGTATCAAGATAGTGGGAATGGGGAAGTTACAGTTGAAAAATGTGGTAGAAATATTTGCTGATTAGTTACTTAAAAAAAAACAGAGAATGTGGGATGAGCAGCAGGTTAGGGTTTGGAGATGTGTTGGCTTTTGGAAATAGTATTTGGGGTGCTTGTAGGACAGAAAGGTGATAGTAGGATCTGGAGCTCAGGAGAGATCTGTTGATAGAAATTTGGGAGTTTCCAGCTCTCAGTATAGGTAAAGGCATGGATGAGTTTAAGATTCTTCAAGAATATTGGTAATAAAAATAATGGCTGAAATTATTGCTCATTCTGTAGTGTCTAATATGCACCTGTCCTGAATACATTATTTAAAAAATAAATATTTGTTTTTGGCTGCATTGGGTCTGCATTGCTGCGTGTGGGCTTTCTCTAGTTGTGGTGAGCGGGGGCTACTCCTTGTTGTGCTGCGCGGGCTTCTCATTGTGGTGGCTTTTCTTGTTGCGGAGCATGGGCTCTAGGCGCACGGGCTTCAGTAGTTGTGGCACGTGGGCTCAGTAGTTGTGGCACACAGGCTTTAGTTGCTCTGCGGCATGTGGGATCTTCCCGGGACAGGGATCGAACTCATGTTCCTGCATTGGCAGGTGGATTCTTAACCACTGCGCTACCAGGGAGGTCCCTGAATACATTTTTTTATGTACGTTTTCATTTAATTCTATCATTGTGAGGTATGTACAGCTATTTCAGTTTTACAGATGAAGGCACTGAAGCACAGAAAAGAGTATATTCTTTTTGCACAGTTGCCCAAACTAAGAAAGCAGAGCTGATGTTCTACTTCAGTGCGGTTCCAGAGCCAACATGCATTGAGAGAAGAGGGCCAAAGAAAGAACCCCCTGCAATAACACAGTTTAAGGGATGGATTAAAGAGGGACCAAGTGAAAGGGTTTGAGAGGGAGTACTTGGAGCTTTAGAAAGAGAACAAGGAAAGGGCTATATCTTGAGTAGAATTTCAAGCAGTGGGGTATAATCAACTTATTCAGAGACTGTAGAGAGGTAGCAGATGACTGCAAATGCCAACAACTATCTGAATAAAAGTAACATGAGAGTGCTTTGTTAGGGGTTTGAAGGTTTTGGTCTCCATACATCATTCAACAGACTGTGCATTTGTTGTTTCTATAGTGCTCCAGCCCTTCACAACCTGTGAAGTTTTCTAAGCTGTCTGTTCCAAGTCTTTCAGGGATTTAATGAAGTAAGACCAGCTTCTGTTTAGTTAGTACGGGCTGTTTTGTTGAATTAGACCATATAACAATGTCTGAAATGCAGTTGGGTATTAAAAATGTCAGTATTCTGTTTTTGCTATGGCTAAAGATTGATCCAGAGGGGACTGCTGTTTTTCCAGACTTAAACATTTTGGGACAAGGGGTAGTTAGCGATTCTAGAATCATTTAGTATTTACTCTGAATAGTTTAAATCAAGAATTACTCAGATGTGAACCGTTCTGCTTCCCTGCCAGAAGTAAAGATTAGTCCTATGACAGTTTTCAAACTTTTAAAAAGTGGAATTGTTTTTTCTCCTCCAAACAAAACCTTACTCAGAGCCCCGTGAATGGCTAATTTCACACGCTCAGCTCTCTTTTTTTCCCTGGGTGATCTTCGAAGCATCTCCTCTATGAAGCATAATTTGGAATCCACTGGATGACAGGAATTTTTCAAAAAATGGAATAATGGTGCATGGAGGTGGAGTTGGGGGTGGGGGAATCTATTTTGAAATTGAAGAAATGCAAGGAATCTGCAGCTTCAGCATCTCATTTAGGTGTATTGGTTATTTAGTCTTGGAGGAAGGGAAGGATTAGAAAAACATCTCACAGCAGCTGGCGATGCTACAGCATTGGCTTTGACTGCCTTAGTTTAAGGAACTGTATGATAAAGGACTGACACCTGCACTATATAGGAGTTTCATGTAGAGGAGGAAAAGCTCTGTTCCCTGAATTAGGGAAAACAAAAGATCTCTTTCTTCACCATTGAAATCTGCAAGTCTGCAATTGAGGAAGAAGAGTGTGGTAGGCTCAGATCATCCTTTCTGCCTTTCTCCACAGAAACAGGTAATTCAATTTAAATTTGCATCCTGCTGCCACCACCTCCAAAGCAAATTTTTCTAGTTATAACAACTAGACAGTATAGACTAACAACTAGCTCAATAGTGTGCCCTAATGCTTTTCATCCCTTGCTGAATAAGCAATTCCTAATTGAACTGATTTAACTCCAGTTAGCCATAGGGAGGAAATATAAGTGAAACAGTAGAGTATAGTGGATATTAAAATGCTCATTTTGGGCTTCCCTGGTGGCGCAGTGGTTGAGAGTCCACCTGCCGATGCAGGGGACACGGGTTCGTGCCCCGGTACGGGAAGATCCCACATGCCGTGGAGCGGCTGGGCCCGTGAGCCATGGCCGCTGAGCCTGCCCGTCCAGAGCCTGTGCTCTGCAACGGGAGAGGCCGCAACAGTGAGAGGCCAGCGTACCACAAAAAAAAAAAGTGCTCATTTTACAGGATGAGACCAAGTACAGAAGAAGAGAATAGCAAGACCAGAGTTGAGTCATTTTTATGGAAGACTGGCTTTGAGTTGGGTCTAGAAGGATGTATATAGGAAAAGATTGTGGAAAGAAAGATGAAGGAAGAAAATGGCTTCAAGTTTAAGCTGTTGGGTATGTGGGGAGCGGGAAGAGGCAGGCAGTTGCTCTTTCCAACTCATTTGCATTTACTGCTGTTGTAATACCTGGTGGTTCTTATGAGGTATTTAATACTCTGCTACATGTGTCAAAGCTAAAAATTTGGACAGATCACTTGTGTAATATGTGAAGCCATTTAGAAAAGGTAGACTTACATGTAAGCTTTTGACTTCATGTGGACCTTTTGCGCAATCAGGGTATAGATAGCATATAGAGCTTTTAAACTGTTTGCATGTTAAAAAAATTTGCAATGTGCAAATTTTATATTAGCATTTTGCAAATTTTCCGTGTGCATTTGGTTTTCATTGTAATAACCAAATCATAAAATGTGTAGACAGTAAAAGAAAACTCACTCATAGTTCCTCTACCCTGACAAAACCAGTCATCATTTTGGCTTATTTTCCGACACAAGTTAGTGGTTTATACAATTATAATCATATTCTGTGTAGTATTTTATCCTGCTTTTCCCCCTTAATACTTCAGGTATTTACCCATATTTAGCCATTTTTTGCATTTATACATAAGGCACTTTCCATATCTTATCTCTGATCCCTTGTAACAATCCTGTAGAATAAGATTATTTTCTTTTTTCTTCTTTTTTTTTGGCCCCGCTGCTTGGCTTGCGGGATCTTAGTTCCCTGACAAACTCGGGGCCCCCTGCAGTGGAAGCTTCCAAGTCCTAACCACGGGACCGCCAGGGAGTCCCCAAGATTATCTTCATTTTACAGTTAGGGAACTGAGATTCAGAAAGGAGTAATTTTGTTAAGATCACTAGCTAGGTTGTAGAAGAGCTGGAATTCGTTTTGCCCCAAAGCTTTTCTGTTCTTAGGCCTTGCTGCATCTTCACATTTATCATTTAAAATAACTAACTGCAGTGTTCTATTATCTACTAATGCTTGTAGTCAGTCAACTCTTTGTTGGCTATATGAGGAGAGCATAATTGGTTGAAACTTAAACCTTCATTTAAGCACTTAGGTTTAAAACTCCCTCATCACAAGCATCAAAAGGGAGCAGATTGGATCTACTCTACCTAACCTTGTGAGAGAGTTGCTGCTAATGACAGGCAGCAAGAGTAAGGGAGAACACAAATGGTTCTGAATAATTACTCTGGAAGGTTAAGGTTATAAAATCGAATGGGAAGGTTTTAGGCTACCTAACTCTTTTTGTACACAGACTGCAAGACCTCATTTTAGTGGCAGAACTAGAGCCCTAGACAAGTTCTTGGGTAATTCAAAATCATTTATGACAAATGTTACCGTACTTGCAGTCCGTAAGCCTGCAAAGGGGTCCCCGGGGAGGGGAGCAGGGTGGACATGGTGTGAGAGCTTCAGAGTATAAATTCCAAAAAAAATGGTAACAACAAGTTAAAGCAAACTTTGAGTCACCTGGAAAGTATTTACAAAAATACTGATAACTAGGTTTACCCCTAGATTTACTAAACTGAAATTTTATTTAGTAAGCTCCCTAGGTAGTTCTTAAAAGGATTAGAAGCAGTTGAAGAGAAGTTTCCCAGTTTGTACAGGTTACCATCTGAGAGTTACTTACATGCAGATTCTTGTGTTTCCTCACCTACTGAGTGGGCACCTTTGGAGTTGAGGCTTTGGAATCTGCATTTTATCAGCCCTGTAGGTGATTCTCTTGTATTTAAATTATAAATGTCATTAGGTAGTGTTTTGTATGTCCCCCACCTCAAATTCCTCATGCTTATTTTTCCTGTAAGTTTCTTCCTTTGCTCTGTAGTCTTCCTTCCAGTCTCTGCCTGCTAGTCTCAAGACTTCATCTTTTTTTTTTGAGATGTTGAGTTCATTTTTATTATTAATCAGAACCATATGAAACTGCCATATTTCTGGGTCAGAAAAGACTTCATCTTTAGAAGCAATGTTAGAATTCACAATGTGTCTGATAAGTCTGGCTGTACCTTTTTATACTGTGGCCTACCTTAAGGCTGAAAGGGTCTTTTGAGTAGTGTTTTTCATCAGCTATCAATATTATGAGCCTCTAGTGAATTGCTTGTATTGTTTGTTCATTAAAAGGTGCAGATGTCTTTGGCTGAATATCCTCCGTGTTACTTGTTATAATCTACTCCTCAGAGGCATTATGGCTACTTCTAAGAGGCTTTAATGTTTTAAGTTTTACATTATTTTATTGTATCCTTTTGTGAGCACATTAATTGTTTAGAGTTGTTAGATAATTTTAAGCAATAAGATTTAGTGGCTACTAACCATCCTGAAGTTGCCTGAAGATGTTAACCGAGTTGTTTTTTTTAAATTTATATATTTTATTTTATTTATTTTTGGCTGCGTTGGGTCTCTGTTGCTGTGTGCGGGTTTTCTCTAGTTGTGGCGAGTGGGGGCTACTCTTCATTGCGGTGCACGGGCCTCTCATTGCAGTGGCTTCCTTTGTTGCGGAGCACGGGCTCTAGGCGTGTGGGCTTCAGTAGTTGTGACATGTGGGCTCAGTAGTTGTGGCTCGCGGGCTCTAGAGTGCAGGCTCAGTAGTTGTGGCACGTGGGCTTAGTTGCTCCACAGCATGTGGGATCTTCCCGGACCAGGGCTCGAACCTGTGTTCCCTGCATCGGTAGGTGGAATCTCAACCACTGCGCCACCAGGGAAGCCCATGGCAGGCAGATTTTTAACCACTGTGCCACCAGGGAAGCCCGTTAACTGATTTTTAAAGGTAATTAGTTTTTTGGGATGTGGGAAGGGATTCTGTTATTCTATTAAGTATATTACGTATGATGGGCCTTTTAAAAAGTTTAGGTGTATATATACATTAGGTAGATATTATTAATAAGCATGAATCCTAGATTCTGTTTCCTTGTTAGCATAGTATTGAAAAGGCTAGGAGCTCAGAAGATGGTGTCATATCTGCCACTATCAGTGATTTGAGTAAGTAAACTTTTGAGCCTCAGTATTTTATGAAAACGGGGGAAAAAACTTACTGGGTTATTAGGATTAAATGTATATATACAAGTGAAGTACTTGCATACAGGTCTTTTATGAGTGATTGTTGTGATCCATAATCTCAGGCATATAAATGTATATATATACACATAAATACACCTTCATTTATTTTACATCAGTCATCACATTCTTCAGTAACTTTTGGCATGATACTTAATAATGCTACTGAGTTTCCATTTTGGGGTCCCACCCTTGGAATAGACTGAGGAGGGCACAAGACGAAAGGGCGATCAGTTAAAAGGAGTCTGTGGCAAAGTCGTATTGAGAGGGTACAGTAGCTTGGACTAGAGAGGTATTAATGGAGGTGTTGAGGATGGTTCGACTGGAAATTTTTGAAGGTGGAACTGGAGGTTATATTATTTATCAGATATCTGGAAAGCATATTCAGTGATTGCTTCATTCTTTCTGAACCTACTGTCAAATGCTGGGAGTGGGGGGGGGATTTGACTGACAAGCTATTAAAAAACCTTATTTGTTTAATTGTATTCGGAAGTGTTTTCAGAAATTGATTTTATTGTGAAATTAGTTTTTGTTCAAATGTAGTTCTTACTGGAGAGCCAAGGAGTGATTCAAAGAATAACTGAAAAAATTTTAATGTATCTGTCTTACCGTTTGTTCTGTTACTAGTTAAGACTTATGATTCAGGGCCTGAAAACAGTAGATTATCCAGGCTTTTACTTCTGACCTTGTTAGTGAAATGTATATAGGAGTTCAGCTACTAACTAACAATCTTGGAAAAGAATTTGATGGTAGGAAAAGTTATTAGTTAAATGCATTTACTTCATCCTAGTGCTCCTATGCCAGTTCCCAGAAATTTATTTCAAGTAAGTGTCCATTTCTGCACCTAGAAAATCTTAAAAGGGAGGGAATATATGTGTGTTTGTGTGTGTGTGTATAACTCATATTCATAGCATCAGAGACTGTTATGATTGATCAAGGAGTTCACTGGCAGTTCAGTGGTTAGGACTCCGCGCTTTGACTGACGTGGCTCCGGGTTCAATCCCTGGTCAGGGAACTAAGATGTCACAGGCCTCACAGCACAGTGCCCCCCCAAAAAAGATTGATTTCATAAGCCATATAAAGCATTGAAAGTCATATTAGTATAATCCTATTTTTTCATGTTAAACTATGTAAGCATTGTCTTATTTTCAGCCAGGGACCCTGAAATTTGTGTTCTTTTCTATCAGGGACCATGGGGATATAAGAAAACTTACTTGAGGGCTATTAAGTGAATTTTATCTGAGGGGTAGACATCAGATTTTAAAGTTAATAAAATTCTATCCGACAAATAAATATATGTGTGCCTGTTGTGTTTTATGGCCCACTTCAAAGTGGGGAGAGGGATGGTAGTAGAAATGAGAAAGGATATTAAGCTAAATAGAGGAAAAATTAAGCAGATTTATATCATAGGAAGAGATTTCAAATGTGCAGACTTTAAGTAACATTGCCACCTTGTGGCTTTTAGGATATTTCCTCTAGAGATGAACTTTTGCATTTTATAGTTATAGATATAAGGTGAGGAGGGACTAAGATGTGATGGGTGAATGGTGTGAGTATTAACCTCTGGTTGTTTAAGTGACAGACCAGATATTGAAGCCTAGAAACTTCTTCCCCTGGTTTATACATTCTTAGTTAATATCTTTAAATTTATTTTTATTTTGTAAAAAATTTTTTTAGTCTCTACAATGAACAATGAGATTGTGGACTGATTTAAAGATTAGGATGAATGTCCTAGTGAGAATTTTGTGATGAGGTGTGAATTCAGTAAAATCTTGCTCTGCTGTTTTCCTTTTTTCTTTATTACCATCACAGTATCCTCAAGCTTTAGGAATGCTTCTTCCCTTCCTTTTAGCATTTGGTCTGTTTTTTTGGTTAACTGGGACTTTATGATTAATTGTGTGTTTGTGCTTGAGGATCTTATGCAGGAGCTTAACCTAGACTAGCCAGTCCAGCCTGTTCCTACCACAAATCTCACTGTAGCTTCCTTGAACATGGCACTAGGTTAAAAAAGGTAGTAGGTAGGCTGCAACATGACACCACCACCACGGGGAAAGCCAGTTTGCTGCACCACTTCCCCTGCTACGGTGGGTTAGTAGCATCTTCATGTATAAAAGCCGGAGTGTCCAACAAGACACAAATGCATGTTGTGTTTATGGCAGTTCCAGCTGGGACTTGGACCCATTGGAGGTCCCAGCTTTTTTTTATGTGTTCTGCTCTTTCCTTTTATTGTGTATCTTGTCATCATTCTTCTGTCCCCCACCCTCCCAACCCCAGCTTTTTCTTTATTAAATATTACCAAGGTAGGACTGGTTAATTAGAAATGTTAATAAATACATCTGACAAGTGAAGTCTTTCGACCATAAATTGTCAAAGCAATTTAGTGGAATTCCCAGTGGTAATAGGAAATAGTCACAAAAGTGAAAGAAAAGACCTGTAAGAGAAGTCTTTTATGGAAACCTAAAAGGTTTTAATGTCCCAAAGTGGTTAAAATAACGGTGCTTGTGTTAGAATCTTCTCTGTGTCATTTTTTTTCTCATTTTAGAAGACTTGTAAAAAGCTGATAGGCAGATTTTTTTCTTTTGCTAAAATACCCTCATGTTTGGTGATTTTAGTGTAGGTATGAGGAAATAAACACATTTCAAAGTTTCATGAGTTGTTAAACACAACTTTTTATTTTTATTTTTGGATGTGTAGGGTCTTCGTTGCTGCAAGCGGGCTTTCTCTAGTTGCGGCAAGCAGGGGCTACTCTTTGTTGCGGTGTGTGGGCTTCTCATTGCGGTGGCTTCTCTTCTAGCGGAGCATGGGCTCTAGGCATGCGGGCTTCGGTGGTTGCAGCATGCGGGCTTAGTAGTTGCAGCACACGGGCCCTAGAGCGCTCGGGCTTCAGTAGTTGTGGTGTGCGGGCTCAGTAGTTCTGGCTTGTGAGTTCTAGAGCGCAGGCTCAGTAGTTGTGGCACATGGGCTTAGTTGCTCCATGGCATGTGGGATCTTCCTGAACCAGGGATCGAACCTGTGTCTCCTGCATTGGCAGGTGGATTCTTAACCATTGCACCACCAGGGAAGTCCCAAATATAACTTTTTAATGCAGCCAATTTTTGCAGAAGAATTAAAAGAATTATCCCCCAATTTATTAACATTTTACTTTGAAATAATTTCAGACTTGGAGAAATTTAAAGAATAGTGCAAAGGACTCCCACATACTCTTCACCCAGATTTACCAATGTAATATTTTGCTACATTTGCTGCATCTTCTCTTTGGAGATATGTGTGAAATTTTTTTCTGAACCATTTGAGAGTAAGTTCCAAGACATCATGACCTTTTCTCCTAAATATTTTGCTGTGTAGTTTGTAGTTCCTAAGAACAAGAACATGCATTTATGAGCACGATGCAGTTTTCAAAATCGGGAAATTTAACATTCACAATACGATTATCTGATCTACAGATCTTATTCATATTTGTACCAGTTGTCTTAATGTCCTTGGTAGCAATTTTTTGGTGGCGGGGGGGGGTTTCCAGGGTCCAGTCCAGGATCTTTCAGTTTTATGTCTTTTTAGTCTCTTAATCTGCAGTTATACACACATACTCACACACCAACATCCCACCCATTCATCCCTTTTGTTTGTTTATGATATGACATTTCTGAAGAGTATATGCTATTTATTTTTGTAGATGTCGCTGCTTGTCTGAGGTTTCCTTTCCTCATTGTGTATATTCAGATTATGCTTTTCTGGCAGGAATACTACATAAGTGACTTTGTGTCCTCAGTGCATCACAGTAGGAAGTATAAGATGGTCTGTTTATGCCGTTATTAGTAATGTTTACTTTGATCACTTATTTAAGGTATCCTGGTTCTCCACTTAAAGGTACTATTTTCCTTTTAATAAGTGGGAAAATAGTTTGAGACTCTATATAAATCTTTTTCCTCATCACATTTTTTAAACATCTTTATTGCAGTGTAATTGCTTTACAATGGTGTGTTAGTTTCTGCTTTATAATAAAGTGAATCAGTTATTCTCATCAAATTTTCACCCTTTAGATTTAGCATCCATTGCCAGTTCTTGCCCAATAAAGATATTACTGTGATAGTTGTTTACTTATCATTAAGGTTGTGTAATGCTCAAATTGGGTGATGGCAGGCCCTTCAAGCAGGATCCTCTGATTCATTCCCGTTTTCAACCAATTTTTTTTTTTTTTTTTTTTGGCTGTGCTGCGTGGCTTTTGGGATCTTAGTTCCCTGACCAGGAGTTGAACTTGTGCCCCCTGCAGTGGAAGCTCAGAGTCCTAACCACTGGACTTCTGGGGAATTCTCCCAAGTGTTCTTTTTGTTTGGTTTTTATTTTTTTTAATATTTGTTTATTTGGTTTTGCCGGGTCTTAGTTTTGGCACGTGGGTTCATTAGTTGCAGCTTGCTGGCTCCTTAGTTGAGGCTTGTGGGTTCCTTAGTTGTGGCATGCATGTGGGATTTAGTTCTTGACCAGGGATCGAACCTGGGCCCCCTGCTTTGGGAGCGTGGAGTCTTCTATCCACTGCATCACCAGGGAAGTCCCTTTTTTTTTTTCTTTTTTAATAAAAATGTTTAAAATAGCTAGTATTTAAAATCTTGTGAATTGTTTACAGTTTTATTATTGGTGCCAAATTCATTTTACTTTTCAAGATGGTATGATGTGAATGCTTAAGTATCTTTATAATCTCTGAGAAGATGGATATTATCTTTATCATTTGTAAATATATAAGCTTATTTTTTTGTGTACACATCAAAATTGTATCTGGAAATAGAAGAGCAGTTTAATCAGCTTGCTGAATTGTATCAATGTAATATTTTCTTGATGTTGATCAGGAGATTAAGGCAGCTAATGCCATTTGTTGTTTGCATGTAATTTCCATAATTTAAGCTTCTGTCACACAGGTTTACATTAGGGCAAGGTGGTACTTGCCCTCTTGGTATAATTGTGTAGCTAAGATTCAGGAATAGTTTTTTTTTTTTTTTTTTTGCGGTACACGGGCCTCTCACTGTTGTGGCTTCTCCCGTTGCGGAGCACAGGCTCCGGACGCGCAGGCTCAGTGGCCATGGCTCATGGGCCCAGCTGCTCTGCGGCATGTGGGATCTTCCCGGACCGGGGCACGAACCCATGTCCCCTGCATCAGCAGGCAGACTCTCAATCACTGCGCCACCAGGCAAGCCCTAGTTTTTTCTTTTTTTATGAATTTATTTAATTTTTGGCTGCATTGGGTCTTTGCTGCTGCGCGCGGGCTTTCTCTAGTTGCGGCTAGCGGGGGCTGCTCCTCGTTGTGGTGCGCGGGCTTCTCATTGCGGTGGCTTCTCGTTGTGGAGCACGGGCTCTAGGCGCATGGGCTTCGGTAGTTGTGGTTCGGGGGCTCTAGAGTGCAGGCTCAGTAGCCGTGGTGCACCAGCTTAATTGCTCCGCGGCACGTGGGATCTTCCCAGACCAGGGCTCGAACCTGTGTCCCCTGCATTGGCAGGCGGATTCTTAACCACTGCACCACCAGGGAAGCCCCAGGAATAGTTTTATGTTATGTTTGAGGCAAAATTGAACACAGGTGGATTTAGTATTACATTATAGAGGAACAAACTTTGTGTTTAAAAATGAGATGACTTAATAAGTGCAATTTCACAGTGCTATTTTGCATTTCTTTTGACTAAATATTTTAAATGCTGTTACTAAGCATTGTGATGAACTTACAAGTGTGTATTTCTATTTGTTTGTTTTGACGAGCTGCCTGGCGTGTGGGGAACTAAGGTCCCCTGATCAGGAATAGAACCAGTGCCCCCCCCCTGCAGTGGAAGCGTGGAGTCCTAACCACCGGACCACCAGGGAATTCCCATAAGTGTGTTTCTTAGGGAAAAATGGATTTGGCAAAGTCTAGGTTTTCTAATTTAATGGTACAATTTGGAGCATGTAAGTTTATTTGTATTCCTGGGGTTACATTACATTAAAATAATAGGCAGAATTTTTTCTCCAGTTTTTTTTTGTTTTTCTGCTAGTCCGTTTTGTTTTTTGATGTATTTCAAAGAAATTGTCATTATCAGTATACTTCACCCCTAAACGTTTCAGCATGCGTATCATTAACTAGAGCTCAGTATTTGTTTTACGTATTTTTTGAGTTAAATAAAATGCACAAATTTTAAGTGTGTATTTGCTGAGTGCTGACAAATGTACCCATCTGTGTAACCCAAACCCCAATGAAGATATAGAACATTACCATCCTAGAAATTTCCACCCCCACCCCACCCCAGACAACTACTGTTCTAATTTTGTCCCCACCGTAGATTCATTTTCCGTTATAAAACTTTACATAATTGGAATCATACAGTGTGTATTCTTTTGTCTGAGGCTTCTTTCATTCATCATAATGTCTTTGAGAACTGCTTCTCTTTTAGATCTGCAATTCCTTCCTTCCGTCCGTCCGTCTGTCCGTCCGTCCGTCTTTGTTGCTGCACATGGGCTTTCTCTAGTCTGGCAAGCGGGGGCTACTCTTCATTGCGGTGCGTGAGCTTCTCATTTTGGTGGCTTCTCTTGTTGCGGAGCACGGGCTCTATCTGGGCTCGTGAGCTTCAGTAGTTGTGGTGCACGGGCTTAGTTGCTCCGCGGCATGTGGGATCTTCCCAGACCAGGGCTTGAACCTGTGTCCCCTGCATTGACAGGCGGATTCTTAACCACTGCGCCACCAGGGAAGCCCTAGATCTTCAATTCTTGAATTCAGAGCAAGGAGGGTGCTCCCAGACCCATAAAAAAAACAGATCTATATGTGCTAAAATTTAATAATCTGTAAGACATATTAAGTGACGGGAAAAAAAGCAAAATGAAGTGTGTTTTGTATGCTGCTTGTGAAAAGAAAAAACAAAAGATGTAATAAGTTTTTATATGCTTAAAATAACTCAGGAAGGACACAAGAAACTGGTAACAGAAGTTGCCTCTAGGGATTTCTCCCATTTTTATTGAGATATAATTGACATACAACATTGTTAAAGGTGTACTACAACATAATGATTTGATATATGTATTTATTGTGAAATGCTTACCACAATAAGTTTAGTTAACATCCATCACCATTTTTTTTCTTGTGATGAGAACCAGAATTTTACATAAAAGTCAACTGTAGCCTGTTATCCACTGCTAAACTCATAAATGTTTGTGAGTGAGCTTAGCTAAAGAACTGTTCTTTGCTTTCTAGGAGCTTTTGGTTGAGTTGGGACTAATTTTATATGAAATAAGTCAATACAATTTGATTTTCAATTGTGGATGCAGATTTAGAAGCACCTTGAAAACTGCAGTGGTTGAGGAAGTCTCAGAGAAGGAAGGGGTTTTGAAGTGTACCCCAGGGCCAGAAGGCCAGGCATTCTTGGCTTTTAAAAGCATGGGAATGAGATTTAATCAAGAAACACAAAGAAAAGAGTCCATATTTCCTGAAACTAAAGGTAGATTTTGATTAGCAATAGAAGAGAGGTTAGATAAATAGTATCCATCCAAATTAAGAAAGACTGAACGAGGTAGATGAGTTTTTGATTGATAGGAGAACCTACTCCTATCACAGCACAGGGGGAACTGTATATTCAGTATCTTGTAATAACCTGTAACAGAAAGGAATCTGAAAAAGAATATGTATATGTATGTATAACTGAATCACTTTGCTGTATACCTGAAACTAACACAACATTGTAACTCAACTACAATTTTTTAAAAAAAGATTGATATGAGAATCTAGGTGCTTTTGTAAGTTTCATTTTGGTCAATGCCAGAGGGTTTTGGTTTTTTTTTTAGTTGTGATTTTCCTATTATAAACAATATATTAATTATCAAAACTTTGGGAGAGTTATAGAAAGGGGAGGGTCAGTACTGCAGCCCAGGAACATCAAAACTTTTGAGGTCCCTTTTATGTTGGATTGAATTTCTTTTTCTTATTCTTGAATTGAGTTTGATTTCCAGAAACAGTGTGTGGGTGAATTGTTTTATTAAATTAATTTTATAAAGGTTGAAGTTTCAAAATGACTTATTTTGAAAATATCCCAGATCCTTGTATGTTGGTGAGTTTATCTCTGAATTCCTGATATGTGAAGTGGGACATCACAAAAAGATAACTGTTCCTTCTGAAATTTACTGTTTTTATATCCTTGGAGTAGTTTAGTGGTGGTAGTCAGTTCGTCACAGAGCCTCACTTAACTTTGTTGACTTTTACGTAAATATTTGTAATGACATGGTGTAGGTAAAGAGCCATATAGCCATGGATTTGAATCTTGGTTCTTAGGTAACCTTGGTCAGTTAACTTTTTTGAGCTTTAGTTTTCTTATCTCTGAAGCAGGAATAGTATAGTCCTTGTAAGGTGGTTATTAAGATCATTATGTACAGTGCCTGGAACATGGAAGCCCATAAGTAGTATTTGCTGTTCTTTCTTAATAGGAATCATGTTTAACTTCAGAACCATAGTTACCATAAGGTGAATGGGAGCAAATGACTCTATTCATGTGGCTTGATGAATCGAGTCTAAGTTCAGGTCTGTGTGCTTGCTCCTAACCACTTAATGCTTTTGCTTTTTTTGCTTTTGGTTTTGCTTTTAAAAGGCATGTGGATTGAGTCATATTTTTAAAAATCCCAGTAAGTGAGGTAGTGTGTGAAATGGAATGCTGTTTGGGGTACATTTAGGAAAGGCTCGTAAAGAATGATTCTTAATAAGGAAGGAGCATTTAGATCTATTTCAGGGAAAATGTAAGAATTGCATTCAGTTTTCAAAATCCACTTCTGAGTGGATTTTAAACTCTCCCTAGGGGAAAAGGATGATTTTCTTGCCTGCTATGGACTAAGAGCTTTCTATATGTCGACTCATTAATTCTCCCACAGCCCAGATACATATCCTCACTTTATTTAAAAAAAAGGAAATTAAGGCCTATGAATATGGTTAAGGCCTTGGGACTAATATGGGATGACTCTAGAACTGTTAGGGCTTACGCTGCTTCCCTGCTGCAGGCCATTGATAGATATATGTTTGAGTTACTTAGGCCCATATTTTGGGGAGACTGACACATATTAGCGTAAACCAACTATAATAGGAAAACAAATGTGTTTAGTCAGTTAAGAATTTTAAAGTCAAAGAAAAATAATTTTGTATTAATTGGGGTGCTTGAGTGCAAGTACTTTGGTTTAAAATATAAGAAGTAAAAGTTTTTATTTGTGGGGAATATTCTATTTAGCACAAATAATTAAATTTCTGTTGAGTTATTCTATGAAGTTGTAATTCTTAAACATGTTCAGATAAGTTTTAACTAACCATTTCAATTTTTTTTTAACTTATAGGAACGTCAAGGTCGTGGGAAATAAGAGGCAGTTCTGCACAGACTGCAGCAACGGTTGCGTCTGCATATCCTAAGAGGAAAAAAATTGACCTTCAAGAGAATTAGGACTTTTTTCTTAATTTCATTGACTTCAGAGACGATTGCAGACTTGCAGTTTAAGTATTGGAATTTCACAAAAGACATAGGACTTAACTGGAAAATGAAAAAAAAAAGAAAAAGAAAAAACTAAACAAAAAATCCCTCTAGGTAGTTTAGGTGAAAAATGTCCCTTTTATTTTGGCTTTGGTTGTGATTTCAGAGCATAATGCTTTGTTTTTTTGTCTTTTTACTATGTTTTTCGGATTTTAAAGTCCGTAAGTGCATACAGTTTTCTCTAATTTTTAAACCCTTTCCTCCCCCCATTTTGACATTTGCACTTGGAGAACACTTGAGTTTTGAAGGTTTTGGGCATCCACCCCAGAAAGTGGGAATTTGTTTTTTCCCTTCTGAACTGGAAGAACATTTTTATGAAGAATTTTTGTCTTGGAGAATTTAACAGTGTTACCCAAGGTTGTGTCTTTAAGGGTGGTTCATTTTCTCTGACCCTTTGTTATTCAAAGTAAAATACTAGGAGTCCTAAGAAATGTTCTGTTCTTGTACATTATACTGATTAAGTCAGGATTAATTTGATTTCAAAGCTAAGAACAGTGGTAAAAACTTGTTTACAGAAATGCATTTTGGAAGAGAAAAATATTGTAAAACGTGTAGTGAATGTTTCTTCAGTTTCTTGTTCAGCCAATGAGGAAAGGGCATTGCCTTTCTTTTTACCATTAATCACTTCTCAATAAACGTGAGATCCTGTTGAGCATCACTTCTAGTACCATTTATTAGTATTATTTGAATCTGCTATATTTTATGAAAGCTTTGGAGTATAAGGAGTTTTAAGAGGTGAGACAGCAACCATTTTTAGAAAGTTCACTGAGATGGAATAGTTCAGGCTTGCTTTGGTACCCAGGGTTGGATAACCATGACCTCTGCAAAGCAAGATGGGCCAATATTCATAATGCTTTATTTCTGGATATTTCCCTGAGAAGGTAGAGCCACTGCTATGCTAAATTGTTCAACAAATATTTGATCGTGAGTGCTTATTAGGTGCCAGGCATTGTGCTAATAACCTTGAGGAAACCTGGCCACATATCTTACGTGCAGAGTAGGTAGAGCCCAGTGTCGAGGTTTTAAGTGTTTAATCTGAAATATGACTTATTTAGGCAGGATTCCATGTGGTCCAAGAATAAGAAATTCCAATGGGCTTGAATCTTTGTGAACCATATAACCGTAATGTTAATTGATTCATCCTTGTTTATTTCCTAAGGTTTGGAGCTTCTCTGCCTTAAAGATTTTTAGCCCTTAAGATGTCCCAATTTTGGAGATTTAGTTAAATGTGTAAAAACTTCTGTAGTAAGAAAGGGTTCTGAAACTGGATTATAATAGTGTTGGACCCTGTTTTGCCCACAGATTACTTATTCATCCTATTCTACACAGCCCAGGCTACTAAATCAAGGGTGCGATAAAATTAATAAATGTTGATTTTGTAATTAGCGTTATTGTTGACACTTTGAGTTGAGAACTTTTCTCTGCCTATCTGAAGCACCGCACAATATACCTAGATATTCCTATTTGCTAAGCTTTTTGAAGTATATTCCCCCCAGATTGGGGAGTCCTTTGTGCTTTCATCGGTTTGAAGATGCCCAATTTTGAATTGGAAATGTAGCATTTATTGCTTTCAATTTTAGCTGAAACTTCTGTGACTTCTACAGGACTCCCATGGGCTTGATGGAGGTTTAGTATTTCACCTTTGAAAGAGAAAAAAATATCCGGAGAAAAGCAAATTCAAAATCAGTTTTACCTAGATTTTCCTACCTTGTATTCAAGTTGGATATGAGATTATTCAATATGCTTTTTTACAATTTGAAATGCTAGTGCCTCAGTATTTAAGCCAGTCCTTCCCAGTCTTTATTTTTACATCACATAGAAACTACTGGTGTGGCTTTGAGGACAAGCTGAAAGGAATTTGGAGCCCTTAAAAAGGCTGCTCACCCAGCTGTCCCTGAGTGAGTGTTGAGGGAGGCAGGGTGTTGAATTTGTGTATTTTTTTAAAAACCATACTGGCCTTGTATAAAAAAATTAGATAATATTCACTCTTAAAGAGTTGGTCCAGAAGTTGGTTTGGTGAAGATCCCAAAATGCAGCTCAACTAGTTCTCTTATTTGCTAACAACAACTTTGCCAGTGGAAAGTGTTGACTTTTGACTATTTGCCCTTAATGCTTTGTTCTGTCATTTGTGAATGTAAGACTTTGGATAGCCATGCTTGTTTACTGTTCTCCTTTATTGAATATGAGGGGAAACTGAACAATCTCACAACGTGCCATCAGTGTTAAATTCAAAGCATTTTTTAAACCTTTAATATCAAAAAGTGTATAAGTCTTATATTCACTAGATTTAATCTTAGTTACACTTGATTGGCTACCTTCCCCCAACATGTTCCATTTAAAAAAAAACTTATTTTGCAGAAATGGTGTGAAGAGTTCTCATACACCCTTCACTCAGCTTCCCTCAAATGTTAACATTTTACATACCATGGAATGATTTTCAAAAACAGTAAATATTGATACAGTACTATTAACTATCTATAGACCATATTTGGATTGTGCCGGTTGTTCAAGGAATGTCTCTTTTCTAGCTCAGCATCCAGTCCAGGATCCCACAGTATGGTTAGTTGTCTCTAGTCTGTAGACTGCAAGTTCTTCAGTCTTCATCTTTTATGATTTTGACACTTTTGGAGAGTACTGACCAGTTGTTTATGGAGTGCCCCTCGAGTTGAATTTGTCTAATACTTTCTCACTATTATATTGAAATTATTTTTTTGTAAGAATACTGCAAAAATCATATATGGCCTTCTTAGTGCATTATATCAGGGTACATGATGTCCATATGTATTATTACTGGTGATGTTAACTTTGATCACATTAAGGTAGTATTTGCTGTATTTCTCCACTGTAAAGTTATTGTTTCCCTTTGTAATGAATTAAGTAACTTGTGGAGGAATATAATTTTAAACTATCAATCTTTGGTTCACTAATTTTGACGTCTTTGAATTGTTATTCCCCGGAACAAATACTGCTGTGGCGTTTGCCTAATGTTAATTCATTATGTCTATTATTTCTTCTACATTCATACTAATTAGAATTCTGCTATAAGGAGGAGCTGTCCCTTCTCCCCATTTTATTTATTCAGTGATATCAGTATGGACTTTGTATTTTATTCCATAGGTCAATGCTATCATTTAATTTCTTGCTCAGATTGTCCCACCTTTGGCCATTGGGACCTCCTTCAAGTTGGCTCCTGTGTCTTTTTGACATGCCCCTGATGTTTTTTGGAGCCCTTCTGTAAGATGTTCTTGGCTAGTCTTGTATTTTCAGTGCCCCAGCCCCATTTTTCAAAAGGAACAAAGGTTCCTTTTATTGGAGAATATTTAGAAACCAATCGTTGATTTCTTTTTTAAAGCAACATTTTAAATAGCAACAGATTATTAAAGTGGAGTTTTTATTACTCCTGTAGGTGAAGAATTATTTAGCCTAATCAAAACACCTAACCACTTCATCTCTTCCTCCACTTTTGTAGAGCTTTTATACCAGTCTTCTGGAGTTGTGGAGAGGGCTTTTCACCTGGCATAATACTTCACCTAGAGTGAGGTCCAATGAATGTAGGTTGGTTTGCACCCTTCCATAATTTCTATCTTTAGCCTTGTAAATAGAGACCCAAAATGTTGGCCTCGTTTCCAACGCATCTAAACTGTTCTAGGGGTTCAGAGCTTTTTCTACCTGTGAAAAAATAAATGGTCATATACTGAAGTTTTCTGTTTTTCATTAGGGAGCAGATAGCACTTGAATATTGCCGCTTTTATTTGAAAAACAATTTTTCTGGAGAAGTAATCTTGTGTCATGAATGTAGGGCCCTTCCCTCTGAAAATGAAAGTGAGAGTAAAAGTGTCCCTAGGATTCAGATATGATAAAGCCAGTTTACAATCATTTTTGTTTTTTGCCTTGGGTAGTATTGCTACTTAAGACTGTATCACTCACTGCTAGTGGTTTCTGGGCAGCTGGTGGAACTCCTTACCCCTGAGAAGCCATTCTTTGCAACTAATAATTTCAGCTGCAGGGTTTTTTGCACGTGGAAAGCTGACATGGCTGTGGGGTAAGACATCCATAGCGAGACTAAGTGGGTTGGAGAAGGTCCCACAAACCTGCTTACAGGTTTCCTGATCTGGCTCTGTAGCCCCGCCTACTGGAGAGTTTAGGGTGGCCCCGCCTGCCCTGCCCCGTCCAGCAGCTGGGCTCGGTGACTGGACGGCGCGAGCACGTCGGCGGCCATGCATGGTGGCCACTGCATCGTGACCCGCAGGGAGGCAAACCTCTGTCCTGCTAACGTGATTCTCTCCATACTCCCGCGACCCCGTCAACTCTAGCCCGCTGCAGCCTGGGGGGCCGCTCAGCATACCCGTTCATTTTGTGTGCTTTTCCCTTGCCCTATTTTACCGCGAAAAATGTGGGTTTAAGACGGTGTCGCCATTGCCTTTGCACCTGCGCAAAAGCCTCTCCCAGTGCCAAACCCTTTACCTTCATAGGTGAGCTTAGGTCTCCTATGGGACGGGGAGCTGGAATTTCACGCTATCCTGCTCGCAGGGCAAAGATGACATTAGTGCCATGCGTGGCTTGTTGCTCTCCTTTTAAAATAATGATCGACCGCGTGGCTGGCTAAAGTTTGTAAAACTGTTACTGTGGCCCCACCTGCTGGCCATAGGCAACGTTCACGTGCTCAAAAAAGAAAGTTACTTTGGAGTTGCCTTTTAAGGGGAAGCTCCCTGAAGAAACTCCCAATTTTGCTGCTTTGTCCAGTTTTTCGTGTTAGTGTATTCATCTGCTTTTCCCATCTATTCATTCATTCTGTATTTTGTGAGCCCCTGTTGGTGCTATTGGGCACTGGGGGAAAGGGAAATGAATAATATTCTTGTCCTCGGAATTTAGTTTAAGGATTACACTGTAATACGGTTTAGAGTTGGGGAAATACAGGGTAGGAAGAGAAGAGGGGCATCTACCCAGCAGATTGCTATTTCAATATTGGATCTTCCTTCCTAGCTTTTTCTTAATCAGTGGAAACCACGAGCTCCTTGCCTCTTTATCTTCCTTCGCAGTTTCCGCTCTCCTAGGTACTCTGCTCCATCATTGAGATGTCTGATTGGGCAAGTCAGGGAGTTACTCTGTGCACATACTTCCTCATTGGAAAGAGGAAATGACCTCTGATGCCACTTGATGTATGATTTTTGCAGGGATTTAAATTCATTTTAACTACTAGTGCTTTTCTAATTAAAACCACCAGTCCAGACGGTTACATATAGAATAAAACAATATATATATCTTGGTATAACACTTTGTTATCTATCCTTCTAAACCTTTTAAAAATGCTTTATGATACATGTAAATTCAGTATATAGTATATAGCATGTGTGTATTCCTGAAAGCAACCCATATAATTTTAAGTTATTTTACAAAAATGGAATAATACAAGACCATCTACAGTGTCCCCTCCTCCCCCCATCACAATTCCATGAATTTCTATTTTGGTCTGCTTGAGAAGGACCCAGGTCTTCTGTAACAACTTAATATGGCTGGCCTTCTAGGATCCTGGAGTGAGCAGTGCCCCAAGGGCCTAGGTCTCTGTCATCAACAGCTACCTGGCAGAACCCTGACCTTTTCATCTTGTTCTTCTTAAGCACTGGGACCCAAACTTTTCCAGACTTCTGTTTCCCCAAAGCCTTTCAATGTGAAGAGTTTCTGTTTCTCTTCAGTGTGAAGAGTTTCTAGGCACTCTGTTTTTAGAGGCATGTCATTCCAAATCAAGGCATTTTGCTGCAGAAGTATAGGACATGTCCTGGGCGTGCGGGAAGAGTAAGCTGGCCAGGAGTGGATAGGGGAGTGCTGCTAAATGCCAGGCAGAATTCTAGGCACCGCGGCGATAGCAGAAAGCTAAGAGCTCCTGCCTTCAATGGGACTTCAATTCTGGTGGAGAGACAGACACATTTGTCATGTGTGATGAGTACTATAGAGAAAAGTAACACAAGATAAATGAGGCTGGAAGAGTCATGCTAACAAATTCAGAGAGGTGAGTGATGAAGACAAGCTGGGTAAGGCTTTGAGAGGGAAGCACTCACTTTTGAGAAAAGTGTATCATCACCTTTTCATTTTACCTCACCTTACCGCACCTGTCTTCTTTCCCAGATTAAATCCATGGTCCATCATAATCCCCCTCTCACCTCGTCTTCACCATCATCCCCTTGCCCCTTACTCTTGCTTCATCTATTTTAACTGACAAACCACAATCCTGGTTACATATAACTGCATCTACCCGCACCTCTGCAGTTTAGAGTGGTTGGAGAAAACATTCAACCAGTGTCTTAAATTCATGATCAGCAACCTCAGGAGGGGGGATCATCAACATTTGCCCCATTTGTTCAGTTTCCTCCTTACAAGACAACCATTTCATACCTTCTTCCTTTCCTCAAACCTCCAACACCTTGTATTCCACCTTTACTCTCAATGACTTGACTGAGAAAAAATAAAGCAATCAGAACGAGACATAACCTACTCCTTCCACTACGTGTACTTACCTCACCTCACATAATTGTAGATCGATGTTTCTTAAAGCCTGGTCTCTGGGCCAGCTGTATCAGCACCACCGGAGAACTTGTCAGAAATGCAAATTCTTGGGTCCCACTTAAGACCTACTGAATCAAATTCTGAGGGTGGGGCCCAGCAATCTGTGCTTTTTTTTTTTTTTTAATCTGTGCTTTTATAAGTGCTCCAGGTGATTCTGATGAAGCTTAGTTTGCGAACCAATGCCCTTGGGACTATGCATGTTTCTGTCTAGAAAGAGGCCCTTCATTTGTGCACCAGACCTTCGTCTCTCAGCAACTAAGGAACATGGCTCCATGAAATCTCCCTCTTCCACATCCCAATTTCACCTCTATTGGATCATTCCCATCAGCGTAAAAATGTGCCGCTGTTTCTCCCATTTCTTCCTTCAGTTACCACCCGTTTCTCTATTCCTCTTTGCAGCAAGACCCCAAAGAGGAAGCTGTTACTCACTGGCTCCATTTCTTCTTCATTCTCTCTAAACAACTCCAGTCAGGCTTTCATCCTCTGCTTTCCGGTGGAACTGATCATGTCAAGGTCACTGGTGACCTCACATGGTTAATTCTCAGCCTTTATTTAACCTATAAATGGCATGTGATCTCCTTGATATACTTTCTTCACTTGGATTCGAGCACAGCATTCCTCCTGATTTTCCTCCTGTTTTACTGGTTGTTCCTGCTTAGTCTCCTTGGTTGGTTCCTCCTCTGCTTTTTGTCCTCTTGATGCCAGAGTGATCCAGGGCTTAGTCCTCGACCCTCTACACTCTAAATTTCATCCAGTCCTGCGGCTTTAAACACCAACCATGTGTCAACAACTCCCAAATGTAGAGTCAGTCCAGGTCTGTCTCCTGAACTCTGGTATATTCAGTTGCCAGCTCAGCCTCTCCACTAATGGCTCACCAACATCTCAAACCCAACACTTACAAACCTAAACTCCTTCCTTCCTCATCTGCCCCATCTCTTGTAATAAATTCATCTCTCCCATTTCTCAGGCCAAATCCTGAGAGTAATGTTTGATTCCCTATCTCACATCATTTTTGGCAGCAAATCTTACTGGTTGACCACTTCTCTCCGTATCTATGGTGAAGTTACCATCCTTTCTCACCTATATGACTGCACCAATCTCTTAGCTGGTCTCTACTTGCACTTTTGCTTCTTACAGTCAATCCTCCACACAGCAATAAAGGGAGCCTGTGAAAATGTACATCAGATCATATTTCTGAGCTCAGACTTTCTCCTGGCTCCCGTCTCACTCAGAGTAAAGGCCAGAGCCTTCGACGCCTCACCAATCATTATGCCATCTGACCCTCCCATTTCCACTTTCATCTCACTGTTCTTATCTGCTCCACTCACCTTGTCCTCCCCGCTACCCTTCAAATGAGCCAGGTTCCTGTCAGAGGGTCTGCACCCTAGCTGGCTCTTCCACCTGGAATACCCTTCCCTCATATGTCTGCAGGGCAGCCTATTCCCATTCATTCTCCCATCTCCTGCGCTGCCTGCCTCCCTTGCTCTGGGAGTAGGCAGCGGTGGACCTGAGATTCCATTCACCGCACATCTGTCTCTCTCTACTCTGAAGTGGGCAGTCAAGAAAGCTAATAAAAAGCTGTCACACAATTTTTAAAAAATTGAATGAATCGGCAATTCATGGTTAACAGAATTTTAAAGATATAGTTTCTATTCTCCAGTTCCAACTCCTGCTTCCCTAGAGTGACAGAACACTGACCTGGGAGTCAGAAGTCTTGGATCAATCCTAGGCCTGGCTCTGTCACTAAGGAGCTCTGTGACCTGTGGCAGGCAAGTCATTAGGCTTGCTCAGCCCAGGAAGTGAGGGAACTAGGACTAAATGATCTATAAGGTTGACCCTCCAGTCCTGTCAACCCTACTTCCAAAATACATCCCAACACTGTCAGTGTTTCTCATCCCCACTGCCACTACCTCCTCTCCGTGCTGTTTTTATTTCCTGCATGGGCTACTGCATCAGCCTCCTTTCTCATCTCCTCCTTTCACTCTTGTCCTTTAATCCACCTTCCACATAGCTGCCTAAGTGAATGTACAAGTATGAATCAGGGCATGCCCATTTCTCTCTTGAGCCCTCCAGCAGCTTCCTGCTGCACTTAGAATCACCCCTGTGCTCCTTACCCTGGCCTACAGGGCCCCTCGCCATCTGGCTCTGTGCTCCCTCCACCTCATCTGGTTTCATCCACAGTGGTTTCCAACCCCTCAAGTATGCCAAGCTCATTCCTGCCTTGGCAGTCCTTTGTTTTGCTTGCACATTCTTCCTCCTGTGTTCTCCTGGTGGATTTCCTCTCATATTTTTAGGACTCAGCTTCAGTGTCATTTCCTGAGTGTGAGCTTCCTTTCCTGATCACCTTATCTAAAGCCAGTTCTCCCTTGTTATTTTAAAATTAAGCTCCCTACTTATTTTCTGTTTTCATCATAACATTTATCACAGTGTAACATTATTTTAAACCATGCAATATTCACACAATGGAATACCATACAACTGTAAAAAAGATAGAAATCTATGTATTGATATAGAACGATTTCTTAAGATATATTGTTAAGTGAAAAAGATCCCAAGGTGCAGTGCAGAGTGTATAGAATACCACCATCTGTATAATAAGGCTGGGGGGTGGGCGGGGAGAATATATCTGCTTGTATATTCGTATGTTATCTCTGGATGGGTACAGAAGAAACCGATAACATTGCTGGCCTCTATGGAGGGGACTAGGTGGCTAGGGGCAGGAGTGGGGGGCTTTTCACTGTGCACCTTTTTGTATTTTGAATCATATAGTGTACCACCTATTAAAAATAAATAAGTAAATATTAAAAGTTGTGTACTTGCTTTGTTTCCTATCTCCTCAAAGAGAACATAAACATCATGAGAGTGTATACCATGTCCTGTCTTGTTCCCTGTTATGTCCTCAGCACTTAACACAATGCCTGGCACCTAATAGTGCTCAATAAGTAATTATGGGATGAATGAATGAAGGCCTCTTCCTGCTCTCACACTGTGATTCTAATCTTAGGGCTTCAAGAATATAAGACATGATATGGGGATATAGGTATATGTATAGCTGATTCACTTTGTTATAAAGCAGAAACTAACACACCATTGTAAAGCAATTATACTCCAATAAAGATGTTTTAAAAATAAATAAAATTAAAAAAAAAAAGAGATTCTAGGACTGGCCATTTAGAGGCACCAAAAGAGAATTGTTTTGCAGTGTGGTATACTGTTTTTCTTTGTTGTTATCAATAAGCTTTAAAAAAAAAAAGTGAGGGGGAGTGTGTGGCGGGTGAAATATGGAGGACCTGCCTGCCACAGACGTGCTTCCCAAGCAAGAGCCCAAGTGCCAGAAGAGGACAATGTCCTGCTTAGACCATGACCCAATCATGGCCTCTGCAGATGTCAGCCTGAGGGACAGGCAAAGAAGCCCCCTTTCCTGAGGCCTCAAAACGTTCAGGATCACAGCTCCTACCACACTCTAGTTCTAAGATTGTCTTCTTCTCTAGATTGTGAATTTTTTGAGGCCAGGAACTGCGTCTGTCTTGCTCACCAGTATACTTAGAGCCTGGCATAGAAGTGACAAAAGAATGAACTGAAAGACAGAATTTGAGTTGAAAGCCCGAAATCAGGCTCTGTCATACCCCATCTAGCCAGGAGGTGGCACCAAAGGAGCATTTTCTGAGGCGTCAGTTCTGCCCAAGCCCACATTCTGGGGGGCAGAGTCCTATTTTGACCAGGGGAGGGGGTAGCTGATTTTTGACAAATTTACTAAGCAGCTCTACTAGGCACTGAAGGTTGTAAGAAGAGATAGCTGGGCCAGGGAGACAGAAGCCTCACACAGAAATCAACACTGTACCGGAAGACAAGTGCTATTCTGGCCCTTAGGAGCTCCGATAAGGGAGGATTAAGTTTGAGTCATTTAGGAAAAGTTCACAGAGGAAGTGACATCTGAACTGGGCCTTGAAAATGAGGAGGATTTATGCAGTTGGAGGACATTCTAGGTAGAGCGAATGGATTCATGGGAAATTGGGAGACTGGTGAATTGCCAAGAATGGCTGGGTTATCCCAGTTCGGTGGGAGATAAAGAAAACATTCTGCTCTGAGAGTTTACATTTTTGGTGAAAGGACAAAAGACTTATGGAATTAATGAAATGCATAGCAGCTCAAGAAATAGTCAATGGATTGAGATTTATGTGTCAGGTAAGTAGTAGAGGCTCAATAAATATGTTGTTGAATGAATGAATCATGGGACTGTGGTGATTTCTTTGCTAAATCACATGTCCTTGCTGATGCTTTAAGACTGTGTTTGCTAAGATTCTTTCCTCCTGTGTCTGAAGCTCTTCACAGACAGCTTTTCTTTCCCTTAAAGACAAGAAAAGCCTGACCCGAAAGGGGAAAGGATTGCAATTAACCTGTGAGGTCCCTGGTGTCTAGAGCCTTCCTTATTAGAGGATTCCCAAGTCTTGTCCCTGGAACATAGTCTCCTTCCTTAGGGATGAGAAAATAGTAATCATCACTTATATTTTTATAGCAGCTGATGTCATCCATCGCATCCATATTGATAAACCCACTGAATTTCTATCCTCGTTCTTAGTGCAGAGGACTCCTCTCTCGAAACAGTCTCCTTCCTACTTGTGCGACCCCATCCTCTCCAGTTTACCACGTGCCTCTCTCCTCTTCTTGGTTTCTTCTGCTGGCTGCTTCCATTCCTCTCTGTAGCCATTTAAGGTTGAGTTAGGCCCTAGCCTCCTCTTGCTTTATCCTCTCCCTGGGTGATCTCATTCTTCCCCGTGGTTTCAACTACCATCTAGATGTCAACCGTCCTCGGAGTTGTCGTAGCTCTCCTCTGAGCTCTAGCCCACACATCCAACAGCCTACTTGCCTTTTTCGTTTGGATGTTTCTTGGGCATCTTAATCTCAGCACGTATAAAAACTCCGCATCTTCCCCACCTATTCCTCTATCATGGTGAAGGGCCGCATCACCCAGCCTGTCTAGTCAGCCAGAAGCCTGTGTGTGTGTGAGTCATCCTTGACTCAAGTCCTGATCATTCCGCCCCCTCACTCTCTCCTGAATCTTTCCACTGCCTTCCATTCACATCACTACCGTCACCTCCAGCTGCTCCCTCTGCAGGCCATTCTCTCCTCAGTAGCCAAAGTGACATTTTAAAAATGCAAATAGATCATGCCACGACTCAACGTTCTTCAAACCCTCGCATTTCTTTGCTGTCCTTATCGTTGTTGTTTTCCCTCCATTTCCTTCATATAAAGTCCTTGCCCTTTAACCATGACCTTCAAGACCCTGCATGCTCTGGCTGATGCCCACCTCTCAGGCTCCATCTCATGCTGGACTTCCCTCCACTCTACTTCAGCCAGTAGGAATTTCATTTAAGCATTCATTCAATCATTCATTCAGGCAACCAGGTATTTCTAGAGTGCCTCACTGGTGCTAGGAATGGTACTAGGAGACTGGGTGTGAACAAGGTGAATGTCTCTGCCCTCAAGACCCCTCCTGAGCTTCCTCTTCCTGCTTCAGGCTGCTCCCTCTGCCACAACTCTCCCCTCACACTCACATGCTCTGCTCCCCTCAACTACTAACCCTGGTTCATCATTCAGGTCAAAATTAAACCTCATTTCCTCTCTGAAGCTCTCCTGGGGCTTCCAGGCTCAGTTAGGACCCCTGTTAACAGACCCCAGGGTTCTGACCTTGCCTTCTTTATGCATGCCTGTTTCCCCTGCTAGACCAGAGGCTCCATGAGAATAAAAACCAGGTCTGCTGTGTTCACCAGTGCCTGGCACTATGCCTGGCTCACGTCATGATCTCAACACATATGAAGAAAAGGCCATGGCCATTTCATTTGGATCTGCTCTTTTATTATTTATTTACTTACTTATTTATTGGCTGCACAGCTTGTGGAATCTTAGTTCCCCGACCAGGGATCACACCTGAGCCCTTGGCAGTGAGAGTGTGGAGCCTTGCCACTGGACCACCAGGGAATGCCCTGGATCTGCTCTTTTAGAGTATTTGAGGATGACATCTTAAATGCTCACAGACCGGGCCACCCTAGTTACAGCCTTGCACATTCCAGTCTACCAGGCTCCAATGTTATTTTTTAAAAGAGGCCATTGAGGGCTTCCCTGGTGGCGCAGTGGTTGAGAGTCCGCCTGCCGATGCAGGGGACGCAGGTTCGTGCCCCGGTCCAGGAAGATACCACATGCCGCGGAGCGGCTGGGCCTGTGAGCCATGGCCGCTGAGCTTGCGTGTCCGGAGCCTGTGCTCCGCAACGGGAGAGGCCACAACAGTGAGAGGCCCGCGTACCGCAAAAATAAATAAATAAATAAATAAATAAATAATAAATAAAAGAGGCCATTGACCCCGACATCACCCTGGTTCAAGAAAGCAAATACCCAGGCTGCACAGAGATTTGCTGCTATAGCGTTTCATGCAGTCAGCTTGTCCTACAGAAAGGCGGTCAGGGGTGTCAGACAAAGAACAGGGCTTTCCATTGGGATTCTAGCTTCCAGTCTTGGCCACTTGCTAGTTGTGTGAACACGTCATTCAACGTTTCTGCCCCTCAGCTTTCCCACCTGCGGGAAAGATGGGCATAATCATATGTGCACTTCTGGGCTGATGAGAGGAGTTCATGAGCTGTCACAGAGGACCTCCATGCCATTAATGTCAGCTTCCTTCCTAACCGTGAGGCAGTGCAAGTTAGTGGTTAGCAGTCTGGGTTCTGGGTCAGATAGACCAGGGTCTGAGTCCTGGCTTTGTCACTTCTTAGTAAGCTGAACTTGGGGAAGTCACGTGACATCACTGAGTCTCAGTGTGCTTACGCGGAAAATGGGGACAAGTCGTACCCGCATCCAGAGTTGTTGTAAGCGCTTATGTGAAGCTCATGTGTATAAAGGGCTCAGCCTGGTACGTTGTAGGTGCTCAATAGATGTGCACAGCATCATGACGGAGACAGTCAAGGGGACAGAGAAAGTGGGTCTGATCCTCATTGGTGAGGTCATTTGGGAACTATTTATCGAGCATCTAATTTGTGGAGCGTCCTATGTGGGGAACCATTTGAAATGGACCTCCCACCCCAAGTCTAGAATAAGACAGAAAACATAAATAAGAAAGCTTTCATGGGACTTCCCTGGTGGTCCAGTGGTTAAGACTTTGCCTTCCAGGGACTTCCCTGGTGGTGCAGCGGTTAAAAATCCACCTGCCAATGCAGGGGACACGGGTTCAATCCCTGGTCCGGGAAGATCCCACATGCAGAGCCCGTGCGCCACAACTACTGAGCCTGCACTCTGGAGTCCGTGCTCCCCGACAAGAGAAGCCACTGCAATGAGAAGCCTGTGCACTGCAACGAAGTGTAGCCTCTGCTCTCCACAACTAGAGAAAGCCCGCACGCAGCAACGAAGACCCAACGCAGCCAAAAATAAAATAAATACATACATACATACTAAAAAAAAAAAAAAGACTTCGCCTTCCAATGCAGAGGGTGTGGTTTCGATCCCTGGTTGGGGAGCTAAAATCCCACGTGCCTCATGGCCAAAAAACCAAAACATAAAACAGAAGCATTATCATAACAAATTCAATAGAGACTTTAAAAATGGTCCACGTCAAAAAAATCTTAAAAAAAAAGGAAAGCTTTCATGTGCAAAGTGATAAAAGTTATTAAAAAAAATCGAGACTCAAAAAGTTGTTGAATGAAAGAAGCTAGGAGCAAAAGAGTCCATACCACATGATTCTATTTTTGTGAAGTTCTACAACTGGTGATGGAGAGCAGAAGCATGATTCCCACTGGGGTACTGGCTGGGAAAGGCATGAGGGAGTTTCTGGAAATGTTCTGTCTTGATCTGGGTAGTGGATGCCTGGGCGTATGCAAAATATGTAAAAATTCATCCAACAGTACACTTAAGATTTGTGGAAATCTCTTTTTTTTTTTTTTTTGGAAATCTCTTTTTAAAAAAAAAAAAAAATTATTTATTTTATTTATTTATTTGGCTGCCCCAGGTCTTAGCTGAGGCGCGTGGGCTCCTCGTTGCCGTGTGCGGGATCTTCAGTTGCGGCATGCGGGATCTAGTTCCCTGACCAGGGATCGAACCCGGGCCTGCTGCACTGAGAGCGTGGAGTCTTAACCACTGGACCACCAGGGAAGTCCCAAGATTTGTGGAAATCTCACATACAGTAAACTGTATGTAAATTATATTTTAAAAAATTGCACCAGAGGAGTTTAGAGAAGGGAGCGATTTCTTCCAGCTAAGTGGACAAGGCAGGCTGCATGGCCTGGAGAAGGAACTGCAAGGGGGAAAACGGCCACTTTCTCTCTCTGTGGCTCAATAACAGAGCACCTAAACAAAACACTTAAATGGAGTCAGGAATCGTCAGTAAGTGGTTGTGGAGATTATATACTCCCTGTTTACTCTGAAAAAAAAGTTTGGGATTATATATTGCAAAAGTCATAGTCAGGGAGGTAATTATCAAGTGTAACATGAGTGTTTGATCTATTTTGGGCCTCATTGCTAGCTCTCCTGGCCCTTCATTCCCTTTGGCTAATGCGATTGAGAGTTGTTTTGCTGGTTCTCTTCTATCAGCGGTGGCTGGATGATGGGAGGGAACAGATAGGGGAACACAGAGGGGAATGATAAGTCACATCTCTGCTGGGCTTCCCTGTTCACAAAGCACCTGTGTGCACAGCGTCTCACTTGATGACAGCAATCTAGGAGGGAGGGAGGGTATCAGTCACGATTATCGATGGCAAGCAACAGAAACCAATTCTGGGCAGCTTAAGCAGAGGACCAGCGTATTGGAAGGTTATCAAATAGCTCACAGAATCAAAGGAGAACTGGAGAACTAGGGTCAGAAAACAGGCGGGAATCAAGGGAGGCTCATTCAAGCCTGTGTATTTGAGGGTGTCTTTGTTTCAGCAGTTTAACTATCACAGTTACATTTGGGAATGACTGAGACAGATTTTCAAGGAAGCGGTAGTGTGGACATGGTAAGAAATTTGACCAGCAGAGAAGGGAGTTTCCAGGAGGGAATCACTGGATGAGCAAAGGCAGGGTAGTAGGAAAGAACGGTGAAGGTGTGCTTGGGGGACACAGTTTGTTGCAAGGGAGCAGTGAGTTAAAGCTGGGAAGGGAGGTGGAAGGTGTGTCGTGGAGAGCCTTGCACGTCTGGGAGATGAGCTGGTACTTGAACCAGCAGACAGTAAGGATCCTTGGAGGTTTTTGAGCAAGGGAACAAGGGGTTCTCTTTCCACTTTAGGAAGAATAACCCAGTACCCACAAGAGGACTGTGTGAAGCAGGAAGTCTGGACCTAGGCCAGCTGACATAGTAAGTAACACTGTCACCTCCTCCCAAGAGACAGAGGATGAGGACCCAGAGAGGGCTTTGGTACCTGGGTCATTGGGAACCACGGAGAAGGCAGTTTCAGGAGTGTGGTCAGGCCAGTGTTGGGGACTGAGTGAGCGTGAGGATGTGGGGTTTCAGGCGGATGAGAACACAGGCCCCAAGTCCAAGCTCTCTACCACCTGCCCCAGCCCACCACTGCCCTCGGCTCCGCTGGGCGTCCCACTCCTCCTAACTTCCCCTGCCTCAGAGCTGAGTCCTTCTGGATTTTGCTCTTCCCTTCTGTTCCCCCAGCTTGACAGAGAATCTTAGCATCTGAAGAGACCTTAGATGGACACGCAGAGGCTTGGGGAAGGGAAGGGACTAGACAAGACATGGCCAGGAATAGGCAGAGCCGGTAGTGAAACTCCATCTCCTCTGCCCTGTTCAGGGCCCTGACTAGACACGTCTCTACTGAGATGCCGTCCCTGACTGAGCCCTGTCATTCGGTTATTTCAGAGCCTCGTGGTGGCATGTATTCAGTTTGCATTGCATATTCCATGGGTGATTTAAAACTCCTCCTTCCGTGTGTCTTCCAGTGAGACCCTACAGAGGCCTATTTCCTCGTCCTTGGCATCTCCTCTAGAACAAGTCCAGGACTCTTCATGAGGGGCTCCTGGGCCCTGGGGTTGAGGCCTTCTCTGCCTCTCAAGCTGGGGAGATTGCTGAGCACAGACCCTGCAGCCTCCAGTCTGATCCCCAAAGACAGTGCCCAGCGTGAGACCATGAAATTAGCAGGAGGCCCTGACGGAAGGCTTGAGCCATGCTTCTGCTCCTTGGAAGTCCCTCTAGGGACCCCTTCACCCTCCAGGGGAAGCCTAGCACTGCCCCCAGGCTGTACAGGCCTGGGATGAAGCAGCGTCCCTCCAGAGCATCCTTAGGGGCCCAGGACACCTTTTATGTTAATTCTTCAGCTTGTGATTCCAGGATCATGTGAGTAGTGTAAAGTCAAACTATAAACATGGGTTTGGGGAATTCCCTGGAGGTCTAGTGATTAGGACTCCCGCGCTTTCACTGCCGAGGGCCCAGGTTCCATCCCTCGTTGGAGAACAAAGATCCCACAAGTCACGTGGTGCGTCCAAAAAAACCGAAAACCAAACGAACAAACCTGCGCTTGGATTATAAATTCTCAGGGAAATACCCACCTTCCTACTCTAACGCAGGCCGAGACATACACATTTCCTTGTTTTCCTGTGCCAGAGGGGAGATTTTTCCTCACCTCCTCTTCCACCGAGGGTGTAGTCCTTGGAGGGTCCTCCTTATCCTGTATCGTTAGAACCTGGACCCA
Organism: Lagenorhynchus albirostris; assembly: GCF_949774975.1. NCBI lineage: Eukaryota > Metazoa > Chordata > Mammalia > Artiodactyla > Delphinidae > Lagenorhynchus > Lagenorhynchus albirostris. The sequence goes on along the minus strand of NC_083096.1, from coordinate 163,848,110 downwards.
GCTACCCCTTGCTATCTCTTAACTCATCTCCCCACCCTGGGAATCTTTTTTTTTTCCTAATATTTATTTGGCTGCGCCAGGTCTTGGTTGTGGCACGCAGGATCTTCATTGCAGCATGCATGCTCCTTTAGTTGCAGCATGCAGGATCTAGTTCCCTGACCAGGGATCAAACCTGGGCCCCCTGCATTGGGAACGTGCAGTCTTAACCACTGGACCACCAGGGAAGTCCCCCTACCCTCGAATCTTCCTCTGCTATTCTTCAACTTCGCCCTGAATGAATCTTAGTAAAGCGTGGTTCTGATCATGCCCAAGAACCTTCAGTGGCTCCCCATGGATTAGAAATGTAACACGTCATTAACTAAGTAGCATTTCAGGCCTCGATAGCAGGGCCTCAACCCACCTTCACAGTCTCATCCCCTGTTACTCCCAGCAGAGAGGCCACCAGGCAGGCAGAGCAGTAACTCAGGGGGCACCAGGGAAAAGTGCCGGCCACTTGTGGCTGGGCACTTGGGGCCACTTGCCTGGCAAAACGATGCCCCCTTCCCACCCTCTGTCACTCACATTCTCCTCAGACTTTGCCCACTTTATTCATAACATAGCAGGGATGGGGAAAATTGCTATTTTTAAAAAGCTGCCTGAAATGGTAAATTTTATGTTATGTATATTCAACGAGAAAAAAAAAAGCTGCCAGATTTCATTTCTTCTTGGTGGAAGACCACCTTATATATTTATTCAGTTATTTAACGTTTCAGTCACATTTACTTTTCGCTTTTAGTGTGCTCACAGAAAATTAGGGTACCTTAAACAGTTTAACGGCAATTTTCGTAAGCAAAGTTACATTCCATCTCTAAGTCAAATTGGTCAAAGCTCCAGTATTTACAAAACGTGACAGACAAGATGCTACACAAAACCATTGCATCTGAAGATCTTTTCTTTTGTTCTCAAAGATCACTGGAAAAGAAAGCATGGTCTGCTGAAGACTACCTTTTCTGGGACAATATTCCTACTTGGCCTCCCATGGTGCCAAGCGAGTCTCAGGATGAATGGGGAGAGAGAAGCTGAGACCAAAAGGGCTAAATACTTTGCACCAGGAGATAAAGGGCGAGTCTTCTGGCTGGTTGTTTTGTTGTTGCTGTTGTTTGCTTTTGTTTGGTTATAGATGCTGTTCTGGTTCTTTCTCTGGAGGACCCAAGAAATGGGTGTGGGGCACAGTTTGGACACAGAAAAGAAAGGGCAGGGACGGAAGGGCTTCATCTGAGCAGGGAAGGCCCCACTAACGTGGCAGGGGCTGGAGGGGAGGCTGAGGGACCAGAGGGGCATGGCTGAGAAGCCTGAAGGTGCCCCTCGTTTGAGTTTGCTGGTAGGACATCAGTCTCCAGTTTGCGTTGACTGAATTGCTATTTCCTCATGACTTACACAAGCCGTCAGCAAGGCTTCTTAGTGCCACAACTAGCCTGGGGCTGGTGTTGCCTTGCGCAATGAAGGGAAGAACAGAGGCTCTCTCTGGGTGGAGGCGATTGGGAGGGTGGCAGCAGCCTGAAAAAGTGATTACAAGGCAGCCTGGAATGATCAGGAAGCAACCAGAGCTGCTGTGCTGATTACACGGAAACAAGACATGTGATTATGGTTTGGTTTCAGAGAGCCGGGTTTTGATTCCTGGGTGTACCTTACAAGCTGTGTGACCTTGAGCAATTTAACTAACCTCCTTGAGCCTCCATTTTACTCTTTGTTAAATGAGAAAAACAGTCCCTACCTCACAGGACTGTCATGGGGATTAAATGAGATACAGCAGTCCCCCCTCAACCGTGGTTTCATTTTCTGAGGTTTCAGTTACCCATGGTCAATCATGGTCTGAAAATATTAAATGGAAAATTCCAGAAATAAACAATTCATAAGTCGTAAATTGTGCACTGTTCTGAGTTGCATGATGAAATCTCGTGCGGTCCAGCTCCGTCCTGCCCGTGAATCATCCCTTTGTCCAGCGCATCCTGCCCGTTACTCACTCGGTAGCTGCCTCGGTTATCAGATTGACTGTCGAGGTGTCCCGGTGCTTGTGTTAAGTAACCCTTATTTTACCTAATACTGGCCCCAAAGCTCAAGAGTTGTGGCGCTGGCACTTCAGATATGCTGAAGAGAAGCCATAAAGTGCTTCTTTTAAGTGAAAGTTGAAAGTTCTAAACTTAAGGAAAGAAAAAAAAATCGTATGCTGAGGTTGCTAAGACCTACAGTAAGAACGAATCGTCTATCCATGAAATTGTGAAGAAGGAAAAAGGAATTTGTGCTACCTTATTTATTTATTTATTTATTTTATTTTTTTGCGGTACGCGGGCCTCTCACTGTTGTGGCCTCTCCCGTTGCGGAGCACAGGCTCCGGAAGCGCAGGCTCAGCGGCCATGGCTCACGGGCCCAGCCGCTGCGCGGCATGTGGGATCCTCCCGGACTGGGGCCCGAACCCGTGTCCCCTGCATCAGAAGGAGGACTCTCAACCACTGTGCCACCAGGGAAGCCCATGTGCTGCTACCTTTTTAAAAATATTTATTTATTTATTTATTTGGCTGAGTCGGGTGTTAGCTGCAGCACGTGGGATCTTCGTTGCCGCATGTGGCATGCTGGCTCTTTTAGTTGCGACATGCTTGCGGGCTCTAGTTCCCTGACCAGGGATCATATCTGGCCCCCCTGCATCGGGAGCGTGGAGTCTTAACCACTGGACCACCAGGAAAGTCCCCAAATTTGTGCTACCTTTGCTGTTGCACCTCAAACTGCAAAAGTTGTGGTCACAATGCATGATAAGTGTTTAGTTAAGATGAAAAAAAGCATTAAATTTGTACAATAAGATATTTTGAGAGAGATAGACCACATTCACCTAACTTTTATTGCAAAATGTCATTATAATTGTTCTATTATTGTTAATTTTTTTTGTTGGTTTGTGTTTTTGAATTTTATTTTGTTATTTTATACAGCAGGTTCTTCTTAGTCATCAATTTTATACACATCAGTGTATACCTGTCGATCCCAGTCTCCTAGTTCATCACACCACCATCTCCTCCCCCCCGCCCCCCCTGCCCCGCGGCTTTCCCCGCTTGGTGTCCATACGTTTGTTCTCTACATCTGTGTCTCAGTTTCTGTCCTGCAAACCGGTTCATCTGTATCATTTTTCTAGGTTCCACATACATGTGTTAATGTTGTTAATTTTTTTAAAAAAATATTTATTTATTTTCCTTATTTTTTTTGGCTGCGTCGGGTCTTAGTTGCGGCACACAGGATCTTTGTTGAGGCATGCGGGATCTTTTTTTCCTTATGGCACACAGTCTCTTTGCCGCGTGCTGGCTTCCCTCTAGTTGCAGTGCTTGGGCTTCTCTCTAGTTGTGGCGTGTGGGTTTTCTCTCTCTAGTTGTGGCACGCAGGCACCAGGGCATGTGGGCTCTGTAGTTTGCGGCACGCGGGCTCTAATTGAGGTATGCGAGCTCAGTAGTTGTGGCGTGTGGGCTTAGTTGCCCTGCAGAGTGTGGGATCTTATTTCCCTGACCAGGGATTGAACCTGCGTCCCTTGCATTGGAAGGTGGATTCTTTACCACTGGACCACCAGGGAAGTCCCTGTTGTTGTTAATTTCTTACTAAGCCTAATTTGTTTACTTTTTTGTTTGTTTGTTTTGGCTGCACGGGCTCTTTTTTGCGGGCTTCTCTCTAATTGCGGTGGGCGGGCTTCTCTAGTTATGGCCCGAGGGTTTCTCTGTAGTTGCGGCAGGCAGGTTCAGTTGCCCCGTGGCATGTGGGATCTTAGTTCCCTGACCTGGGATTGAATCTGCGTCCCCTGCACTGGAAGGCAGACTCTTGACCACTGGACCACCAGGGAAGTCCCACTATGCCTAATTCATAAATTAAACTTTATCATAAGTATGTATATATAGGAAAAAACATAGTATATATCTGGTTTGGTACTATCCTCAGTTTCAAGCATCCACTGGGGGTATTGGAACGTACCTCCCAAGGACAAGTGGGGACTGCTGTGCCGTATGTATAATGCGTGTCATGTAGACTTCAATTCAACCATATGAAATTGCTGTTTTGTGTTCAAATATGGTTGAGAGGTAAACTCATATGGTTTGACCTAATAAGGACCCAACAAACACAGGACATTATTTTTATTGTTGTTGGTATTGTTATTATTATTAAGTACTTCCTCTACAGAAATATTGGCAAGAAGACTGGAGTTCTTGCAGTTGTTCAGAAGGAGAGATGGAACAATTTGGATGTGATATTAAAGGGAAGGGGAGGGCTTCCCTGCTGACACAGTGGTTAAGAGTCCACCTGCCAATGCAGGGGACACGGGTTCGAGCCCTGATCCTGGAAGATCCCACATGCCACGGAGCAGCTAAGCCTGTGCACCACAACTACTGAGCCTGCACTCTAGAGCCCGCGAGCCACAACTACTGAGCCCACGCGCCTACAGCCCCCGCTCCGCAGCAAGAGAAGCCACCACAATGAGAAACCTGCGCACCGCAATGAAGAGTAGCCCCTGCTCACTGCAACTAGAGAAAGCCCGCGCGCAGCAAACAAGACCCAACACAGCCAGAAATAAATAAATAAAATATATTTTTTTAAAAAAAAGAGAAGGGGAGCCAGGCATATCAGAAAATGGGACTCTCAGGTGACAACTGGTACCATCTTGATAACAATTTCTCTCACTTGGTCCATTCACTAAATGTACCTTGGCCTTTAGGTTCTTCTAACCTGTGTTTCCCTTTCAAATCCCCAGCCCCTCTGCAGATTCTACCTGGACCATAATCTGATGAGGGGGCTAGTGGAAGCAGGTGACGAAGAGTCTGGGCTGCAGAGAGGAACCAGGGCGGGGTCCGGGTGGGGTCTCCAGGAGACAGGTGGGAGAGGCCTGTCTTCCTCTGGCCGCAGCTCTCCCTGACAGCAGGGCCAGTGGGCGTAAAGGGCTGCGGGCTTCAGGAGGGCACTGGAGGCTGCAGAGAGAGGAGGCCTTTTCCGGGATGCAGGCAAAGGGCCAGGAGCCAGCCCTCTGGAGAGAGCAGCACGGTCGGGTCCCTCTCACTCTCACTGTGGAAAGAGAGAAGGGAGAGATGGGCAACTTGCGAGGCTCCTTGGGAGCTCTGTGTTCATTTTCGCAGACACTTGAAGAGCAAGATGAGTCTTGTTTCCAAGTGCAGTGGAGGAAGGGCACCCAGCCTACATCCTCCCAGCCCCTCTCCATGTCCCCTACTGGTGTCTCGGCCACTTCAGCAGGACTGGCAGCAGGAGTTGTACTGATTTCTAAGAAAAGGAAAATAGCTTTGTTGGATTTTTTCTGCTTATTATAAAAGATTTAGACAGCTGCATAAAGATTATCTATCTATCTATCATCTATCTATCTATCATCATTTATCTATAAAGTAAACAAGATCATGGCATCATTCCATCATCCAGATATAGCCCCTGTTAGCATTTTGGTGACAAGATTTTCACACTTTGTTTTCTTATGCTTTCATATCCAGGTGACCCAGAAGTCAGCTGGGGTCTTAAGATGAAGATAAGGTGGGCTTGAACCCTTCCTCCCATGCCCATTGGAAATTCCAATTCCCTCCTCAGAACTGAGTTACCCCAGGGAGCCTACATGAGCCCAGTCACATCTGGCTCCTACCTTGCCAACTCCACCGAAATTCTTTTATTATTATTATTTTTAATGTATTTATTTATTTTTGGCTGCGTTGGGTCTTCGTTGCTGCGCCCGGGCTTTCTCTAGTTGCGGCGAGTGGGGGCTATTCTTCATTGCGGTGCGTGGGCTTCTCATTGCGGTGGCTTCTCTTGTTGCGGAGCACGGGCTCTAGGCGCACCGGCTCAGTAGCTGTGGCTTGCGGGTTCAGTTGCTCCCCTGCATGTGGGATCTTCCTGGACCAGGGCTTGAACCGGTGTCGCCTGCATTGGCAGGTGGATCCTTAACCACTGCGCCACCAGGGAAGCCCTCCACCGGAATTCTTAGTCTCTGCTCTGTATCCTTTTGGCTGTTCTCGTGTGTAACTCCTGGGGCAACAGGACCAGATGGTGACTGAGACCTGGAATTTAGCTCCTTTCCTCCATTTCCAGAAACACTCCCTTCATAAGAAGCCAGGTATATACATATTGCAAACATTACTAAGGTAGGAAGGACAATCATGGGGAATACAACCATTTAAAATTGAATGTTGGGAACTTCCCTGGTGTCCAGTGGCTATGACCCTGTGCTCCCAATGCAGGGGTCCTGGGTTCAATCCCTGGTCAGGGAACTAGATCCCACATGCATACCGCAACTAAGAGTTCACATGTCGCAACTTAAGATCCTGCATGCTGCAACCAAAGATTCCGCGTAGATCCCACATGCCGCAATGAAGATCCCACACGTGGTAACGAAGATTCTGCATGCTGTAGCTAAGACCCGGCGCAGCCAAATAAATAAATAAATAAATATTTTAAAAAATACAAATAAAATTGAATGTTGACAAGCTGTTAAGAAAAGTCCTTGGATCCTCTCTCAGGGCGCCCATCCCACCCTCCTTCCTTTCCTTGTTCCTTCCACAGTTCATGTTATTCTTGTTTTTTTTAAATAAATTTGTTTATTTATTTATTAATTTAATTTTTGGCTGCGTTGGGTCTTCGTTGCTGCGCGTGGGCTTTCTCTAGTTGTGGCGAGTGGGGGCTACTCTTCGTTGCGGTGCACGGGCTCCAGGTGCGCAGGCTCAGTAGTTGCAGCATGCGGGCCCTAGAGCGCAGGCTCAGGAGTTGTGGCGCATGGCCTTAGTTGCTCCGCGACATGTGGGATATTCCTGGACCAGGGCTTGAACCCGTGTCCCCTGCACTGGCAGGTGGATTCTTAACCACTGCGCCACCAGGGAAGTCCCTCCCTCATGTTGTTCTTAATGCATCTCTCTCACAGGCTGGTCTGAGAGTTAATGCCCTTGGGTGCACACTTTCCTCCTCAAGTGGTTTATCAAAGTGTGATCTTACAGAGAGACAATTCTTTCCCCAAGGAACCTGCTGCCATCTGTTAAGATGACAATTCTTTCCATCCTGCTAGACACATCTCTTTTTCTTTTAAACAAAAATGAGCTCATTCTATACATCCTCTATGACAACGGAACTGATAGTTTTTCCTCCATTTTACAAAAGAGGAAACTGAAATGAGTCTTGCCTGTTGCCTAAAAGCTGCTCTACCCAGCTCTTCACCTGGCCTGGACTTCAGGGCAGGGAGAGCTATGCCCTGGGGTTGTACACACTTGTAAACATCTCTAATTAATGTGCTTAATATTGTGTTTCTTTTTAAAAATATTTATTTATTTATTTATAGTTGGTTGCACCGGGTCCTAGTTGCGGCAGGCGGGGCTCCTTAGTTGCGGCCTGTGGGCTCCTTAATTGTGGCATGTGAACTCTTAGTTGTGGCAGGCATGTAGGATCTAGTTTCCTGACCAGGGATTGAACCCAGGCCCCTTGCATTGGGAGTGTGGAGTCTTAACCACTGTGCCACCAGGGAAGTCCCTTTTGTTTCTCATTAGTTTCATCTTCCCTTCAGAATGTAAACTCAGTGTGGTCACAGGCTGTGCATTTTGCTCACTGCTCTGTCTTCAGAACTAAGCACAGAATAGGCTGTTTCTTCAGAGAAATGGAGTCAACAGGATGTGTATATGTAGAGAGAAATAGTTATTTTAAGGAATTAGCTCAGGTGATTATGAGGGCTGGCAAGTCGAAACCCTTGGGTTGGGCTGGCAGGCTGGAGACCCAGGGAAGAGCAGTTCGAGTCTGAAGTCTGTCAAGTTAGAGAATTCCTTTTTTGCTTAGGGGAGGTTAGTCTTCTGTTCAGTTCAGTCCTTCAGCTGATTGGATGAGACCCACTCACATTATGGAGGGCAATCTACTTTACCCAAAGTCTGCCAACTTACATGTTAATCTCATCCAAAAACACCCTCAGAGAAACATCTGGAATAAAGTTTGACCAAATATCTTTTAACTGTGCCCCGCCTAGTTGACACATAAAATTAACCATCACGACATACACATGATAACTCTTTGTTGAATGAGGGGCAGAGTGAATGAATGAATGAACGAATGAACTTCAGGAGGGTGAGGGTCTTGCCAGGGTCACACAGCTGGCAAAAAGAAGGCCCAGGTCTTCAGAACTCAATGCAGGCAGCTGTTCTTTCCACCCTACCACAAGGCGTCTTGGAATGGTGACCAGAGCCAGCCTTGTGTGGTTCCTAGGGCTGTTGTCAGAGCACAGAAGACATTCTCCTGCAAGCATTTTACATTCCACAAAGGTCTTTGCTCATGTCTGGCATCATTACAAAATGCTCCTGTCTGACATTATTACAAAATGTCTCTTTTGATAGAAATTGCCACTACCTATGTGACCTGAAGCAACCAAGAACTTCTTCTTTTACAAAAAGGAGAGCCTCACCTAAAATCTTCTCCTGCAGGCATGAATAAGCTAAGAGCTGAACACTCTGGTGTGAAGATCTGACCCTAACCCACTAACCTGCTCATCAAATCCTTGCATGCTTCCCTTTGCGCTCCCTACTCTCCAGCCAGACTAAGCTACTTCCTGTTCAAGGTACAGACCCTGCAGTTAATTCTCTCTGTTGTGTTTCACCTGGTGCTGTTATCACACCTGGAATGTACCTCCCCCTCCTCTACATTTTATCCATCTATTTATTCAACAAAAATTTCTTAAGCACCTACAACAGGGCATGTAGTGGGACTTAGCACCGGGGACACAGTGATGAACGGAGAGATAAGGTGTCTGCCCTTCTGGAGTGCACATGCTAGTATTGGGAAAACAGACACAACTCCAGCCAGCAAATTGAAGAAGATAATTTCAGGTGGTGATAAGCGCTGGGAAGAAAACCAGGAAGTAATAACTGTTTGCAAGAGGCTGACGTGAAAGATAGTGATGTGGGGGAGGAATGTAATTTAGATTGGAGCTCAGGGCTGCTGTTTGAGGTGAGACCCCAGCCACGTGGGGAGTGGGGGAAGAACATTCTAGGTAGAAGGAACAGTTAAGTGTAAAGAAAAATCTTGTACCTATTATGTAGTTTCTGTCAGACATGTGCTAGGCTCTGGGAATACAAAGATAAATAGGGCATGGTCCTTTTCCCTAAAGAGTTCCTTATTTGGAGGGAAGACAGAAATGACACGGACACCGTCCGGGAGATCTATCCGGACCAGCAACCAATGACCTCACCCCTGGCAGCCATATTTGTACTCTGCGGTTATGGCTGATTGGTTGGGGGGGAGGTCACCTGACTTAAGCAGGACCAATCAGGTTTCCTTCCCTCAGGACCACTGAATAGGGGTTCAGACACTACCCTTGCTTGTAGCCGGCACTAGAACCTTTATGAACTCAGTATGTCTTGAGCAGCTATCGTCAGGGTGACTAACCCTCCTGATTTTCCCAGGACTGAGAGGTTGCCGTGGAAAAACGAAGAGAGTCCCGGGATGGTTGGTTGCCCTATTTGCTGGGTTCCAGACTGAGTGTTAAACCTGAGAATTTAGGAGCTGCGGGTGGTCAGACCCATCACTTTGGCTGGAGCCGCAGAAGCAGCTGGTCTGTAGATAGAGAAGAATGGGGCGAGGTGAGAAACAGAGATTGAGTTCCTGGGATTCTATTCTTGGTCCCAGGTCTTTCCAGAGCCAGTCTACATCCCTCTGTATTCTCTGACACCCCGTTCCCGTACAATAAATCTCCTTTGTCGGCTTAAGTTAGCTGCAGTGGGTTTCTGTTACTTGCAACCAGAGAGACAATGGCTGTGAACAACTATAACTCAGGAGGTGTATGCTTAACAGAGGTGTCTGCAGTCCGGGGTACAGTGAGGATGTGGCCTCCCTACTCGGCTACATCCCCAGGAAAGCCTTTCCCAACTCAAGCTATGGTCTCTGTCTCTCAACTCCCAACACCTCCATCTGACCCTTGCTCATAACACTTACTCCTCCCTTATAATGTCACCTTCTAGCCCGTAAAGATTCAGGTACTTTGAGAAGTCTTTGTACTTCTCCCCAAACATAGTGTCTAATGTGGCTTTTATATGGAAAGTGCTTGGTTCAGTTATTATATGCAATAAAGGGTCCTACACAGCCAGGGGCGTGTCAATATTCTTACTGGGTAATAATAATATCTTGCACTTGTGCAGTGCTGCCCTATATAAAGCTTTTTTTTTTTTTGGCCGAGCCGTGTGTCATGCGGGATCTTAGTTATGTGAACCTGGGCCCTCTGCAGTGAGGGCACAGAGTCTTATCACTGGACCACTAGGAAATTCTCTATAAAGCATTTTCAAGTTCATTAGCTGATGGGCATCCAACTCTTCAAAATTTGAATATTAGTATTAATAATAGTAGCTGCTCTTTATTTTGTGCATACGCTATGTGCTAGGTGAGGCTTAGAGAGAATAAGTGATTTGCCCAAGATCCCCAAATTTATATGTCACGGATCTGGCCATAGAACCTCATTTTCAGGCTACAAATCCATGCGCGCTCTGCCCTGGCAGGATCTCTGGGGCAGTGTGCAGGCTGCTGACCCCTCCCCTGGACAGCCTGTGGTCTGAGTCAAGTCCTTTGGGCTAGCCGTGCCTCTGCCTTGACCCTCTCCAGTAGGGCAGGCCTCAGGTCACTCAGTTTGCCAGTCTGGCCAAGTCAGACGAATTCGGCTCCCTGGAGCCGCTGTGGTTGCCATGGTACCATCCCTGGGCTCCTCTCAGTGTAAACCTGGGGGCTAGCTGTTTTGAAGCAAATTCTCCCACGAATGTGGGCAACTAGCAAACAGCCTGCCTCTCCTTGGAGCTCTTTTTGATGCCTCGCAGGTGGGTCTTAGGGCCATGAAGTTCAACTCGTCCATTTAACAGGTGAGGAAACTGAGGCCCAGGGTGCTTAGTGTTTCACAAAGAGGTTTTGTGCCGTGGCCAGGAGGGTCTCTGGAGTCAGAGAGACCTGGGTTGCAATCCAGCCCCTGCATGACATCGGGCGAGTTCCTGAACTGCTCTGAGCCTTGGATTCCTCGTCTGTAAACTGAGGATCATGACACTTCTTCCCTGAAAGAGTTAGGTGAAGGGTTAAACCACATCATATACATAACAGTGCTTCCAAAGTGCCTGGTATGTGAAGAGAGGCAGTTGCCCAAGGTCACCCTGCCCGGTGTGGGAGAAAGCACATTGTTACATGATTCAGGAGACATAGGTTCTGGTCTTGACTTTGCTACTAATTTGCTGCGTGTAAGTCCCTTCACCACTCTGGACCTCAGCATCTTTTTTTTTTTTAAATTAATTAATTAATTAATTTCTGTGTTGGGTCTTCATTTCTGTGCGAGGACTTTCTCTAGTTGCAGCGAGTGGGGGCCACTCTTCATCGCGGTGCGCGGGCCTCTCACTATTGCAGCCTCTCTTGTTGCGGAGCACAGGCTCCAGACGCGCAGGCTCAGTAGTTGTGGCTCACGGGCGCAGTCGCTCCGCAGCATGTGGGATCTTCCCAGACCAGGGCTTGAACCCGTGTCCCCTGCATCGGCAGGCAGGCTCTCAACCACTGTGCCACCAGGGAAGCCCCTGGACCTCAGCATCTTTTTCTGTAAACGAAGGGAGGGTTGGATGAGACGATGCCTAAGTTTTTTTTTCCCCAGTCCTACAGTTCTGTACATCTGGTGACAGAATGCTAGTCCCAGGGCTCCTAACGTTGTGTTTGTTCACCACACCACCCTGCCTCACCGCCAGAATGGCCCTGGGAGGCCAGCACCCTGAGCCCCAGGGCCCTTTGCAGGAGGGGGAGAGATGCCCCTGAAGGCAGGATCTCTCCACAAGGGCTGAGACTGTCGGCACTTGGTCTAGTCCCCCAGTGTCCTCCTCTGGTTCAGAGTCCTGCCCAGGCTTTGAGGGGAGGACAGGGATGGGTGGAAAGGGGAAGAAGGAGGCCAGGGACTTGCCGGTGGGGAATACCCATCTGAGGAGGTCAACCGAAAGCAATTTCTAATACCGTCAAGTGTGGAGTGTGGAGATGAGAGAAGCGCAACGTCAGTGCTACTGGAGAGTAATTACTGAGCTTAGACAAGGAGGAGAGATGGGAGTGGGTGGCATTAGGGATCCAGTGGAGGGAATGGGAATCCAAATTCGGGGCAGGGGGAGGTGAGTGGTGGGAAGGGGAACTGAAGGGAATGAGCGGAGAAGAAAAAGTAGAGACAGGAAAGGGAAGAACTACTTTTTGTAGAAGGAAAATGACAGCCTGATAGAAAAAAACAGGAGACAGATGGAGCACGTTCACTTCCACCATCCTGTGGAGGCAGGCGGGGAGGTAGTGTGCACTGTCCTTGAGGGTAAGTCCGCGGAAGGCCCTTCTCCCCACTGTGCAATGCTTGCTGGGCTGGGCTGCTGGGGCCCCGGGCCTCCGAGGCCCCTCGCCTTCTGCCTGTAGCACCGAGGCCTCTATTCACGCAGAGGTAGTTGGCACTGAGCTGCGGAGGTCTGAGCCTGTCCCGTACTCTCCTCCCAGCCACTGTTCCTTCCCTGCTGCCACTCACTCATCTTTCAAGCCCCACCCCCCTTTTCTTTTAAAGATTGGTTTTTGACGTGGACCATTTTTAAAGTCTTTATTGAATTTGTTACAATATTGCTTCTGTTTATGTTTTGGTGTTTTGGCCGAGAGGCACGCAGGATCTCAGCTCCCCAACCAGGGGTGGTACCCCTTGCACTGGGAGCGTGGAGTCTTAACCACTGGACCACCAGGGAAGTCCCTCAAGTCCCTTCTAATCCCTCCCCTCATCACCCCCCACTCTAAACAAACACATCCTGCAATTTGACACTTGGGCATGAACTCCAGGCAGGCCCCAGCACACTTACCCAACACTGGCTAAATGCCAGGGACGGATCCATCTAAATCTGGGACCACTTTGCCTCACAAGATTGAGAAAGGAAGTTTGATACAAACATGGGTTCTTGTTATTAATATTAGGCATGATTATTGTAAGAATAGTACTAGCTAAGACAAGAGCTTATTGAGGACATCCCTGGTGGCACAGTGGTTAAGAATCCGCCTGCCATCGCAGGGCACACGGGTTCAATCCCTGGTCTGGGAAGATCCCACATGCTGCGGAACAACTAAGCCCACATGCCACAACTACTGAGCCTGTGCTCTAGGGTCCACGAGCCACAACTACTGAAGCCTGCGTGCCACAACTACTGAAGCCTGAGCTCCAGGCTTCAGTACTAGAGCCCGCGCTCCACAACAAGAGAAGCCACTGCAGTGAGAAACCCGTGCACTGCAACGAAGAGTAGACCCCGCTCACTGAAACTAGAGAAAGCCCATGCACAGCAACTAAGACCCAATGCAGCCAAAAATAAATAAATAAAATAAAATAAATTTTAAAAAAGAGCTTATTGAATGTGTCAGGCACTGCAACAAGCTCTGTGTTTGTATTACCTCATTTATCTCCTTCATAATCCTATAAAATATGTATTATTATCATTTCCTCTTAATAGATGAGGAAAGTGAGGCTTTGTGAAGTTGAGAAACTTATCCAGAATCACATAACTAGCATGTGGCCAACCCAGTTTTCAAACCCATACTCTTAGAGAGTCCCACCTCCCAGTCTCCAAAGTTGTAGTCATGCCAATAAACCATGTCTACTTATTCTTGTGTCATTCTTCTTGGATGTTACCCACACACTGGTACCTCCTTTAGGAATGCTTTAAGCTACAAGTAACCAAAAAACCATGACTAGGAGTGGCTTAAACAAAAGGTCTTGAAGTCCAGAGCCGGGACACTTAGAGTTCAACAACATCACCGAATACCCAGGCTTATTCTGTCTTTCTACTGACAACCTCACCTACTGGTTTTTCATTTTTATGCTTATTGATTTGTAATTGCAGGATGGCTGCTATAGCTCCAGGCATCATACCAGCATCCCAGGGGGTTTGGGCAAACAGTTTTCTTCTGATGCGGCTTTACTTTTTATTCTGGAAAAAATGATGTCAAGCAGACTTCTCTATACATCTCATTGGTTACATATCCGTCCCCAGACCAATCACTGATGTAGGAAGTTATGTATCGTGATGACTCCTGCTTAACAGATCACACCAAAACCTCGGGACCGGAAATAAGCATTCATTATTGCCATGAGTCTGTGGATCACTGAATCGTTCTGCTGATCTGAGCCAGGCCTGGCTGATCTTGGCTGGGCTTCCTCCTGTGCCTGTGGTCAGCTGTTGGGTCGGCTGGGAGTTGCCTGGTCTAGGACGGCCTGACTTCCTCACATGTCTGCTGTTGGCTGGTTGCCAACTGGGGCGATGGCGTGACTAGGCGTCTCATCCAGCAGGTTAGCCCAAGCTTGTTTCCATGGCAGTGATAGGGTTCCACGATATTGGGTGGAAGAGGGCAAGGCCTCCTGTGGCCTGGACTCTGGACCGGTACACTGTCATTTCCATCGTATTCTTATGGGCAAAGCAAGTCACAAGCTGGGCCGGGTACACGGGTGGTGAAATAGATTCCATTGCTTGATGGGGAGAGCTGCACAGATGCAGAGAGTAATGAAGCATTGTGACCGTTTTGCAATCTACCACAGATTACCATGATTCATTTAGGCCAGTTCATCCCCTGAGGCAGGGAAAGGGCTCCCTTACCCCAGATCAAGGGAATACCCCTACCTCCTGATCAGGTTACGGTTGCAGGAAATAAAGGGAGGACGTGGCTCGCGGGCAGACTTGACAGTGTCTGGACAGGGGGTTAATCCCAGGCACAAGGAGGAGGAGGGAGAGTTTGCAGCTTCAGTTTCTCCAGGTCACCTTTCTTCTTCTGAAGAGGGTAATTTTCATCTGTCTTTTGTTGATGCCTGGTCTGGGCCTCATGATGGTTCCTCTAACAGGCATATGCATTTCTTCCATGACACTCAGATGCAAAAAAAACAACTAAAAAAAATGAACTCTACCTCTGCCCCCATCCACTAGGGTTGTGGGAAAATCCAGTGTCAGTCACTGGAGGGCAGGCCAGGGGGTCATCTAGTCCTTCTGCCTGAGGTTTGCCTGATCTAGGAAACATGGGGCAAAGCCTTTGGCATTTGGTCCATTCAGGTTCCTTCTGAGGTACTTTTGTCCAAGCCCCAGGGGTCCCTTCGGAAGCAAGAGACTCTATCTCTGCTCTCTTGACCCTGAACTTATTGCAAAATTTCCAGGCCCATGGGAATTCCCTGGTGGTCCAGTGGTTAGGACTCCGCACTTCCACTGCCAGGGGCCTGAGTTCAATCCCTGGCTGGGGAACTAAGATCCCCACGAAGCCGCAGCGCAGCCAAAAAGAAAAAGAAAAAGAAAACTTCCAGGCTCTCACTAACCATTAAAATCTTCACTCAAGGAACCTACGACCTCCTCTGTCCTTCCCTTCTCAAAGAATCAAACTGTCTCCTGCCTTGGTCACCCTCTCTCTCCAGCTCCATTCCCTCCTCTTCCTGACAGACCCAGGCCTCCCGGCAACATCCGGGTGGAATAGTTTTCTAGGAACTCAGGACCTGACTATGCTTCTGGGAGGAAGATGAGCCCCAAGAGAGCGGACGATATGTGATAGAAATTAATCTGAGGGAGGAGGGAAGAAAGCAACATCTCAGTTGAGACGGGGCGGGGGTGTAGGAGCAGGTTTGGTGACAAAGGGGCTTGGGAGCCTGCAGTAGAGTATTCCAGGCAGAGACGCCATCACCACAGTGATAGCTAACATACTGAGCACTGCCTACATGCCAGGTTCCACGAAGCAGGTGCTTTTGCCGTTCCCACTGCATGAAACTTTCAGAAGAAGTTAAGGAACTTGCCCAAGGACGTGCAACTAGTGAGTTGCTGAGCTGGGATTTTCAGTCCAACCAGTCTGATGCCAAAGCCCCACTCTTAACTACTTAGATGAACTCAGATGTGAGAGAAGCAGGTTATCTGGAGAACCATAAGGAGTTTATTTTGGCTGGAACATAGCGTGTGAAGGGGAAGGTGGTACAAGAGGCTAGCAAGGCAGAGAGAGGCGCACGTGTGAAGAATCCTGCAGCCACGTTTCTGCTTGCAGTCAGCGAGCCTGGAAGCAAGGGCTCAATTTCAGAGTCTATTTCAATAATTTCAGCAAGAAATGATGATGCATAGACTAGGCAGACAGTAGTAAAAACAAAGAACAATGGCAGGATTCACGGGTTATTAGGAAGATTGCACAGGACTTGGTGATTACCTAGAGGTGGGGGTTTGGAGGAGGGAAGAGAGAGGGGTCAAGAGTGACCCTCAGGCTTCTGATTTGGGCAACTAGACGGAAGGTCCCAACGCTATTTCCTTCGCTGGCTTGCTATGAAATCATCTCATCCAGGCTCTCTAGCTATCTGTCATCCTAGCTATAAAATGAACATAATGAAACCTGACCTTCCCATTATCCAGATGGTGTCAAGATAATATGAAGTCATCAATTTCGAAGTGCTCCGGAAAGTCAAAAGTACTTTGCAAATGCAAGTGGTTATTATTTTATGGTTCTTGCTAAGGTCCTTCCTCCTCCTGGGGCTTGCAGATGGAGCCAGACTAAAGGCAACCCAGGGGAGCTGCTCGCTCACTCACTCACTTAGAGGCAGCCACACTATTTCCATCAGGCGGTGTCTCTTTGGCAGGTGGGTGCCACAGTCCCACGTACTAAATTGTTAATAGCTTCCCCGGGGAGTTCCTTTCTGCTCCGACTCCTTCAGAAAATTTCTGTTTCTCTACCACTGACGCCTTCTGATGCCCTGGGTTGGCCCAGGATTCCCCATCCATTTTTGTTTTTGTTCTAATCTGAAGTCAAGGATGGGGTCGAGGAAAATGGAAGCGTTTGGCAGCCCAGGCATGGAGGGCTGCATCTTCTCTGCTCCACCAAGAGCAGGGACGGACTCAAGAATCTCCTGAGTTCACGTGACTCATCACCCTCCACAACGGGGAAACTGCTGAACAGAGACAGCAGCCATGGGTTCTGGTGTGTTTTGGGGTGATGACTTTCTAGGCTCTGCTCTGAGAGGCAGTAGTGTGGTTGTCTGGAGTGGCTTTTGGGCGGGTCACACAGACCTGGCTTGGCATCCCTGCTGTGGCGTAGGCACGTAACCTAACCTCTGCAAAACGGAATAACAGTAGAAAGACCTCACACCTCTAGAGCTGCCGAGAATTAAATGAGATAAGCCACAGAACACTTGGCCCCGTGCGTGGCACACAGCAAGTTCTCTCTAAATGGTAGCCAACAGGATTATTTATGAGTTGTGACCACAGAAATGAGACTGTCTTTTAAAGATAAATAGACTAGGGGCTTCCCTGGTGGTGCAGTGGTTGAGAGTCCGCCTGCTGATGCAGGGGACACGGGTTCGTGCCCCGGTCCAGAAGGATCCCACATGCCACGGAGCGGCTGGGCCCGTGAGCCACGGCCGCTGAGCCTGCGCGTCCAGAGCCTGTGCTCCGCAACGGGAGAGGCCACAGCAGTGAGAGGCCTGCGTACTGCAAAAAAAACAAACAAAAACAACAGATAAATAGACTAGAACACTCACATTTGGGTAAGGGTTGATCTCTTCAAAGTATTCATTTTGGGAGGCCATTGGGGAAACCCCTTTAGATGCCTTTCAAGTTCCCATGTGTCCTTCCAATGTCCTGGGTGGGGGAGGAATTCAGCTCCTTAGTCACTTGGGGCTGCTGTAACAAAGTTCCATAACTGAGTGGCTTAGCAACAACAGACTTATTTCTCACAGTTCTGGAGGCTGGACGTCTCAGGGTACCAGCAGAGTCGGGTTCTTCCAGGCTGCAGACTGCTGCCTCTCGGCAAGCAAACTCTGAAAAGGCACAGCCCATGACAGCACGTGTGCTTTCTTAGCAATGATGTCGCTCTTTACTTGGTCATTTACATATCTGTCACAGCTTCTTGACTGCGAGCTCCTTTAAGAGAGCAATGGTCTTACTCATGCTCCTGGTTTCGTAACTCATGCTCATGCAGCCCTTTCTCAGTTGGAAGAGCATCTGTCGTTTCACCAGATCCTCACCCAAATCCTGCCCTTCTCTACTTTATGGATGATAAAACTAAGGCTCAGAGAAGTTAAGGGAAACTTTTTCTGTCATTTGCCTCCACCATAGCTATGGCTTTCCACCATAGCATTTCCTTACCCAGGAGGGATTCAAAAACATCGTGGAATACAATGAAAAAACATTCTCTTCAGCCCAGTATGGCTGGGGTATGCGATTAGGGTGGGGTTAGGGGTGGAGTCAGAAGAGGGCGGCAATAAACTCTGGTTAGGACCAGACTGGGGAGGGCCCCAAATGCAACGCCAAAGGGGTGAGGGCAGACTCGCTTGGTGACAGCCAGAAGCCAAGGGTGGGGGGTGGAGCGGGGAACTAGTATAGATGGTCTCCGATTTACGGTGGTTCGATTTATGATCTTTTGACTTTACAATAGTGCAAAGCTGATACACATTCAGTAGAAACCATACTTTGAATTTTGATCCTTTCCAGGCTTGTGATATGCGGTATGGTTCTCTCCTGTGACGCTGGGCAGCGGCAGCGAGCCGCAGCTCCCAGTCAGACAGGCAATCCCAACAGCAAATAACCAGTTACAACATCCCGCACCCACACAACCATGCTGGTTTTCAGTACAGTATCCAATAAATTATATGAGATAGTCAACACTTGCTTATAAAACAGGCTTGATGTTAGATGGTTTTGCCTGACTGTGGGCTAATGGAAGTGTCCTGAGCATGTTTAAGGTAGGCTAAGCTATGATGTTCGTTAGGTTGGGTGTATTAAATGCATTTTTGATTTACCATGATATTTTCAACTGACGTTAGGTTTATTGGGACGTAACCCCATTGTAATTGAGGAAGATCTGCACTTCAGTTCCAAATAAGATGTGACTGCAGAGTTGATGCAAAGGGTTTCAGTTGCTTAAAAGAATTCCTAGGTCCTATATGAAGCTATAAATGCTGTGTCTCCCTCATCAGAATGGCAGCTCACCAAAGTTGGAACTGAGCTTTCTAGTCAACCACGCATCAAGCACTAAGGTGGAGGTACGGAAGTGCACAAGACCTATTGTAGACGTAATACACACAAATCCAATGATTGCCCAGATAAATATGTGGGAAATTCTGTAAGGAAGAGGTACGGGACGCTATGAGAGTAACAAGGACACCTGGTCTACCTGCATGTGTGTGTGTGTGTGTGGGGGGGCAGTCAGTGAAGCTTTCATGGAGGAAGTGATATTTAAGCTGAAACTTGAAGGATGAATAGCACTTAGCCTGAGGAAATGGCCGAGCCTTCCAAGTGGAAGAAATAGAATACGCAAATGTCCTGAAGTTGGAAAAACTTTGGCTTGTTGGAGGGGTTGGGAGGGGGCCAGGACTCTAGTAAAATAGCCCTCCTTCTTCCTGTCTCAATGTCTCTCCCCTGGCACCAGAAGAGTCTCTGTGGATAGCAGCCCCTTTGGGACAAGGGAGAGAGTTCTGGCAGCATATGTGACCACAGAGCAAAAATCACCAGTCTGACGAGTCCTTAGATGATTGGGTGGGACAGCCTTGGGGTGGGGAGTCTGCTGTAGCTTGTAGAGGGGCTTGGACAGCAGCTGGGAGGGGCACAGAGAATGGACAGAGGGTGAACTTGGGAATTCTGTCTTGGTTCTCTCTGGGAAAGGGTAAGGGCCTTGCACATAGACAGATGACTCAAGCCAGAGAGTGATGTGAATGAGGGGTCCTTGCCCAGCCAGTCACAGGGCCAAGAGTGTCACCCCAGAGCCCAGGAGCCCCAATATTGTCCCATTCCATTCCCCTTGGGACTTTTATTCATCCAACAAGTATTTCCTGAGCACTCACTATGACCCCAGCCTTCCACTGGGTCCAGGGATCAATCAGGTCTGGTCTTCTGAAGGAGAAAACAAACTTGGATAGAAATAATTACCATGTGGGATAATTTAGTCTAGTCTTCTCGTCTGTAAACTGGGGACACTAATAATAGAATCTATGCCAAAGTGTTGCTGCATGGATAAAGGGCTCAGCACAGTGCTGGAACAGTAGGGAGAATGTTCTGGGAAGGACAGGAGTCCCAATAAGGAGGATGGCTCTGGGTCTGGGCTGGTCAGGTTAGGGAGAAGGTGTCAGAAATAGCCCCCTTCCATCTGCACCTACAGCAGCCAGAGTGATCTGTAAGGTGGTCTTTGAGACCCTGCCCACCACCTCATCCCCTTCTCCCCACACTCCCTTTCTGCCTTCTCCTCTTCCTGGCCTTTAAATCCCTCTGACCACAGGGTCTTTGCACATGTGGCTTCTTTGTCTGACATGCTCTTCCCTAGTTTTTCCCTAAGTCAGTCCCTCCTCACACTTCACATCTTACCTTAGGTGTCATTTCCTCAGGGAAGCTGTCCTGACCCCTGGGTTTTGTAGGTCCTGCCACAGGAATTCCTTGCTTTCTTTCACTTTTTCTCCGTGTGTAACTGTATCTTCATCAGTCTGGTCCTGGGATTGATGTCTGTCTCCTCCACTGGGCTGTAAGGAGGCAGGGGTCGCATCTGGTTTTCTGCACTAGTGGCTCCCCAGTAGTACCTGGTTCTTATATTCGGCACCCAGAAAAGATCTGTTGAGCAAATGAATGGAGTAAAAGAAAGCCATGGATAGTAATGGTTATTTACGGAGCATTTACTGTGTACCCGGCACTGAGCTAAGTTCTTTACCCGCATCATCTTACTAATTTCCCCAACAACCCTCTGAAGGAGGTGGTGCGATTATCCTCATTTTTCAGAAGAGAAAAATGAAGTTGAGAGAGGTTAAGTGACTTGCTCAAGGTCACTCTGTTAGTGCAGGAGTGGGAGGTGGAATTCATATAAAGGTCCTTCCAATCCCCAAGCGGCAGAGGATGCAGAAGTGAGTCCCGGCTGGGGTGGGGGCGCAACCGAGCCGGCAGAACATCCCTAGGGAGAGAGTGGGTAGCTTCCCTGGCTCCACTCCAAGTTGGTGGTGCAATGCCCGGCCCCCGTAGCGGGCGCAGACTGGCTGCCGCCTCCGGGCCACGTGGTGCGCGCGGCGGGCGCGTCCGAGGAGCCCGCAGCGGCTCCTGGCTCAGAGCGGTCTGGGCTCGGAGAGCGGGCGGGAGCTGGGGGCCGGGCCGGTGCGGGCGGCGAGGCGGGCGGAGGGGGCGCGGAGATAGCCGGGCTGTCGGGGCGCAGCAGCCGGCGGCGTCGGGGCCGCGGCCTCGTCCCTTGGCGCGCCGCTCGCACCGGGTCTCTGCGCCCAGGGCGCACGGCGGGCAGAGACGCGGGGCCGGCCGCCTGGCCGCCATGGAACCGGCCCCCTCCCCCGACGCCGAGCTGCGGTCCTTGCTCCTCGCCAACGCGTCGGACGCCTTCCCCAGCGCGGGCGCCAATGCGTCGGGGCCGCCGGCAGCACGGAGCGCCTCGTCCCTCGCCCTGGCTATCGCCATCACCGCGCTCTACTCGGCAGTGTGCGCCGTGGGGCTGCTGGGCAACGTGCTCGTCATGTTCGGCATCGTCCGGTGAGTGCGCTGCGGGCTGGTGCGTCGGGCTATGCCCCGGGGTGGGGTGGGGACTACGGACCTGGGACCCTGACCTCAGACCCCGCACTCCCGGGGCCTCTGCACTTCCTGAAGGAGGCGCCCGGGGCTCAGCGGAAAGACGACTTCCATCTCGAGGGGGACGCTGGCGCGCGCGCGCGTGCGCGTGCGTGTGTGCGCTCCCGCGTTTAACTAATAACATTTAATCATCTGTTGGCATCTCCTATTTCTCTATCAATCTATGTGGGACAGTTTGGCGACAGTTGTGTGTCTGTCACAGTTTGTGAGTGCGTGATTTTGTTTGTGACAGTACAGATGTGTGTTTGGACCTCCAAAAACCTGGTAGGGGTGGGCAGAGATGCCGGAAGTGCCATGGGCCTCTGGGGAGACGGCAGTGTGTGAGCTGACTGCACAGGTGAGGGCACAGGAGCGCTTGTGTGACCGCATCATGCGGAGGTGGCACTTACCAAGTCACACTCGGGGATCTTCTGCTGGGGTCCCAGTGTTGGTGTGTGTGCTTGTCTCACACTGTCAGCTTGTGATTCTCTCTGTAGGAGCACGTGACAGTGTGACTTGTTTCTTGTCAGACCCCTGAAACCCTCGGAGGAGGAGAGCATCCAGAGTGGCTTTGGACACTTGTGTTTGTGCACCTGTGTGTGCGTTTGTTAAGGGGTAGCCATGGTTCCTGGGTACAGTGGGCCAGCTAGTCGCTCTCTGCTTCCTTCCCCAGTGGCCCTCTAGTCCATGGCTCTGGACGTGATTCAGAGAGACCTCAGATCCTCCTCACAAATGCTCCCTCTCACCTTCTCCTCCTCTCCTCTAACAGTCTTTTGTTTTATGGAAAAGACAAAAGTGATTTGTTTGGGCTGGAGTGGAGTTTGTACTTTCATCTGAGGAAGTGAAGTTCGCTTCTTGGTATCTATGTTCAGTGCGGGGACCTTCTCAGAGAGTCTAAAACATCATTGGCTTGTCCAAAAGGAGCCTTCCTGACCCAGCTCTGTCAGTGCAGACACTGGCAAAAAGAATTGAAAGGAAACTCCCATCCTTATAACAACAAAGATGCCCGGATATTTACTGTTAGTTGGAAATGGGTCATCCACGGTGGTTGACCAAGAGTACAACCCTGAACATCTCTGGGCTCTGGTGTCACCAAGCCGGGCAGAAGGCACAGGGCAGATTGTGGATTCTGAGGTGGGAGATGTGAACTGTGGTCTTGGTGCAGTCGCTGATGCCTATCACATTGGGGGCCCATTCCCCCTGCCCCACCATCTGCCCCATCTGCCTCGGCTTCCCTGTCTGAGGGATAGAGACCCAACCTCCTCAGTTGGGAGTATGAATTCCAGAGTCTGGGGTCTCTGCCAGGCAGGGTGCAGCATACAGGAGAGTTGCGTTGGTGTGTGGGTATTGAGGGAGCTTTGGCGTAGATGACTCCAGGGGAAACTTTGCTCCCCCAGGAAGAGTGGAGGGCACAAGAACGTCCTGTGCTTTCAGTGACTCATCGCCAGCCACAGTGGGAAAATTCCCCCAAGCACAGGCAGGATTGATCTTTGCTTTGCATTTTTGTCGGGGATGCTCCCCTCTTTACCTTCGGAAGTAGTGTGGCATGTAGACTTGGGTCAACCTGAGTGTTAATCCCAGCCACGAACTGGCTCTGTGACTTGGGTAAAACACTTAGTCTCTTTGAGCCTCAGTTTCTTCATCTATAGAATGGGGGAATAATAGAAGCTTCCTCGACAGGGTTTTTGTGAGGTGTCACTGAGCGGCATATATAATGCAGCTGGCGTGGTGCCTGGACCCAATAAGTGGAAGCTGTGTGTACGATGCGGATGAGTAATTTTCCAGATTCTTCAGAATCCAGTGCCTACAACAGAGGAGAGTGAGGGGGCGCTTGTCCTAAGGTGGGCCTGGGAGTAGCTCTGATTCAGGGAGTCCCAGGTTCCT
The DNA here is from genome assembly GCF_949774975.1 of Lagenorhynchus albirostris. NCBI lineage: Eukaryota > Metazoa > Chordata > Mammalia > Artiodactyla > Delphinidae > Lagenorhynchus > Lagenorhynchus albirostris. The sequence continues at coordinate 163,824,666 of NC_083096.1, read as the reverse complement.
GGCACTTGCGCTCTCTAGGGGGGCTCTAAGTGCTCTGATCTGGGGAAAGCTGAGTGTCAGTGTGTTCGGTTCCATCTCCGGTCTCTTTCCTGGGGCCTCTGGCTGGTGGGCTGATGAGCACAACTCCCGCACTACCACTGAGCCAGGGGAGGGCCTCTCACTTCTGAGGGTCCACTCAGGGCAGGCCCTGGGCTCTGCCTGCTAGGGTACTCCAACCAAGCTTCCCAAAATCACATTGTCAAATGCATCTTGGAAGCAGCAGAGCTGGCCCCTCAGGTCCCTGTGTTGCTAAGACATTTCCTGGGCCAACCATCTATGTGATCACTGTATCTCTGGGCCCGACTGATTTAATCCTCACCTACAACCCTGTGGGATAGGCATTGGCATCCCCTTCATTGTCACCTCCATTCTACGGGTGAGGAATCTGCAGTTCAGAGGGAGGCAAGGTGGCCTGTCCCCCTGAGGTCCCACAGCTGGCTCCAGACCCAGAGTAGAACCCTGGTCTTGTCCAGAACTTTTTCCAGAGCTGCCTGGGATAGGGGGCAAAGAATTGCATGGAAGGCGGGCGCAGGATCCTGTTCCTCCTCTTGTCCTAGGATTCTCAGAGAATGATGGAGACAAAAGGACGATGAGCCTACACATTATTCAGCACACGTATTTTAGGCTGCCGTCCTTGGGGAGGGGAATGACGGGCCCCTGCACTTAGTCCTTCCCCACTGAAAGGGAGGCTAGGGACGGGGCAGCTGCCTGGGGCTTGGCTTCTGCTGGAAAAGTCCCAAGAGCAGTGCAGGGAGGGGAGCCAGGATGGAGAAAAGCCTCTGGTGTATCTGTGGTTCCCTGACACCCCATGCAGAGCTCAGCCCCACCAATAAGTTACTCAGTTGACTGGTTGAATGAATGAGTGATTGAATGAATGAATTCTGCCTGTCAGTCCTGAGCTGAACCTATCTGGGGAGCAGGGGAAGGTTTGCAAAGGAAGATCCAGAGGACCGTTGAGGCAGAAAAGCAGGGAGATGTAGTGGCAGAGCTGGCGCTCTGAAGTCAGATCAACGGGCATCAATGGGCAAATCCTGATTCAAAGCCACTTACTTGCTGTGTATTTGGACTAGTGACTTCACCTTTCGGAAGTTCATTTCTTCACCCGTAAAGTGGAAGTAACAGCAATGCATCTGGGCTTGTGGCGAGGATTAAATAACACGTTGTGTCTGAGCCTTTTAAGCCCTTTGAGAACAGGGAGGGTCTCTATGTGAAGGAATGAAAAGAATTAACTCATTCAAGATATATCCTATGGATGCGCTCTGCTAGATGCTGAGATGATGGTGGGGAAGAAAATCCCCTGTCCCTGCCCTCATGGAGCTCAGGTCTGGGAGAAATAGACATTCATCAGCCAGCCAGCCAATGGATTTAAGTTTGTAGCCATGGTGAGGGCCGTGGAAGAGTATGAGGGAGCTGTGGGAGCCCCCGAAGTGGGGAGGGTCTCACCTGGTCTGGAAGTTCAGGAAAGGCCTCCGAGGAGCTGAAGGATGAGGAGGGGGTAACTAAGTAAAAAGGTGAGGGAAGAGCCTGTGACGGGAAGCCTGACATGGAAGAGGGGCTGAAAAAACAGAGCACGGGTATCTCAGAATCCCAGACACAAAGCACTCTCCGTTCCCTCCTCCCCCCCGCGACTCTGACCCTCTCCTTGATCCACGGACCCGCCTGAGAAGCCCACTCATCCTTCTGGGTACATGAGAGGGGCCTCTGGAAATTGCACTCTGAGCGAACAGCCTGTGGTGCCTGAGCGTTCCATGAAGTGTGAGCAGGAGTTCTGGGGATGTGTGTCCCCAGGCAGACACTCCCTACCCCTGCAGGGTGAGCTCAGCCGGGGTGCTGACTTGTTGGGTCTTTAGAGCAGACACCCAACAACCCCTCCTCCTGGGTGCAGTCGTACCCTGAGCAGGGCTGGCATCTCAGAGTCCCCATTGGCGGCCCTCTAGGCAGGGTGGAGTGTGAAGGGCTTAAGGACCCCCACATCTCTGATGGGTGACCCCATCTTCCCTCTACATGCCTCAGGGCTTCCCAGTTTGCCTGTCCTGAATCCAGTAGGAGATTGGAGTCAATGCTTCTCCACCTGGTCTCTTGTCCGCCTGCCCTGTCCCCGGCCTCCACCTCTCCCTGACCCTGATTTCGGCAGGTTTGCACCTTGCTGTGTCTCTCACCACCCCCATCAGCCCCGCCGGGCCTCCCTGCCTCTTACCAGCCCGGCCTGCCTCTTCATGACTGTTTCAGACTATGCGTTTCTCTGCCCCTTGAGCTCTTCCTGGGCCGGCGTCTCTTCTGACTCTTGTATCAAATGTCAGCTCTGCCACCTGCTAAGATCCTTAGCAGGGTGGATGGCCACTCTGCACCGCAGTTTCTCTATTTATAAAATGTGGATCGTAGCACCTGCCTCAGAGGCACCTTCATCTTAAAGATGACAAGATGACGTTGGTAGAGCGTCGTGCGTTCCCTCCCGTCCCAGGTGACTGCGGCACAGAGCAGGGAGGGGAGGTTGGGCCTGGCAGCCTAGTGTGGGGCAGGGCCGTGACAGGTGAGTAAGGGTTCTGGGTGTCCCCTCTGTCTACTACCGAGGTGCCAGGGGTTGCTGGGACAAGTGCTCAGGGTGAGAGCTCTGAGTCCCCGTCCTGCTCTTGGGGACGCAGCGTGAAGCCCTTGCCTTCTTGTCTCCCTCCCCTCTCTTGTCCTGATTGGGGTCTGCGGATGCAGGGCTCCTGGGCCAGGAGAGATCCCAGTGAGGTGACACAGTGCAGTGGTGAAGGTTCATGGCTGGGGGTCAGGTCATGCTGGTCTCCATCCCCGCTCGACCATGTCCCAGTGTTGTGGCTTTGGGCAAACAGCTTAACTCCCCTGAGCCCCATTTCTGCATTTGCAAATTTGGGGTGATCAGGATACATTATTGGGAGCATTAAGTGAGATCATGAATGTGAAGGTCATAGCACAGCACCTGGCACATAGTAGGCCTTCAGTATGTGTCAAATGCCGAGATTAACAGGCACCCCTGCAGCTGCTCCAGGCAGGCAGAGCTGGTGGCTATGAGACCTGACTGTCTACACTTTCCACCTTGGGTCCTTTCCTGTTTCCTGCATCGTCTGCATGTTTACTCATTCAACAAGCCTTTGCTGATGCTGACCCGTGGCAGGCCCGTCCAACCTCAGCTCCCACTGACCAGACTCTCAGCTTAAGCTTCAGCATGGCCTCTGGCCTCTGATGTACCCCCAGGACCCCCTAGTTAGTTACAGCTCCAGGGACAATTGCAGCTTCCTGGAGCTGAGGGAGGCCAGGGGGGCACCTGACCCAGCCAGAGCAGGTGTCTGTGCTGAGTCGTGAAGGGGGAGCAGTAGTTGGCTCCACGGAGAGGGGGGTAGAACATTCCAGGCAGAGGGAACAGCACAAGCAAAGAAAGCTTCAGCAGATGATCGCATGGCAGAGCTGCAGAGGCCAGGGAGGTTCACCGTGGCAGAATGGAGAGAGCCAGGGGCTGGGCTGGCTGTGAGGCTGCAGAGGCCATAAGGACCAAAGCAGGGAAGGCCTTGCAGACAGGCGTCCTCCTCACCGTGGTTGTCAGCAGTGCCTGCTGTGTGTTGAGCTGCGGCCAGGCCCTGGGGCCAGTGATGCACCCACCGACCTTCCAGAATTCCTGGGGGAGGGTGCAAATATTAGAGGAACTCCATGGACCAGCCCCAGGGAATTGGAGGGAGTCATTCCGGTGAGGGGGGGTGGGGAGGGAGGGCGGAGGAGGGGCCTGGAGTCCGGCCCAGCGTGGCTGTGTTAGGGGCCAGAGGCCGTGCTGTGGCTCGAGTTGTGCTAGACAGGTTCTTGGGGCCCATGGTAAGGCAGCCGCGCTGGGAAATGAAGGAGCTTTTGGTCACAGGCCATGGGGAAGAGGACTTTGGAGCAGTCTGTGCAGAATGGAGTTCAAGAAGATTAATTTGCTGTGGGTGGGCTTGGGGTGGATTGGAAGGGGTCAGCTCAGGGTGATGGAAGAGAGCTGGGTGACCTGGGACAGGCCCCAGAAACCCTGGCCTTGGTTGTTCCTTTCTAAGCCGGAGCGCTGTGGGACCTGCAGAAGGCAGGAGGCTGGGCCAGATGAGCTCTGGCGAGGCGAGTGGGGAGGGCAGCAGCCCTGGATGGTGTCCCCGAGCCTCCTGGCCCTGCCCCAGGGCCTAGCTTCCCAGGTCTTGGGTTCATTCCCTGGGGAACATGTGTGACGCACAGACACACCGGGGAGAATCCAGAGGAGTCATTCCCGCGCTCCTGCCACGTGCCAGAGGCTCCTCCAAGCTGCATGACAGGCCTGCGAGGGTATGAGAGATGAGCGCGGGAAGGCTCCGAGGGAGCCTCTCACAGCCAGAAGGAGGCACACCCAGGTCTTTCTGACTCCCCAACCCCTCCACGTCCACTCTGCCACTGCCATCCATGGGACACATGGGGAATGGAGGCGAGAGCTGGGGCTGTCTAGTTAGAGGAGGGAGGACCAGGGCTGGGGAGGAGGGCAGATTGCTGTCTGCAAACCTCTGAGGCCTCTGTGTGGGGTGACAGCACTTGGGAGTCTGGACGTCATAGCCAGACTGACCTGAGATCACATTTACTAAGAGAGTGAGCTTGGGAGATACACGCATAACCTCTCTGAGCCTCAGTTTTCTCATCTGTGAAATGGGAGTAGCAATAGACCCTCATAGGGTGGTTATGAGAAGTTCATGAGAAGTTCATGAAGTTCATGTGAAGGACTTCAGCACAGAGCCAGGAACTTGGTAAATATTCTATAAACATTTTCTATTATTATGTCTGTTTAGAAGAGGAGTGAGACTTGCTTCTCACTCATTTGATCGACATTTATCGAGCCCCAGAGGAACTAGAATTATTGGGTGGATGCTACAGGGAAACTTTGTCAGCTCAATACCAGACATTTTTTTTTTTACAGTAAACACAGTGTCATAAATCACCACAAGTAACACTGTAGTTATTTCAGAAAATACTGAGATGATTAGGCAGCGACAAACATTACCCATAATCCTACCATAAAGAGAAAAGCTTTGTCGTTTTGGTGTATTTCTTTCCCATGTCTTTCTGTGTCTCTCGCTCTGTGTTTGTTTGTTTGTGTGTGTGTGTGTGTGTGTGTGTGTTTTAATGACATCTATATCATACTACATTGAAATAATGATCACATCATATATAGTATTTTGTAAGCTGCCTTTTCACGTACCATTATGAGTGTATTCTCATGTTATCAAACATTCTTTGAAGACATGATTTTTGACGGCTGCGTTGTATGAATGTCTTCTATATGGGGGGACTTACATCGTTTCTCATATCATGCCAGTCTAAGTAATGTGTCTGTGAACGTTCTTGAACCCATATGTTTGTGCACATCTCATATTATTTCTAGAAGAAAGTTTCTAACAGTCAGAGCTCTTCAGGAAGGTATGGACTGCTGTGTAATATAGGGAGTTTCCTGTCCCTGAAGCTATGCAAGAGGGCACTGGCAAACCACTGTGTGGAGGTTTGGCGATGGAGATTTGGGTGGAGAAAAGGTAGACATACGTAATTTCAGGCTCCTTTTCCCACAGCTGAGACTGGAGGAAGAATGCTTCTCAGATTCTGTGATCTCAGATTTCCCTTCTCCCCTTCCTGGCAGATGACGCCTGAACTTTAGAGGACGGGGGCTGTGCAAGGGCAAGGCATGATTTCATTAACCTCGGAGTCCTGGGACCTCGAAATCTAATTGGCTACCCAGACACCATAACATGCACAGGAAGAGGGATAATCGTGGCGTAGAGCAGAAAGCCCAGCTTAAATTAGCAATTTATCATCTTGCAGGCTGCAGAGGCCCCAGTACCATCTGGGCGGCGTCGGGTGGGGTGGGGTGTCTGCGTTGTGTTCTATTGATTTAGAGCTCCCAGTTCAGCTGCAGAAATCAGCAGCTTTGTCTCTGGCCGGGGTGGGTGTGTGCAGCAAGAATTTTTTCTTCTGTAGCTTCCCAAGTCTTTCTTGATAAGTGGAAGGGACTCAAACTTCAGAGTCCTGTGAGGTCAAAGAGTCCCATTCAATAAACATGACACAGGGAGAGGTAGAAATGGCCTCACTCCCCTCCCCTGCCGAAGTAGCCTTTTCACTAGGGCGTAGAATTTTGAATCACGGATGATTATTCTCTTTATTGTACATTTATTTTGTGCCAGGCACTCTGCTTAGAGATGTATGTATATTATCCTATTTAATCCTCACAGACCTCTATTAGGTGAGTGCAGTTGCCCCCATTTTCTAGATGAGGAAACTCGAGGCTCAGAGAATGTTTGATATAATATGCTCAAAGTCCTGGAGTCAGACTGAAGTCAGGTTGTTCTGATCGCAGAGCCTGCACTTTTTTTTTTTTAATTGACGTATAGTCGATTTAAAATGTTGTGTTAATTTCTGCTGTCCAGCAAAGTGATTCAGTTATACATATATATACATTCTTTTTAATATTCTTTTCCATTATGGTTTATCTCAGGATATTGAATGTAGTTCCCAGTACTATACAGTAGGACCTTGTTGTTTATCCATTCTATATATAATAGTTTGCATCTGCTAATCCCAAACTCCCAATCCATCCCTCCCCCACCCCCCTCCTCCTTGGCAACCACAAGTCTGTTCTTTATGTCTGTGAGTCTGTTCTTTTTTTTTGGCGGGGGGGTGGTATAGTTGTTTTACAATGTTGTGTTAGTTTCTACTGTACAGCAAAGTGGAGTTCCCTGTGCTATACAGCATGTTCTTATTAGTTCTCTATTTTATACACATCAGTGTATACATGTCAATCCCAATCTCCCAGTTCATCCCACCCCCCCACCCCCACCCCCACTTTCCTCCCTTGGTATCCATATGTTTGTTCTTTATATCTGTGTATCTCTATTTCTCCCTTGTAAACTGGTTCATCTGTACCATTTTTCTAGATTCCACATGTATGCATTAATATACGATATTTGTTTTTCTCTTTCTGACTTACTTCACTCTGTATGACAGTTTCTAGATGCATCCACGTCTCAACAAATGACCCAATTTTGTTCCTTTTTGTGGCTGAGTAATATTCCATTGTATATACTGCACCACATCTTCTTTATCCATTCGTATGTCGATGGGCATTTAGGTTGCTTCCATGACCTGGCGATTGTAAACAGTGCTGCAGTGAACTTTGGGGTGCATGTGTCTTTTTGAATTATGGTTTTCTCTGGGTATATGCCCAGTAGTGGGATTGCTGGGTCATATGGTAATTCTAGTTTTAGTTTTTTAAGGAACCTCCATACTGTTCTCCATAGTGGCTATATCAATTTACATTCCCACCAACAGTGCAAGAGGGTTCCCTTTTCTCCACACCCTCTCCAGCATTTATTGTTTGTAGATCTTCTGATGATGCCCATTCTAACTGATGTGAGGTGATACCTCATTGTAGTTTTGATTTGCATTTCTCTAATAATTAGTGATGTTGAGCAGCTTTTCATGTGCTTCTTGGCCATCTGTATGTCTTCTTTGGAGAAATGTCTATTTAGGTCTTCTGCCCATTTTTTGATTAGGTTGTTTTGTTTTTTTTAATATTGAGCTGCATGAGCTGTTTATATATTTTGGAGATTAATCCTTTGTCCTTTGATTCATTTGCAGATATTTTCTCCCATTCTGAGGGTTGTCTTTTCATCTTGTTTATGGTTTCCTTTGCTGTGTAAAAGCTTTTAAGTTTCCTTAGGTCCCATTTGTTTATTTTTGTTTTTATTTCCATTACTCTAGGAGGTGGATCAAAAAAGATCTTGCTGTGGTTTATGTCAAAGAGTCCTCTTCCTATGTTTTCCTCTAAGTGTTTTATAGTGTTTGGTCTTACATTTAGGTCTTTAATCCATTTTGAGTTTATTTTTGTGTATTGTGTTAGGGACTGTTCTAATTTCATTCTTTTACATGTAGCTGTCCAGTTTTCTCAGTGCCAGTTATTGAAGAGACTCTTTTCTCCATTGTATATACTTGCCTCCTTTGTCATAGATTGGTTGACCATAGGTGCATGATCTATTCATTTGTCGATGGATGTTTAGGTTGTTTCTGGGATTTCTATCCTGTTCCATTGATCTATATTTCTGTTTTTGTGCCAGTACCATACTGTCTTGATTACTGTAGCTTTGTAGTATAGTCTGAAGTTAGGGAGTCTGATTCCTCCAGCTCCGTTTTTTTTCCCTCAAGATTGCTTTGGCTATTTGGGGTCTTTTGTGTCTCCATACAAATTTTAAGATTTTTTGTTCTAGTTTTGTAAAAAATGCCATGGTAATTTGATAGGGAGTGTATTAAATCTGTAGATTGCTTTGGGTAATATAGTTATTTTCACAATATTGATTCTTCCAATCCATGAACATGGTATATCTCTCCATCTGTTTGTGTCATCTTTGATTTCTTTTATCAGTGTCTTTTTTTTTTTTTTTTTTTTTTGCCGTACGCGGGCCTCTCACTGTTGTGGCCTCTCCCATTGTGGAGCACAGGCTCCAGATGTGCAGGCTCAGTGGCCATGGCTTACGGGCCCACCCGCTCTGCGGCATGTGGGATCTTCCTGGACTGGGGCACGAACCCATGTCCCCTGCATCGGCAGGCGGACTCTCAACCACTGCACCACCAGGGAAGCCCTTATCAGTGTCTTATAGTTTTCTGAGTACAGGTCTTCTACCTCCTTAGGTAGATTTATTCCTAGATATTTTATTCTTTTTGTTGCAGTGGTGAATGGGATTGTTTCTTTAATTTCTCTTTCTGTTCTTTCATTGTTAGTGTATAGGAATGCAAGAGATTTCTGTGCATTAATTTTATATCCTGCAACTTTACCAAATTCATTGATTAGCTCTAGTAGTTTTCTGGTGGCATCTTCAGGATTTTTTATGTATAGTATCATGTGAGTCTGTTTCATAGATGGGTTCATTTGTGTCATATTTTATTTTTGTTTTTTTTTTGCGGTACGTGGGCCTCTCACTGTTGTGACCTCTCCCCTTGTGGAGCACAGGCTCCGGACACGCAGGCTCAGTGGCCATGGCTCATGGGCCCAGCCACTCCGCGGCATGTGGGATCTTCCCGGACCGGGGCATGAACCCGTGTCCCCTGCATCTGCAGGCGGACTCTCAACCACTGCGCCACCAGGGGAGCCCTGTGTCATATTTTAGATTCTACATATAAGTGATATCATATAGTATTTATCTTTCTCTCTCTGATTTACTTCACTTAGTATGATAATCTCTAGTTGCACCCATGTTTCTGCAAGTGGCATTATTTCATTCTTTTTTATGGCTGAGTAGTATTCCATTGTATTTATGTACCGTGTCTTCTTTATCCATTCATCTGTCGATGGACGTTTAGGTTGTTTCTGTGTCTTGGCTGGCTATTGTAAATAGTAGAGCTCGCACTTTTAACCATTGCCCTGACCTCTGCCATCTTGTATATCAAGTTTAGCCCCTCTGATTTACAAATGAGTAAACTGAGGCCTGGAGAAATTCTGTGTCTTTTGAGTCAGTGGCCAAGGCAGGACTGGAACTTGCCTTTCCTAACCCCTTGCCTTCTCTTGCATCTGTTTCCATGCTTGGGATTACCTGGGCTAAGGGAGAGCCAAAGGGTGGCTGGGAATAGGAGTAGCTGGGATCATGAGACGTTATTTCCTACACAAGGCAGTCCAGCTTGGGGGCCACTGACAACACCTAAGAGGCCCAACGAACCCAAGTTCCCTGGGGCAAGGCCAGCATCTAGTGAAGCAGCCATATCCTTCAGAGATTTGATTCCAATCCAGGTCTGCTTCTTGCTGGCTTTCCACCCTTAGGCTCACCTCACAGAGCCTGTTTTCTTATCTGTGAAATAGGGATGATAGAAAAACACCTACATTGCAGGTAAACATACATTCAGCAACTCTTCCTAAGTATCAGGCAGAGTTCTAGGTGCTAGGTATGCAACAATGATCAAGATACAGTCCCTGTCCTCATGGAGCTGACATTCTAGTGGGGAAAAGATAGACAATAAAGAAATAGATGTAAGGCCTATAGGCAATGAAGTCAACTGAAACAGGCATGGTGACAGAGTGGCGGGGCTGCAGATGTAGATGGGGAGGTTGGGGAGGAGGAGACAATTGAGCAGAGGTCAGTTGCTAGGAGGAAGTGTTTTAGCAGGGGGAACAGTGAGGGCAAAAGTTAAGGGAGGTGATGTATGGCCTTAGCACAGGGCCTGGCCCATAACAGGAAATTGTTGGTGATAATGATGCCTTTTGGCTGGTTGCCTAGGACTTGGGAACAGGGGCAAGGATTAAGCCAAGGGAAAGAAACTGCTTCTGCCGGCCAGGCCAGATGCCCCTGCAGGACAGATGGAGGTAATTTGTTTCCCTTGGTTACAAAAACTCATCTTCCTGAAGTGCTAGGAAATGCCCCACATCTAGTGATTTTCCATTCCTCCCAGTGAAGAGGGAGCAGAGCCCACACGTGGTCAGAGGGCTGTCCTGCTGGGAGGGGCAGGTGGCCACAAGACGCTTCCTCCACAGGCTCAGGCGTGGTCATCCCAGGTACGAGAGAGGTCAACAGCAAAGAATGGCATATTGACTTGTCAAACTTAACACCAAAAATAGCACTGCTGACCTTTCTTGAGGGCTGACAAGGTGGGCAGCTCTGTGCTGAGCGCCTCACGTAAATGATCTCATTTAATTCTCCCAATTCTTTGAGCTTGGTACCATGTTTCTCTCCATTTGACAGATGAGACCACTGAGGCTCAGAGGTGATAATTCACTTGCTGAGGGCAGAATCAGCCTTGGGTAAATGGCAGAATCAGCCTTGAACTGAGGTTCCTTGATTCCCGGAGCCCACTCATGCAGTGTCCAAGAAGGAACGTCCGTGAAGAAGGTCAAACTCATGATACCCTCTGATCCCAAATGTGGAAAAATGACTTTGTCACACATGCAGGGATTGGGAGAGGCCATGGAGCAGGACTGATTTATCGTTATTAAAATACTGAATTATTGGGCTTCCCTGGTGGCGCAGTGGTTGAGAGTCCGCCTGCCGAGGCAGAGGACACGGGTTCGTGCCCCGGTCCAGGAAGATCCCACATGCCGCGGAGCAGCTGGGCCCGTGAGCCATGGCCGCTGAGCCTGTGCTCTGCAGCGGGAGAGGCCACAACAGTGAGAGGACCGCGTACTGCAAAAAATAAAAAAATAAATAAAATAAAATACTGAATTATTAATTAATAAAACAAAGGTGAAACTCTATTGTGTGTCAGGCAGAAGGAAGTATAAGTGATGCCCAGCATGGCCAAAGGCCTAGAGGTGGGAAGCCTGGGCTTTTCAGAACACATGACTTTAGACCGTGGTTCTGTCCACCCTGCGCTTCTGGACAAGCACCTCTTCTCTTTGGGCTATAGGTTTCTTCTGTGAACGAAATGGGAATGTATTGATACCCACTTTTCCCGGTGGGTGTGAGTCAAAGGAGAGAATGTGTGTGAAGCGGTCTGCATGGGGCCTGCCTTGCCCATTGTCCTCAAGGAGTGGCCCTGGTGGGTGAGGCGTGGGGTGGGGTGGGAGGGTACAGATTAGGCAAACTGTAGCATCCATATGAGGCCACTAAGAATGCAAAACTTGAGGGCAATTTTTTACATGGAATTATGGGATTGGAACATTTACTTGGCAATGGTAAGTACTCAAAGTAATTAAGAATTCACCCATTACAACTGTGGCAAAAATGAGCGTGCGTTTTTTTCTTTTTTTTAATACATTTATTTATTTATGTATTTATTTTTGGCTGCATTGGGTCTTCGTTGCTGTACGGGCTTTCTCTAGTTGAGGAGAGCGGGGGCTACTCTTCGTTGCGGTGTGAGGGCTTCTCATTGCGGTGACTTCTCTTATTGCGGAGCACGGGCTCTAGGCACATGGGCTTCAGTAGGTTTCATTATTTTTTTTACCTTTTTTAAATGTAAAAGTTTTATTGAGATATAATTCACATACCATACAATTCACCCATTTAAAGCATAGCAACAGAGTTGTGTAACCATCATCACAACCAATTTTAGTACATTTTCATCACCTCAAAAAGAAACCCCATAACCACAAATAGTCACTCCCTTACCACGCCCTGCCCCAGACCTGGGTAACCACCAATCTACTTTCTGTCTCTGTAGATTTGCCAAATCTGGACATTTACTATAAATGAAATCATACAATATGTTGGGCTTCAGTAGTTGTGGCACGTGGGCTCCGTAGCTGTGGCTCGCAGGCTCTAGAGCACAGGCTCAGTAGTTGTGGTGCACGGGCTTAGTTGCTCCGTGGCATGTGGGATCTTCCCGAACCAGGGATCGAACCTGTGTCCCCTGCACTGGCAGGCGGATTCTTAACCACTGCGCCACCAGGGAAGTCCCAAGCATCTGTTTTGGCCCTATTACCATGCTCCATACAGGAGACCGTCCATGCAAAATCTCACTTAGTCTTCACGACACTTCTGTGAGGTAGGAACCATCTGCCTACCTCAGATGAAGAAGCTGAGGCTCAGGGATATAAGACTTTTGCCCAAGGACCCCAAGGTTAGTAAGTGATTGCAGGGCCGGCCCTCTCCATTGGATCACGCTGCCTCTCATCACACTGGACCCCTGAAACAACCCAGCGTGGTGGCAGTTGTCATTGTCCTTTTCCGGGTGAGGAGATGGTGCGGCTTCCTGGCGCCATCCTTAGCCTAGAGCATGGCTTTCGGGTCTGTATCCGTCAAGGTCCTACCAGAAAAGAAAAAAGACCAGTAAGATATATTTTGAGGAATTGGCTGATGCGATTGTGGGGTCTGGCTGGGCAAGTCTGAAATTTGTAGGGTGGGCTGGCAGGCTGGCAACTCTCAGGCAGGAGGAATTTCTTCTTCTTCTGGGAAACCTCAGTTTTGCTCTTAAGGCAGACCCTCATTATCATGGATAATCTCCTTCAAGTCAACTGATTGCAGATGTTAATGACATCTACAACATCCCTTCACAGCAACACCTCGGTTAGTGTTTGATTAAATAACTGGGTACTATAGCCCAGCCACTTTGACACATAAAATGAATTACCATCACAGGGTCAGACAGACCTGGGCTTGTGTCCTGGTCCTACAACCTATAGGCTGTGTGACCTTGGGCAAGTTTATCTGCCTCTCTGAGCCTCAGAGTCCCCTTGTCTGCCAAATGCAGTGATAGTGCTTACTACCGTCATTTGTTGTGAGGATTAAGTGCAATGATGTAAATCAAGTACTTTCATCCAGTGCCTGTCATATAGGAAGAGGGGAGATGCACACAAACATTGATGGTCTTGAAATGGGTGTTTTCTAGTTGTAGTGTAATTGCTTGTTCCTGTGTTTGACTTCCATTTTAGACTGGTGGTTCCTGGAGGGCAGGAACTGTATCCCCTTCATCTTCTTTCCTGTTTCCTAGCCCAATCCCTGACTCTAAGGAGGCATCACTGAGTGTTTCTTAAATATCTAGTTGGCACTTTGTTAATGAAATTCCCTCTGTGGGGTTCTTGGGATCTATAATAGAAATCCCCCAACTACAAGAGGGAAAGCAGACATGTAGGAACCTCAGGCCTCTGTTTCCTCTAGAGAAACCCCTTACTGTTCGGCTTAGTAAGTCTTTCCTCCAGGGAGCCTTCTTTGATGCCTCCTCTGTGTTCCCACAGTGTCCTATGTGTCCCCCATCAGAGACCATACACTTTTCAAACCGCTGATCACTCATTTCTCTCTCTCTCTCTCCCCGAATGAGGGGGTGTGGGGTGGCGCGAGCATCCTTTGTTTGTAGCTGGAACCCCAGCCTAGGGTCTGACACTCATGCAGCATGTCAGTGCATGTTTGTAGGAGGGACATGTCCTATTTCCAGAGACCCATGGGCCGACATGCCACACTTAAGGAAATCTGCTTTTCCAGGGCTTCTGTTGTGTCTGGCTGCCCCACGCCCTGGTCCAGCCATCCTTATGCCGGAAGCAGAGCCAGGGTGATGGAGAAGAACTTCTCTTCCCTGCATCCCATGAGCATGTTGTGGTTCCTGAACTGAACCGAACAAAGTGTCTGCCCTGTTTATTGCTGAGCGCGCCCTGGTCGGCCTCCCCGCGCATGTGCGGCTCAGGAGCTCTGTATAGCCATGTTCCAGTCCTTAATCTTCTCTTGGTGACACACTCGCTGGGCCTCGTTATAATTAAGCACTTTCCTTCCTCAAGGTTTGCCAAAACTGAGGTGGCTAATTCGTTTCTGGCCTCTCGCCACTCCCGTGGAATGGTGGGCAGGGTTGTAGCTCCCAGCGCTTGCCGCCCAGCCCTGCTTGTTTTGCCAGCCAGAAGAGCAGCCACCCTTTGTGTACACATAGAGGGGGCCCCAGCTGGACCCAGTTTTATTTAAACTGCTTATCCCCTCGCGTGGGCAGAGCCTTTGGGATCCCTGCTGTAGCTCTGCCTTGGTTTCCTCATTTGTAAAACAAAGGGGTTGAACTTGACAGACAGGGAGAAGATGGGGTAGAAGTCAGGACTCTGGGTTCTGGAGTCAACCCAGGCCTAACCTAGGCCCTGCCACTCCCAGCTGCGGGACTTTGGGTAAGTTACTTCATCCCTCTGAGCCTCAACATTGCTCACCTGTAAAATGGGGAGAATAATGCTTACCTCCTGTGATGGTTGTGTAGATTCAGTGGGATAGTGAACACCCATATGGCCCTTAGCAGGGCAGCTGGCGCATAGTAAATGCTCAGTAAATCAGCCATCTTTCCTTTCAGTGCCAACAATCTGTATTCCTGATGAAAAAAGTTGTTATGTTGGGAGAGCTGTGGAGTGGAGCAATTTTAACAGACATTGCTTTTGTGTTTTAGGCCATGGCTGGCAAGATGATTAACCCCTCTGTATCAGTTTCCTAGGGCTGTCATAACAAATTACCATAAACTAGGTGGTTTAAAACAACAGAAATGTTTTCTTTATAGTTCAGGAGGCTGAAGAAGTCAGAAATCAACAGGGCCATCTCCCTCTGAAGGCTCTGGGGAAGAATCCTTCCTCGCCAAGCTTCTGGTGGTTGCCGGCAATCCTTGGTATCCCTTGAACTTGCAGCTGTATCATTCCAATTTTTGCCTCTGTTTTCACATGGCCATGTCCCTCTGTGTGTGTCTCTGCATCATATTGGATTTAGGGCCCACCCTAGTCTAGTATGGCCACATCTTAATGAATTATATCCGCAAAGACCCTAATTCCAAATAAGGTCACATTCTGAGGTTCTAAGTAGACATGAATTTTGAGGGCGACTGTTCAACCCAGTACGCTCTCCAAGGCTCACTTTCCTCCTCTGTATGAAGATGATAATAGTAGCAATTTCAGAAGGTTGTTGGAGTGATTGAATGAGATAATCTACGTAAATGTCATGGTAGGACACAATAGAATACATCAGGCCTGTGTAAGCACTGAGTCAGTGTAGCTGCTGTGATGGAGATGGTGGCAAAGATGATGACAGTAATGGGAACAGTTCCATCCATGGACCCACCCTACATTGGTTAATCACTGGACACAGGGACATAGAATGTAGGCCAGGGCCTTGTCAGGAACTCTGAAGCCTTGGATAGGAGCCCCTGTTTCTTTTTGGCCTCAGCCACCTTGAATCCTCATCTGAGACTTAGCTCCTGGGAGGGCAGCTTGGAGAAGTAGAAAGACCTTGGGCTCTCAGAAGTCAGGGAAACTGATACCCTGTGTAACATTGCACAATTGTCTTTCCTTCTCCAGGCCTCAGTTTCCCTATCTGTAAAGTGGGAGAGGAGGTTGGAACTCAGTGTTAGATCAGAGCCTCTTCTAGTATTGAAGTTCCAGCACAGGACTCTGTGTCCCACCCCAATGGTAGTAGGTTACCAAGGGCCAGGAAAGGAGTCAGGAGCCTGGGACTGCAGGGCAGCTCATCAGGTGTCATTCTGGGCCCATTTTCCTCATCTGGACAAGAAGAGAAGCCACTATGATATGAGTGTGCCAGGCAGTGTGCTAGGGACATCGTAGGCATGAACTCATTCCACACTCACCACACCCTCAAGCAGTAGGATGCTTATACCCACTTCACAGAGGAGCATACTGAGGCTCAGAGAAGTTAGAACTCACCCAAGGTCATACAGTGAGAGGTAGAGCTGGGGCTTAAATCTAGGTGTGTCTGGTGCCAAAGTCCATGCTTCTCCTTGGCTGTGCTTTTACTGTATCAGTTTCCTAGAGCTGCTGTAACACATTAGCGGGACTTAATGGCTTAAGACAACAGAAGTTTACCCTCTTACAGTTCTGGAGGCCAGAAGTCCAAATAGTGTATTCAGGGCTGCACTCCCTCTGAAGGCCCTTGGGGCAAATCCTTCCTTTCCTCTTCAGCTTCTGGTGGCGCCAGCAGTCCTTGGCTTGTGACTGCATCGCTCTTATCTCTAATCTCTGCTTCCATCTTCACATGGCCGTCTCTTCTCCCTGTGTGCTGTGTGTCTCTTACAAAGACACTTGTCATTAGAGTTAGGGCCCACCCATATAATCCAGGGTGGTCTCGAGATCCTTAACTTAATTACATATGTAAAGATCCTTTTCCCAAATAAGACCATGTTCACAGGTTCTGGGGGTTGGGACGTGGACTTGTCTTTTAGGGGCCACCATTCAACCCACTACAGTTATTAAAGTCTTGGTGGTGACAGTATCTGCTGGAGGTGCAGGGAGCGGGGAATTTCTGGAACGGCTTAGAAGCAGAAAAGAGAGGGATACTTCCCTGGTGGTCCAGTGGTTAATACTCTGTGCTTCCACTGCAGGGGGTGCCAGTTTGATCCCTGGTCAGAGAACTAAGATCCTGCTTGCCGCTTGGTGCAAATAAAAAAAAATGTAGGAGAGGAACAAAGTTGTGAGCTAAGGAGGCCAGTCTGGGGACCATGAGTGACGGGGGTGTGGCTTAAGCTGGTGTTCCACCAGCAGTGATGTCAGTGAGGTAATAAATACACACAAACCACATCTGAAAAAAAGAAAAAGAAAAGAAAAACAAGTAAAAAAAAGAAAAAAAAAAGAACCCTCCCCGCCCCCCACCCCCCACCCCATGCCACATCTGGGTATGGTGAATACAGCCAGCCATGGGGCGGAAACCTGAAAACTTGTCCACAGAGGCCACCCTTCCTATTGTGACATGTGTCTACATTAATGACTTTGAGGTTATAGATCCCACAGAAAATGGATTTGGCCTTCCTTACTTGCCTAGAGAGATGGGACAAGGCCTGGCCTGAGTGCCCGTGATGTGATTTACCTGCATCATCTTGGGCCCTCCCTTAACCTAGATGGTGGTATCATCTGTTTTGGTTTTTTTAATAAATTTATTTATTTAATTTTTGGCTGTGTTGGGTTTTTGTTGTTGTGCACAGGCTTTCTCTAGTTGTGGCGAGTGGGGGCTGCTCTTCATTAAGGTGCACGGCTTCTCACTGCAGTGGCTTCTCTTGTTGCGGAGCACAGGCTCTAGGCGCGTGGGCTTCGGCAGTTGTGGCGCATGGGCTTCAGTAGTTGTGGCACGTGGACTCAGTAGTTGTGGTGCCCGGGCTTAGTTGCTCCACAGCATGTGGGATCTTCCCGGACCAGGGCTCGAACCTGTGTCCCCTGCATTGGCAGGCGGATTCTTAACCACTTCGCCACCAGGGAAGTCCCGTGGTATCATCTTTACTCAGATAATCACACTCTTGAATGCGTGAGGCCCAACCGAGATGAGGGCTCCAAGGAATGGCTACACGGCGTGAGAAGGCAGCTCACCAACTGGCCAGAACCCCTAACACATACTGAGCACTTGTACTAACTCAGGTCTCATCATAGCTGGGTGAAGTGTGTATAGTTTTTTTTTTTTAATGAATTTATTTATTTTATTTATTTATTTTTGGCTGCATTGGGTCTTCGTTGCAGTGCACGGGCTTCTCATTGCGGTGGCTTCTCTCGTTGTGGAGCACGGGCTCTAGGAGCGTGGACTTCAGTAGTTGCGGCATGTGGGCTCAGTAGTTGTGGCTCACAGGCTCTAGAGCGCAGGCTAGGTAGTTGTGGCGCACGGGTTTAGCTGCTCCGTGGCATGTGGGATCTTCCCGGACCAGGGATCGAACCCGTGTCCCCTGCAATGGCAGGCGGATTCTCAACCACTGTGCCACCAGGGAAGCCCCTGTGTACTGTTAATATCTTTATTTTCCAAGACGTGGAAGGGAGAAGGGTTAGGTTTAGATTCTGTGATTCTGTGAGCAGAACCAGGAAAAATGGTGCCAGGTGAGAAGGAGGCAGTTTTCAGCTCAAATAAAACAAAGAACTTGTTATCCTGTGAGTGGTCCCAACAATAGGATGGACTGTGCCTACAGGTGGTGAGTTCCCCATCTCTGGATATACTCAAGCAGAAGCTGCGTAGCCCTTTGTCTGGAGTGCCACAGAGGGAATGCCCTCCCTGTGAAGTTTCCTTCTATCTCTGAGATTCTAGGAATTTTCCCCAAGGAAACCATCAGATATCTGTGCGCACAAAGATGTTTATCACACTATTATTTATAATAACAAAAAGGCAGAGACAACCTACATGTCTTTTAAAGGGGGATTTATTAAGTAACTATTCAGGAGCTTTAATGTCTATAAGTGAGACTAGCTCTAGCCTGTAGTCTGTTTTTGTATGGTCCTTGGGTAAAGATGGTTTTTACACTTTTAAAGGCTTGTAAAAAAAAAAAAAAGAACAAAAGCAAGAAACAGAAGAATATGCATCCAGGCCTACCAAGTATTTCGGCCTCCCAAGCCTAAAATATTTACGCTCTGGCTCTTTACAGAAAAAGCCTGTTGACCTCTAGACTAGAATAACAATCGGTCACCAAAAATTATATTAATTTGTATCTGTGGATATAGAAAGATGGTCACAGCATATTTTTGAGAAGAAAGAAACAGGTTATTTAATAATGTTAGAACCAGATCCCATTTATATAAAACAGGGCCTGTGTGTTTGCCTGTTGTCTGTTAATGATAGTCTGTACTATTGATGTTGGTTTTTAAATTTTCTTTATGAAGTGATTCTGTATTGTTTGGACCTTTTATAGGGAGCAGATGTTATTTCTGAGATCTCACAAAGCTTTGGGGAATAAAATTAACTCTAAATGCTCCAGAGTCCACGCTGTTTGGGACCAAATGAGTTTTGATCCAGGCTCAAGCATTTTGTTTGATTTGGTTCCTAAGGTGCCATAAGGTCGGTCAGACAGAGGGTTGGTGCTCTTAGCTTGTTGCTGTTGCTGTTATTGTTTTTAGGTCTCTTGCCCTGGCTTTGACTCCCATGAGCTCTTGTGCCTAAGGGAAAAAAAAAATACCCCTCAGTTTAGTTAAAAACAAATTAGCTGCTTTGGGTAAATGATCTGACAACATTTCCCTTTGCAGTGGCAGAGCTGAGTCACTGCAGATTCAGGGCAGACAGGGTCAGGCCCAGGTGTCCTTCAGGGGACCTGGGTTGGTCCAGGTTAAGGATAGAAGGGAGGAGGGGAGGAAGGGAGAGAGGGGGGAGGCGGGAGGAAGAGCTGTCCTAATTTGTCCCAAAGCTCTTGGGTCTGTGGCTGGTTACTTCCAAGAATCAGGGCTCCTGACTCTCTGTCCCACAGGGAGTCCTCCAGTAACCACTATGTCCCCTTTGCACAGCATGAAGGGGACACGGTTCCTGCCTGCAGGACGTCCCAGTCTAGTGTGGAGGACAGACATGTCGATGTTCATTTACTCAACAGATGTGTTTTTTTTGTTTTCCGTTTTTTTGGTTTTTTGGCTGCGCCTGTAGGATCTTAGTTCCCCAACCAGGGATTGAACCTGGGCCCCAGCAGTGAAAGTGCCGAGTCCTAACCACTGGACCGCCAGGGAACTCCCTAACAGATGGGTTTTGAGCGCCTGCTCTGAGCTGGGCGCTGCTGGAAGTCCCAGGCACATAGTGGTGACCAAGACAATGCCACGCCTTCGGTACCTTATGTTTTCCTTGTCAAAGAGAATACGTGGGCTTCCCTGGTGGCGCAGTGGTTGAGAGTCCACCTGCCGATGCAGGGGACACGGGTTCGTGCCCCGGTTCCCACGTGCCGCGGAGCGGCTGGGCCCGTGAGCCATGGCCGCTGAGCCTGCGCGTCCGGAGCCTGTGCTCCGCAACGGGAGAGGCCACAACAGTGAGGCCTGCGTACTGCAAAAAAAAAAAAAAAAACAAAACAAAAAAAACCAAAAAGAGAGAATACGTGAGGGGCGCACAATTTGGGTCCTCAGGGGAGAAGCTGAAACTGAAGTCCAGAGGAAGGCACCAGGGTCTCGGGGAAGAGCACGGGGTTTGAATCTCTGCTCAGCCTCTGACTGCAACCGTGGACAAGTTCCTTTACTGCTCTCTATAAATCGGGAATGATAAATACTGTCTACCCTGTAGGGGTGCTAGGAAGATTAAATGATGTAAAATGCTTTCCCAGTGCCTGGCAAAGAGTCAATGTCCAACAACTGTTTATTATCCATTAAAAAAACAAAACACAGGTGTAAGAAGTACATAAAATCATGCCTGAGAAAGACCTGGCACGTAGTTGTTGTACCACAATACTGGTTGCCACCCCCTTGTGACCAGAGGTGTACGTTTTGTTCTGAATTGACCTCTCCTCCTTGCCCCACTGAGCCCTGTCACGGTGCCTGTGACACTGTTCTGTTGTTTATAAGTCTGTCTCTCCCTGACCCTGCCTGGGCTGTGAGCAGATTTTCTCCAAACCCTCGCGGAGTTGAGGAATGTGTGAAAACAGGCAAAGGCTCTGGAGGCAGCCCACCTCTGGACCGGTTCCCTCCCTTTGGTCCCGGCCTCCAGACTGGCCCCCTCCCCATGGCCAACGTGTGATAAGCTAGCGCAGGGTGGCGGGGGGACAGTGAACAGTGACGTACAGATTCGAGTGGTTGTAAGTGTGGGCTCTGGAAACCAGGTCTGAGTTTGAATGCTGCCATCCTAGCCGTGTGTCTTTGTATGAGCCGTCTAACTTAGCTCCTCTGTAGAATGGGGACGTTCCATGCATGGTCTTAACACTCAGGGTTGCAGTGACGATGAAATGAAATCATGCATTCACTGCTTTTGGCATAGTGCCTGGTACATGAAAGAAAAGACAGAGAATATTGCTTAAAGAAAACAAATGACCCGCCCAAAGCTGTTAGACCAGTCCCTGGTCTAACAGGGACTGTTAGAAAGGAGAGACTGTTTCAGCCTTCTTCTGGACACCGGGCATTAAGATGTCAGCACGCTGCCCTGGCTTTGCCTGGGGGAGGAAGTTCTTACTAGGAGCTTCCTTGTCGGTTGAGAAGCCCAGCTCTCCAGAGACCCAGGAGCGTGTGTGGATTTAATGTGTCCCGGGTTGTACGTCAGTCAGAGAACATACCCAGTCGCCATCAAATTGAAGGAAAATGGATAGAGGTGGCTGTGTTCTTCCCTGACAGGGGGGCCTGTTGGACAGATGACGGACTGGATCTAGGGCTCTGAAACCAACATGGTGCTTCATATAAGGGTAGCCTCCGTGGGGTCTGAGAAGGATGGTTGGGAGCAAATTCCCCAGCAGCTATGGAATTCAAGATGAGCTTAAAGGGGATTTTGATCTAGAAGAAAACCAAAGAGCTTCCCAAGGCATTGCAGAGACAGTAGAGTTCACCCCCAAGGTTAGGTCCAATCCATGGAGGATTGAATTCTATGAGAAAAAAAAGCAAAAATTGTCAGGGGAAATAAACGCAAAAGGGCTGCTAATTCTTGTTTGTGTGCTGGCTAGTAAGCTAGACACTTTCACATGTGTTGGCCCTTAAAAAGCCTGAGTACACTGAAATTACCAAGGAGGGAAACAGCTTCAGAGAGGTGAAGTGATATATTCAAGATCACACAGCTAAGTATGTTGAGCTAAGATCCCAATGGCTCTAAAGGACTCCCTCACCAAACGCTCTAGCTTAGACAGCAGACACAGTGCGAGCACTTGATTATAGCCACAGCTTCTTTTTTGATAGTGGTACAATACACATAACATAAACTTTACCATTTTAACCGTTTTGAAGTGTACGGTTCACTGACGTTAAGTGCATCCACATTGCTGTGCAGCCATCCCCACCATCCATCTCCAGAACTTTTTTTTCATCTTCTCAAACTGAGGCTCTGTACCCATCAAATAATGACTCCCCATTTCTCTTTTCCCCCAGCCCCGGGCAACCACCATTCTACTTTCTGCTGCTATGACTGACTAAGTACCTCACATGAGTGGAATCATAGAGGTTTTTGTCTTTTTGTGGGTGGCTTATTTCACTTGGCCCAGTGTCCTTAAGGCTCATCTATGTTGTAGCGTGTGTCAGAATTTCCTTCCTTTTTAAGGCTGAATAATGTTCCATTGCATGTATAGACCACATTTTGTTTATCCATTCATTCGTCAATGGGTACCTTTTGGTTATCGTGAATGATGCTACTTTGAACATGGGTGTACAGATATCTCTTCAAGACCCTACTTTTAATTCTTTTGGATATATACCTGGAAGTGGAATTGCTGGACCATATAGCAATTCTATTTTCAATTTTTTGAGGAATTGCCGTGCTATTTTTCACAGTGGCTGCACCATTTTACATTCCCCCAACAGTGCACAAGGGTTCTAATTTCTTCACATCCTCGTCAACAATTGTTATTTTCTGTTTTTTTTTTAATAGTAGCCATTCTAAGTGGTATCTCATTGTGGTTTTGATTTGCGTTTCTTTAATGATTAATGATGTTGAGTATCTTTTTTTATAGCTTTTTAATATGATTTTTTAAAATTAATTTAATTTATTTATTTATTTTTGGCTGTGGTGGGTCTTCATTGCTGCGCGCAGGCTTTCTCTAGTTGTGGCGAGTGGGGGCTACTCTTCGTTGCAGGGCGCAGGCTTCTCATTGTGGTGGCTTCTCTTGTTGCGGAGCATGGCCTCTAGGCACGCGGGCTTCCATAGTTGTGGCTCGCGGGCTCTAGAGCGCAGGCTCAGTAGTTGTGCCGCACGGGCTTCGTTGCTCCGCGGCATGTGAGAACTTCCCAGACCAGGGCTTGAACCCGTGTCCCCTGCATTGGCAGGTGGATTCTTAACCACTGTGCCACCAGGGAAGCCCGATGTTGAGTATCTTTTCATTGTGCTTATTGGTCATTTGAATATCTTTAGAGAAATGTCTGTTCAAGTCCTTTACCCATATTTCAAATCTAGTTGTTTGCTTTTTTATTGTTGAGTTGTAGGAGTTCTTTATATATTCTGGATATTAACTCCTTATCAGATATGTGATTTGCAAATATTTTCTCCCATTCTGTGGATGGCCTTTTCACTCTGTTGATAGTGTCCTTTGATGCGTAAGAGCTTTGACTTTTTTATTTTAATAAATTTATTTATTTAATTATTTTATTTTATTTTAGTTTTTGGCTGCGTTGGGTCTTCGTTGCTGCGCGTGGCTTTTCTCTGGTTGCAGCGAGTGGGGGCTACTCTTCGTTGAGGTGCGCAGGCTTCTCATTGCAGTGGCTTTTCTTGTTGCGGAGCATGGGCTCTAGGTGCATGGACTTCAGTAGTCGTGGCATGCGGGCTCAGTAGTTGTGGCTCGCAGGCTGTAGAGTGCAGGCTCAGTAGTTGTGGTGCACGGGCTTAGTTGCTCTGTGGCATGTGGGATCTTCCTGGACCAGGGCTCGAACCCATGTCCCCTGCCTTGGCAGGTGGATTCTTAACCACTGCACCACCAGGGAAGCCCCAAGAGCTTTGACTTTTGATGTAGTCCAGTTTATCTATTTTTTCTTTTGTTGCCTGTGCTTTTGGTATCATATCCCAGAAGTCACTGCCAAATCCAGTGTCATGAAACTTTCCCTCTATATTTTCTTCTAAGAGTTTTATTGTTTTAGCTCTTACATTTAGGTCTTATATCCATTTTGAGTTAATTTTTAAGTATGGTATAATATAAGGATCCAATGTCACATCTACAACTTTTTGAAATAGGAAAAAGAAAAAGGGAATTAGAGACCAACAGTAGGATTTTGAGATGTGGGGAAATAAATAATTTATCTTCCTAGGAAACTCATTCTCTCACCCATTCTTGCTCTGCCCTACAACTAGCCTCCACACAGTAGAGTCACAATGATCTTTTGAGAAACACACATAAATCAAATCACATCACTCCCCTGCCTAAACAGTGCAGCAATTTGTTCAGTGTCTGCCCCCTCCCTGAGACCATAAATTTCAAGACGTCAGACTGCCATCTTTACTCCTATATCCGTTACTCAGTGCCTGGCACATACCAGCTGCTCGATTAATACCTGTTGGATGAGTGAACAAACCTCAGCTTATAATAAGCTCACATTCCTTGACTTTTTGAAATATGGGGGACAAAGGAAGTGGAGGAGGAAGGAAGGTAAAAATCATGGAGGGGCAGAATAGCAAAGTCATTACCAGGTGTTGGCACTAGACTTCCTGAGTTAAATACCAGCTCTGCCACTTAATGGCCATGTGACCTTGGGCAAAATCACTTCATCTCTTGTGTCTCAGTTTATGTTCTTTAAGGTATGGCAACACATATTTGGATGATGAAAAGCAATTCAAAGAGGAGGAACAGGCTAAGAAGGGGTGAGATGTGGGGCTGAAAACAGGGGCAGGGAATTGATTACCTATAGAGAGAGCAGTGAGACCCTTAGTCCCCCATCCCTTGTTCCCTGCATAGCCAGGTGGCCACCCCTCCACTCTGCAGGAGGCCAGGGTTTTTTCCTTGGAGAAGTTAACCTGGAGGAACTGAACTTGGGACCAGTAGACACAGAAAGGGTCAGAGTGAGATACCAAAGGAAAAAATGGAGGTTTCTCAGACCCCTTCTCCAGCTCTGCTACCAGAATCCTGACATCCAGAAGTGTGCTCCCCAGGCAGGAAATGGGAGGATTCTCTTCTGAAGGCCCCAAAGAAGAGACCTACAGACACTGATATTTAAATACTCCTAGTGTAAAAGCCAGATCTTCATTCAATCCCCGTAGAATGAAGCACACCAGTTGACAGCCCCCCACCCCAAGAGCTATCAATTAGTTAATTAGTGCTTCACTCAAAGACCAACCTTTAGTCACACATCACCGGATATTTGAAGGAAGTCTCCAGGATAAAAGAGGGAAGCCAAAGCAGACAAATAAAGAAAAATGTTCGAAGCAGATAGACAATGCAGAGAGCAGAAGAAAATACAAAACAAAAATTATTAGTATCCTCAGAGAGAGTAGAGAAGATATTAGAAATAAGATGCTATATAAAAAGGAACAATAAGAGAAGAAAGTGCACTGGGAAAATAAAGCATGAGAGACAAAACAAAGTTTTAAAAAGTCAGTAGAAAGGTTGAGAGGTAATGAAAAGGAAATTTCCCAGAAGAGGTACCAAAAAGATGGAAAATAAAAAAGATAAGAAAATTAGATGATCAATCCAGGGGACCCGATATCTGACTACCAGTTTGTCCAGGGATTCCAGAGAAAGCAGAGGGGAGGAAGTGATCAAAGAAATGATGAGAGGACATTGTATACTGAAGGGCATAAACCTGAGACTGAGAAGACCTAATAAAAATGAAAAAGAGCCATCCTAAGGCACATCATCACAAATGTCAGAATACTGGGAATAAAAAGAAGGTCCTAAAAATTTCAGGGGTGGGGAGGACAGATTGCATGCAAAACATCAGGAATCAGAATCATTTCAGATACTTCAGTGACAACACTATAAACTAGAAGATGAGGGAGCCATGCCTTCAATTTTCTGAGGGAAAATGATTTCCAATCTACTCTTTTATGTAGAATGAATGAAATCAGAAGTGAGGATAGAAGAAAGACATTTTCAGACATGCAAGGGTGTAAAATTTTTACTTCCTGCGTGCCCTTTCTTAGGAAGTGACTAGAGGATATGCTCCACTAAAATAAGGGCATAAACCAAGATAAGAAGACTTGTAACCCAGGAAACAGGTGTGCAGCTTGTCTAGAAAGTAACCAGTCCCAGATTGAAAGGGGAGGAGGGAAGCTCCAGGAAGTGGATTCACTAGAAAAACAAAAGGAACTGATAGATTATGTGACTGCATGGAAAAGGCATTTTATGGATCTGCTGGAGTGTTTGAAGAGATTTATCAATATGTACCCAGAACTAAGCAAATGAAAAAAAGAAGCAATTATTAACTCCAGGAAAAACAAAAATCAGTACTAGAAAATAA
This sequence comes from Lagenorhynchus albirostris, assembly GCF_949774975.1. Taxonomy (NCBI): domain Eukaryota; kingdom Metazoa; phylum Chordata; class Mammalia; order Artiodactyla; family Delphinidae; genus Lagenorhynchus; species Lagenorhynchus albirostris. Next base: position 163,798,481 of record NC_083096.1, on the reverse strand, counting down.
GTGTAACTATAGTATACCATTTGGCTCAGTGGACAGTATCTACAAAGTCATAAGAATATAAACCCTGTGGGGCTTCCCTGGCGGCTCAGTGGTTAAGAATCCGCCTGTCAATGCAGGGGACATGGGTTCAAGCCCTGGTCGGGGAAGATCCCACATGCTGCAGAGCAACTAAGCCTGTGCGCCACAACTACTGAGCCTGCACTCTAGAGCCCGCGAACCACAACTACTGAGCCCGTGAGCCACAACTACTGAAGCCCGCACGCCTAGAGCCCGTGCTCCGCAACAAGAGAAGCCACCACAATGAGAAGCCTGTGCACCGCAATGAAGAGCAGCCCCCCCCCGGCCGCAACTAGAGAAAGCCTGCACACAGCAACGAAGACCCAACACAGCCTAAAATAAAAATTAAAAAAAGCTTAAAAGAAAAGAAAAGAATATAAACCCTGAAAAAAAGTAAACCTTGAATATCAATTTAGCTAAAAATTTTAAAATTGTGGTAGAACTATATTGGGAGGATGGAGAGAGGAAGTTGTGTAGTGTAAGAGAGTTAATCCTCATCTACCATATTTAGAGAGTTGTGGAGGATCTTAGTAGTGTTCACTAATATTTGGTTCTCCCTCCTTCTGGGCACATGAAAGACTACTTCTCAGCCCCTTGCAATTGGGTGGGGCCATATGACTAATTCTGGTCAGTCAGCTTCAGGTGAAAGTACTGTCTTGCAGCTAGAATGAAGCTTAGATGACCCTGTGGCTGTCACTTCTCCCTCTGTGGTGACCAAGGAGGCCTTGGGTTAAGATAGCAGAGCCACAAGGTTGAAGCAGGCTGGAAATGCCTCATGGAATATGGTTGTGCTGGAGACACTGAATGGATTCTGCAAGGGTAAGAACTAAAGCTTTTTTGTGTGTTAAGCCACTGAGATTTTGGGATTGTCTGTTACTGCTGCATAGCCTGGCTTAACCGAATACAAACTTCAACAGATACTGTCTGAAATAGATACATCAAGAAATAGACATTTAAGCATATTATTTAGAATTCTGGAGATAATCACTAGAAAAATAATTTAAAACATTAAAAGCGGTTGCCTCTGGTGAGCAGGACAGAGAAGCGAGGATGGGGTAGGGCAGAGGGGCAAGTGTTTCCATTATAGTACTGTAACACTAGGTAATTGTATTACATTGGCAGAAACCACACCTATGCGGTTTGGAAGGATTCCTGCCAAACCATCACAGTGGCTGTCTCTTAGGAGGGAGGGCTTGCTAGAATGAACGAGCATCTCAGGGAACCACAGATGTGGCTGGATGTGGTGGGCAGGCACAGTGGGAAAGGAGGCTACCCAGATGGAATGCCAGTGTGAGGAGCTTGGTTTTTATCCAGATGGCAGTGGGGAGCCATGGAAGGATTGTAAGCGGTAGAGTCGAATCTGCCTGCGAAAATCTACCTTTTCATGTGGAGGATGAAGTGTGGGGCAGGGAGCCTGCTGTGATGGTTCCCGTGAGAACTGAGGAGGCTTGGACTAAGACATCTGTACCACAAATGTCTACTGAGAGCCTGCTATTGGCCAGGTGCCATTAGTAGGCCTGACGATACAGCAGCGAACGAGATGGGCAAAGTGCCCTGCCTTCAGGGTGGTGGTTCATGCTGTAAAGAATGAAGCAGCGTAAAGAGAGGGAAGAGAGGGCACTTAAGATAGAGAGGGCAGGGCAGCTTCTCTGAGGAGGAGATATTTGAATAGAGTCCTGAATTACGCGAAGGAACAAGCCAGGCAAAATTTGGAGGATGAGGGTTCCAGGCTGAGCGAGCAGCAGTCTGGAGGCCCTGAGGTGGGATGGGAACAGCAGAGAGGCCGGGATGGGGGGTGGGGGGCACGTGCATCAGGGGGAAGGTTCTGGGAGCTGAGACCCAAGAGGTGGTCAGGGCCAGTTTGTGGAATGTGGAGGAACTTTGGGGGGCCCCTATGGGGCTGAGAGCCAGAGAGTGGCAGGATTTGTCTGAGGAGGTGAAGAGGACGGGGCTTGACAGCCGGTGAGCCGTGGGAGTGGTGGGGGGGCCTGTGACGAGAGGCCTCCCTCTCCCTCCGCTGGGGCCCCGCCTGCCAGAGTCAGCTGTGCCTCAGCCCTGCCCGGACCAGCTACAGCAGCTTCATCACCCACTTCCCAGCGTCCCAGCCCCCTCTGGGAATTGAAGGATCCTTTCCAAATCAAAATAGCAGGCAAAGAACAGCCTCTGATTGTTCTGCGCAAAAGAAGTGAAATTAGACAAGTCAGCTGCGGGATTGAGGCGGCCTCCCACACAGCTGTTCCTGCACCCGCTGAAGGCGGACCTCCCGAGACTTGCAGTTCTGCTGTCTCCGAGCAAAACTTTTTGCTTCTCCAGCCCAGGGCAGATAGTTATTTTGGGAGGGAGTGGGACAGGTGCTGGCCCTGAAGGACCATGAAGGAGTCAATTTTTTTTTTTAACCAAAAAGATCAGTTACTTCATAAGGACCAGCCTTAGCTGATATGAGTTTGTTCAGTCATTCAGAACACACTGGGTGTGCTCATCCTGGGTGCCCCGGGCTTGGCATGGTGTCAGGGGGATTCTGGCCCGGAGGAGCAGAGGCACACAGCGTGCTTCCACCCTTGGTGGAGGGTGGAGAGAGCACTGTCTGGGAGCCGGGAGGTCCAAGTTCTCACCTTGGTTCTGCCGCTGTCGCTCTGTGACCTTGGGTCAGTTTCCCATCTCTCCCCCGTGTGGGCTTTAGGCTACATATTGTTTCTCAAACTAAACTCCGTGAGAATCGTGTGTGTGTGTGTGTGTGTGTGTGGTGTCTTGTTAAAGATGAAGATTCCCAGGCCTGAATTCCAGAGATTAAGATTGAGAAAGGGACTTCCCTGGTGGTCCAGTGGTTAACACTCTGCGCTTCCAATGCAGGGGGCATGGGTTCGATCCCTGGTCGGGGAGCAAAGATCCCACATGCCGCGCATGGCCCCCCCTCCAAAAAAAAATATTGAGAAGGTCTGGGGTGGGGTCCAAGAATTTGCACTTCTCACAGGCTCTTCCGGTAATTCCTTTGGGAGTCCTTGGACCACATGGTAGCAAAACCACTTCCCATCAATCTCTCAGGGCTCTTCCTGCTCTGAAATTTGAGGAGTTCCTCATGCAACCCTTCCCTGGGTTTCTCAGATCATTCCAGGCGCATGAAAGGCATCCTTACCCCTGCCTCAGTGTGCATGTGTTTCCGTGATGATCACACTGCATGGGAATGGTCTACTGCAGTGTATTTAGCCTCCTGCAGGCTATCCGGTGCCCAGCCCAGGCCCTGGTACAGAGGCGTTTTGACTATAAATGTTGGCCCGACAAGGGGTCAGCTGTAGTGCAGGCAGCTGGGCGGCAGCGTAGAGCATGGAGGGACGTTGCAGAACTCTGGGTGCCCAGCTTGTTGCAGACATCGGGCTTGGACCCTTGGGCTCACACCCTGGGTCAGATGTGTGACTCTGTCACCTGCTCCCCTTCCCCACAGCTGGGTGAGTCCAGCTACCTGGGGATAAGATGGTCTGGATGGGACCATAGACTGGGAGCCCTGGTCTACCACGGAGAATATCCAGGCAGTGTAAGGCCCCAGCCAGTTTGCCCCGGCTTCCTTGGAGCTGGCTAGTCATATTCCCAAAAGGCCAGATCAGTGGCAGAGGCCAGAGGGTCAGGTCACTCTGGTCTAGCCCCCAGCTTCACTCTTATATATGAAGAATAATAACAGCTACCACATACCGAGCACTTACCATGCTTTGAGCTCAGTGCTAAATGCTGTATCATCTCATTAAATTTTATAACAACCCTATGAGGTTGGTAAAAGTATCACCCCTTTTTTACAGTTATGGACACTGAGGCTTAGAGAATTCAAGTTACTAGTCTAGAGTCACTCAGCTAATAAACAGTAGAGGCAGAATTAGGACCTAGACCTGTTTTCCTCTGGAGCCCAGCTTTATCTTTAACCATATTGCTTAGAACCCCTGGGAAGATAAGGGTTTTTCCTCCAATACCTCCTGCCAAAGTTACCCCCAGCCAGAGAACTCCTTTTGCATCTGTTATAGTGGAAAGGAGCGATGCTGAATCAGATAGTTCAGGGTTCTAGTCCCACTTCTGCCCCTGACCTTTTGTGTGATCTTTGGCAAGTCATTTCCCCTCCCTGAGTTTCATGTGAAACTGAAATCTGTGAAATGGAAAAATTACAAATGCACTTCCTTTTAAGGTACACTAAGATGAAGACGGCCACCAACATCTACATCTTCAACCTGGCCTTGGCAGACGCACTGGCCACCAGCACACTGCCCTTCCAGAGTGCCAAGTACCTGATGGAGACGTGGCCCTTTGGGGAACTGCTCTGCAAGGCTGTGCTCTCCATTGACTACTACAACATGTTCACCAGCATCTTCACGCTCACCATGATGAGTGTCGACCGCTATATCGCCGTCTGCCACCCTGTCAAGGCCCTGGACTTACGTACACCTGCCAAGGCCAAGCTGATCAACATCTGCATCTGGGTCCTGGCCTCGGTTGTTGGTGTACCCATCATGGTCATGGCCGTGACCCGCCCCCGGGGTGAGTGAGGGAGGGAGCCTTGGTACAGGTCACTGACCACAGGAGGCAGCTCACGGGCCTCCGTGGGTTTGCAGGCCACTTACCAGGGTGGGTGTAAGTGGCTCACCAATGGAAATATGGATTGCTGATCAATGAAAGTGTGGATGGCTGGCCAGTGGGACTGTGAATAGGCAACCAATGGGGACGTGAATGGTGGACTGTTGTGAGGTGGTCATACGGGTAGCTGGCCAAAGGAAGTTTATAAATGGGATTACAGATGGCTAGATGTGTGGATGACTGACCTTTAGGGAGATGGATGGATAGCCGGTGGGGAGAGGGTGTCACTGACCGGTGAGCAGTGCAGGCCACAAGATCTGCAATCCCATCCCAAATTCCCTTCCACCCCGTTGACCCAGATGACCAAAGCAAGGCCTAGAGAATGGCCTGCACAGAATGACAGGTGCATTTTCTCAGAGTAAAATGGTAATTCGTACAGTAACCACCTGTATCAGTCAGGATGGCTGCTGTAACAATCTCCAAAGCTCCAAGGCTTAACACAGTAGAAGTTTCTCACTCACATCACAATCCAATGTGAGTAAGCGGAGGAGGGGCTCTATTCCACACAGTCATTCAGGGATCCAGGCTCCAAGTGATGGTTTTGGATGCAGTGTGCTGGCATCTGGCCAGCAGATGAATATGGGAGTGGTGAGAAAGCACAACCACTTTTAAATGTCAGAGCGCATCACTTCCTAGTGATGGCTGGGCACATGACCCCTACTTGATGTAAGTGGGAAAAGTAGTTTAGCAGGGGGCCAAAGACACTGGTCGCTAACCTAGCTGAGCCACACTCTATCATGGAGTGTTGAAAAGATTAAATGAGGTTATACGTGTAAAAGACTTAGGACAAGGCCTGGCTCATTGTCAAGGCCCAATAAGTAGCAGCTATCAGAATGATTAAGCCTGTGAGATAGACAAGGCAGGGACTCCTACTTCCATAGGACCGAAAGAAAACAATCAGAGAGGTCAGGTGGTTTACTTAGGGTCACATAGCCAGACATTTGGTAGAATCGGCCTAGAACCCAAGGTTTCTGCCCCCATATCTGTCGCTCCTTTTGGCTGCTGGGGTGAAGGTTTGTGTTGTGGTAGGAGAGGGAACAGGCTTGGTGGGAGGTTTCTTGGCCACCTTCCACTCTCACAAGGGTAGAGCTCCTGGTGCCTTATATAGTCTCTGTGTGATTAGACTTGACTCACCAGCTGGGCCCCATTCCTCACTGTCAGCCTTCAGTTTACAGGCCATTAACTGCAGCCCTTCTGGGGCCAGGCCAGATGGGCCCCCTCATCCCCAACCCCCCCACACACACACTCTTTTACACACACACATACACTCCCCCAGCGTGTGTCACTGGCACTCAGTTCTGTAAGCCACTTGCTGTGTGACCTTGGACAAGTGCTGTTCTTCTCTGGGCCTACTTCTGCCATCTGTACAATGAAGCCCTTGGGTTCAGTCATTGGTGGGGGTCCTGCCAGCCTGATGTCCTGTGGACCCACTCTGTCTGTGGATCCCAGCCCTTTTCTTACATCTCTCAGGCTCCAAGTCCACTGGGTGGGTCCTCAGATTCCAGAATCCCAAGAGGTCCTGGAAGTCCCCTGGGCCAGCCTCAGCCCTGTATCTGAACCCCATAACATCCCCTGAGGTGCTCATCCAGCCCAAGGCCACACTCCTGGAACAGGGAGCTCCTTCCATCCTAGGTGCCCCTCTTATCTTGGGACAAGTGGTGGCAGTCAGAAAGTTCTTGACATTAAGCTGACATCTGCCTCCTTGGCCCTAGTTCTGACCCCCGGACTCCCATACATTTCTGCTCCTCGGCCCTGTGAGTGCACCAAGTGCTTGAACCCCGCTGCGCTAAATGCTTTCCATGCCATGGCCCATTTAATCCTCACAACAACCCTATGAGTTTAGGTACCGTTGTTAGTCCCACTTTATGGGAGCTCTGATAGAGGTTCAATAATTTGCCCAAGGCCACATCACACAGCAGGGCTTGAGTCCTGCTCTTTTTTTTTTTTTTTGTGGTACGCGGGCCTCTCACTGCTGCGGCCTCTCCCGTCGCGGAGCACAGGTTCCGGACGCGTGGGCCCAGCCGCTCTGCGGCATGCGGGATCCTCCCGGACCGGGGCACGAACCCGTGTCCCCTGCATCGGCAGGCGGACTCCCAACCACTGCGCCACCAGGGCGCCCTGAGTCCTGCTCTTAACTCATGCTCTCTAAGTCAATCCTAGCAATATTTTCCCCATTGGAGCTACTTTGGAAATGTGTGGGGTATTTTCAGTTATCATAATGACCGTCATTTAGTGGGCTTGGGCTAAATTATATCATTATCATTATATCACTGCTGCCCATGTACATAGAGGCTGATAAAGGGACTGGGAGAGAATATAGAAAGCAGACCTCCTAGGTTAGGGCCAATCCTGCTGAGGTCTTGAAGGATGAGTAGGAGTTCACCAAGTGCAGAAGTGATGGAGGACATTCCGGGTAGAAGAATCACCTTGAGAAAAGGCCAGGAGGAGGCAGTGGGGCTTGACTAAGCTGAGAAGGGTGGGTGAGCAGGGAGACAAGGTCCTTAGGCCCACGAGCCCCTCACCCACTGTCTTTCCTTGTTTCCCCGGCCCAGATGGGGCAGTGGTGTGCATGCTCCAGTTCCCCAGCCCCAGCTGGTACTGGGACACGGTGACCAAGATCTGCGTGTTCCTCTTCGCCTTCGTTGTGCCCATCCTCGTCATCACCGTCTGCTACGGCCTCATGCTGCTGCGCCTGCGCAGCGTGCGCCTGCTCTCTGGCTCCAAGGAGAAGGACCGCAGTCTGCGGCGCATCACACGCATGGTGCTGGTGGTGGTGGGCGCCTTCGTGGTGTGCTGGGCCCCCATCCACATCTTTGTCATCGTCTGGACGCTGGTGGACATCGACCGCCGCGACCCGCTCGTGGTGGCCGCGCTGCACCTGTGCATCGCGCTCGGTTACGCCAACAGCAGCCTCAACCCCGTGCTCTACGCCTTCCTTGACGAGAACTTCAAGCGCTGCTTCCGCCAGCTCTGCCGCACGCCCTGCGGCCGCCCGGAACCCGGCAGCTTCGGCCGCGCCCGCGAAGCTACGGCCCGCGATCGGGTCACCGCCTGCACCCTGTCCGACGGTCCCGGCGGTGGTGCCGCCGCCTGACCCCGCCGGGCCGGCCCGCCGCGCACCCCTCCGGAGTGACCCCGGCGGTCATGCCGAGTTCTAATGGGGCGGGGGCCACGACGCGGAGTGGGGCGGAAGGGGGCCGCTGGTCTGGAGATGGGGCCCCTGCAGTGGGGTGGACCTCTGGTCTGGGGAAGGCGGGGTGGGGGCAGGGGGGGAAGAATGGTGGGGCGGTGCCTCTAGGCTGAGCTCAAGGTCAAAGGCTTTGGGCTGGGCTGGGGAAGCTAGCGAGCCTAGGGGAGTGGGACCTGTTGCTCTAGGATTGGGCGGCTAAACGGGGCCCCCGCGCGGGGGGCGGGGCCTCAACCTCGAGACAGCCACGGGTTCTAATTGCAGCTGGGCTTGCAGGAATTGGGGTCTGGCCTGAGACCGGGCCCAGGACCAAGGAGGGGAAGTGGTGAGGACGGTGGAATTGAGCTTCAAGATTGGGCCTCTCTGTGGTGGGGAGGGGCCCCTTCTGGGGGTGAGTCGAAGGACAGGACAGCGAGGCTGCGTCTACAGCTCCAGATCGGGCCACGAGATAGGGCCTGTGTGCAGGGCATGGGGCCTCAATTTGCGGTAGAGTACCAACCCCGAGTTCCAGAAAGAGGCGGGGCTTGCCGAGCTCCAGGTCCAACTTGGCATCTTTATAAACAAAGAGAAAATAAAATAGAAACACTCTACCTTTTCTCTCCTTGACAGTCGTTTCCCTGGAGTGGGCAGAGATGCCCCGCATCGAAGTAGTGTCTCCAGCACTGTGTCCCTGTGGGGCTTGGGCTGAGACAGTGGAGCAGGGACAGAGGCTGCAGGATAGGGTAGCCTCAGATGGGGTAGGGTCCCAACAGGAAGGAGTAGGGAGGGCCTGCGGATCCAAAACCAGAGCTGCCAGTCGGCCTCTGTGCCAAGGGCTGGTGGTGGTGGCAGAGAGAGGGGGCTTCTGCTTTGAGGTTAGGTCCTCAAGCTGGAGGGCAGATGCTTTGGGGATCCCCACGGCCCTGGCTTCTGTGGCCCAGGTGCTGGAGGACAGAGCTCCACACTAGTTAGAGCTCCGTGCATGTAGGTGGCACCTGGGACTGGGTGGGGGCATCTGAAGCACCAGGGTGGAATTTTCCTTCTCTCAGTCTCTGGCGCCTTGATAAGAACCTCCGGGAAATCCTCTCCCCCTCCTCCCAACATCTGGCTGCACCCGACATGTCCAGTGAACTGGAACCACATCCCCTCCCCGGGACCTGACTTTGAAGGAACTGGGGGGAAGAAGATTTTTATAACTGCAGTGCCAGCATCAGTGTGCGTCCCCAGGCCCCCCACCTGCTCGAGCTGCCCCCTTCAAGCTGCGAAGGGCGAGGTCCACCAGAGCTAGGCATAGAAGTTTTTCTCTTTGTTTGTTTGGCATTTTATTCAGCCACTGCCAGGTCTTTGCTTCCCCCCAGCATCAGGGTCTGGCCTGTTCCCTGTGCCTTCCCCATGCTTCATCTCCCCACCTCCCCACCTCTCTCCCCTCTCTCCCCAGCACTGTCTCTATCACACACCGCTGAATCCCCACTGAAGCAGTGTGCTGACATCTTTGTAAAAACAAATTTAATTTTCTTCCCTTTTTGGGACAGATGGAAAGAAATTGACGTCTTTGTCTCAAACAGAAAAAAAAAAAAAAAAAAGAAACGATATACCTCTTCTCCCTTTGACAGTCATTTCCTTGGAACAAAAGCCTTTCTGCTGTCTGGGAGGCTGTCACTCTAGCAGGGGCTGAGCTAGCATTCAGGGGCTTTGGCACTTAGGCACCAAGGTGGGCTTTGGACACATTAGGGGTAGGGATGCCCTTAGTGGGCAAAGCATAGTCCCCTTCTCAGGAAGCCTCAGACCTGGGAATTTTCTTCCCTCAGGAAATGGCTCTACTAGGACCCTGGAAGATGTGGGACCATGCCCAGTACTTAGATCCAGGCTGATAAGCTACCAAGGCCTGGGGTCCCAACCCACCTAGACCACCTTCACCATCCAAATGGATCCTTGGACTATAGAGATCTCTGTGTCTGAATGGCGGGGTGTCAGCAAGGCAGGGGACACACTCCTGGACACTTGTTATCACTTGGGACCCCTCCTGCTAGTGCCTTGTGGAGATGTCATAGGAAGGGGACAATTTAGGAACGGGGGAAGACTCCTGAAGGAGGTGATATTGGAGCCAGGGCTGTTTCTTCTCCGTGTAAAGACTGTGTCCCCTTCAACCCCTCCTAGGACAGGCCTGTCTCGAGGCTGCTCTGGATCCACTCACTGCCATTTCCTGTGGCTGTGACAGATCTGCCTGTTTTTTGTTGTTGTTGTTTGTTTGTTTTTTACCACTTCTTATATATAAATTTGTCTTGGAGTCATCAGGGGCTGACTACTTCCTGTGCACAGTGGGCACTGGGACCCGGAAATGAGTCAGATACGGCCCTGCCCTCAGAAAGTTCAAGCCCATGCTCAGCAAGAGCATAAACAGATCTTTGCATCTCAGTGTGATGCGTTCCGTGACAGGGAGGGCGGGGGGTCACAGGGAAGTGCCTTTCCCAGCTTTTTACTGAAACCTATATTTGTAGGAATTCTGGAAGAGGTGGAAAGGGTCAGAGGGCCTTCAAGGATGACTAGGAGTTGACCACCGAGAAGAGAGAACAGCGTGTGCAAAAGCTGGAAATGTTCAAGTGCTTGGCAAACCCAAGAAGCTGTGTGTAGCCAGAGTGTGGGGCTTAGCCGAACGCTTCTGTGTGCCAGGCCCCATGCCACGTACTTGATGCACATTATCCCTCTGATCTTCATGACAGCCCAGTGGGGCAAGTGTATTGCCCTTATTTTATTTTATTTCATTTTTATTTATTATTTTTGGCTGCGTTGGGTCTTCGTTGTTGCGCGCAGGCTTTCTCTAGTTGCGGCGAGCGGGGGCTACTCTTCGTTTCGGTGTGCGGGCTTCTCATTGTGGTGGTTTCTCTTGTTGTGGAGCACGGGCTCTGGAGCGTGCGGGCTTCAGTAGAGGCGGTGCGTGGGCTCAGTAGTTGTGGCTCGTGGGCTCTACAGCGCAGGCTCGGTAGTTGTGGCACACGGGCTTAGTTGCTCCGCGGCATGTGGGATCTTCCCGGACCAGGGCTTGAACCCATGTCCCCTGCATTGGCAGGCGGATTCTTAACCACTGTGCCACCAGGGAAGCCCCAGCATTGCCCTTATTTTAGACAAGAAGTCAGGCTCAGAGAGGTCAAGCCACTTACCCCTAAGTCACAGAGCCCGTTCGTTGGTGGTGCTACTTACCCCTAAGTCACGGAGCCCGTGCGTTGGTGGTGGCAGAACTCAAGTCAGTGGAACAACGGGGTCCAAGAGCCTTAGTAGCTGGCATCCTGGGATGAGGTTTTTGAAGACTTAAGACTTAAATGGAAAAATCTGAGGGAAAGGGGCGATTTTCCATGCACTTTTGCTCCTCCTGAAGCCCTCCGAATCTTCATGTTTCAAAGTGTATCGTGCATGCTGCATGTTAAAGCTCCAAGTTGACAGTGTAGTTCCGGATCATCACAGAACTCTCAAAGCGGTGGAGTAGGTCTGGTTTCCTCCAAAATTTCCGCTCCTCTCTTTTCAAGAGGTGGGAGGAAAGTTTTTGCCTCTGGTTTCAAAATGTCCTACAATTTCATATCTCTTCTTGTAATAGAAGTAGTGGTTAATTAAGGCTGGAGTCAGACCTTGGCTTTCCCTCTCTGTGCCTCAGTTTCCTCATCCGTAGAATGGACTTCCTTCATGGGATTGTTGTGAGGATTTAATGAATTAATGTATGTATAGGGCCCAGCACATAAGTTCTTAGCACGTGGTAAGTAGCCGTCATTACTTAAAAGTGGAGCTGCAGTGTAAGGTCAGAGCTAGAGACCTAGACGGAAAAGGAGATGAGCTTTCAGAGGTAGTGAGGAAGAGAAGAGATGGGGGACCCAGACTTGGGATCCCCCTGCATCTTAGGCTCAGGAGCCACCATGGAGAGTGAGAAGCTGCCAGAGAAGCAGGAGGAGGATGGGGGAGAATGTGCTGCCATGGAAACCGGAGGAGGGCGTTCCCAGGGGGAGAGAGTGATGGATAATGTCAAGTGTAATGTAAGAGAGGTTGGGTGGGGAGGGCAGGAGGGTGATGGGAGTAAACCAGAGCCCTCAAGTTCAGTCTTCTGCATGGCCTGGGAAGCCCCAACAATGGATTCAAATCTCGGCCGTGATGCTAACTGGCTGGCTGCGTGACCTCAGCAAGGGATTTGCCCTCTCTGAGCTTCTGTTTCCTCCTAGATTTAAGACGAGGGAATGAGTCAGTCTCTAATATGATGCTCAGTTTCTAGTAAGTGTCCTGATTTTGCCAGATTATTGGCCACTTGCTAGCAGTGTGATCTTAGGCAAGTCCCTTCACTTCCAAGCACTCTCTCTGAAGGATAGAGATGTTGCCTGGCACATAGTAGGCCCCCAATACAGGGTTATCCTGTAATAATAATGGGGGTGCCAGAAGCTTCTGTCTAAGGAGGTTTGTTTGGCTTGGAACTTGAAACGTTCCCCAAGATGGAGAGGGGTCACTATGTCCTGAGAGGACTTCAAGGAACAACAGTCCAGGCTGGGCCCCTGCTGGGCCTCCACCCAAAGACCAGCCCCTCTGTCATCAGCAGCAGATCCTTAGCCTGGCCTCGGCGTGCCTTCCCGCCTGGCAGCTACTGCAGATCCAGGCTGGGAGCCAGCTTGGAGGCTCCAAAACACCTAGGAAGTGATCCCCCTGGATCCTGGCACCAGCATTCACACTCACCCGCACACACACACACACTCCTTTCTCTTATCGTTTATATTCTCATCATCATGTCTTCCTTTATGTCATTTCTGGGCACTGAGCACACAGTGCTGGGTGTTGGGGGGAGTGACAGGAGAGGGTCAGGACTCTCTAGCAGGGGCTAGAATAGCAGGCTGTGTGGCTCTGGTGGTGGGCAGCTTGGAAATTCAAAATGGGGGCCAGAGAGGGGCTGGTGAGGTGCCTTCCTGACGGAGTGGAGCGCTAGGCTTGGGGGTCGCTCCGGTTCTGGCTCCATGAGCACCACCTTCATGAGCCCCACCTGTGCGCAGCTCTTCCCAGGCACAGATCTCAGTGCGAGGCCAGTGTAAGCATAACAGGTAATACAGCAAGCAGGGCCCTTCATGGTTCTAGGCACTTTACATGGGGTCACATTTCATCTTCACAGCATGACTGTGAAGTAGGCATTATTACCCCTATTTTACAGATGAGGAAACTGAGGCTCAGAGAAGGGAATGACTTGCCCAAGGCTACACGGCTTGTCCATGGCTGGGCCAGCTAGGATGCTGTTTTGGGTCTGTCGAGTGCACTTCCTCGGCTTTCCTCCTCCTGGCTCCCAAGAGGACACTCTGTGATTACACTGGTGGTACTAGGGAGACCCTTGTGTCCGGCTGACAGGTGTGAACTGAGCATCCTCCTGCCAGGCTCCGTGCCTCATCACCTTGGCAGCAGGGGCACAGGCCAGCCAGCCAAGAAACTGCTGTGACTTTGGCAGGTCGCTCTCCCTTCCAGTTTCTCCCTGCCTTGGAAGACCTGCTTGTTCTGTGATTTTTTTTGACTGCCTGCCATGTCTTTGCTGTGTGACTTTGGGAAAGTCGCTTCACTCTTTGAGCCCATTTCCTCCATCGTGGATGACAGACAGCGCTTATCTGGTAAGAAGTTGTGAAGATTTACAAAGAGGCTATGAGCGAAGGACCTGTCTGTTTGGGTCACACAAGTGTTCTCGGCAACTGACACTGCAACTGGCACGGGGCAATTATTCTATGGAGTGGGTGAAGGAGTGTCAGGCAGAGGGGCCTGGCTTGGTAACACTATGCCTGGTGCATAGTAAGTGCTCAACAAATGGAGCTTTTTAATGGCATCTAACGTGACACCTTATACCTGCTCCGACCCCCGTCTCTTAAGTGCTGTAGGTGGGTCAGGAGCAAAGAACTTTACTTTTTAACCATCTCCTTGAGTTTCAGAAGCGGGGACAGCATGCATCGGAGAAGCACATTTCAAGAGGATGTTTTCTCTCCAAGTACCTTCTACATAGCTGTCCCCTTTTGTCCTCACCGGGGCTGCCCGCCCAGGGACCTGAGATTGGGGCACAACCTGGGAGGGAAGAGAGGTCCCCGGGTGGCACTGGCCTGGGCCTTTTGGCTTGCATGTTTGAGTCATGGGGATGGTCCCTTGGCAGGTGTTGGTGCAGGTGACATCCATCTAATGGGGCTCATCTTCTAGAATCTCCTCTTGGAATGAGTCCCAAGCCAGGAGACAGGGCATGTGGGTTTGACTCTCCATCCTCCACTTGCTGACTGTGTGCCCCCGGGCAGGGCTCTGTCCCTCTCTGGGCCTCTGCACAATGGAGGGGCAGAGGCAGGAATTGATGGGTTCTGAGTGTGCTGCCATCCTGGGAGAGAAAGAGACATTTCCCTCATGTTCCTTTATCCCAGAAGCAGACATCTATTGGTAAAATCCCCTGGGCATTTGCCCAGAGACTGGGAAAAACCAGAGATCCCCTGGGGGTCTGGTGTTTGTAATTGGAGCTGCCCCCCTTTGGGGGTGACGGAGGCAGGCATGTCAAAATGAACTTGACTTAAACACCTGGCTTTTGCGTCTCCCAGGTCCCATTTTGGGACCAAGGACCCAACCTTCTGTTTTCCCAATAAAGTGAGCCCTATTCTCAGTGTCCACATCTCTGGCTGTTTCTTTTTTTTTTTTTTTTTTGCGGTACGCGGGCCTCTCACTGTTGCGGCCTCTCCCGTTGCGGAGCACAGGCTCCGGACGCGCAGGCTCAGCGGCCATGGCTCACGGGCCCAGCCGCTCCGCGGCATGTGGGATCTTCCCGGACCGGGGCACGAACCCGTGTCCCCTGCATCGGCAGGCGGCCTCTCCACCACTGCGCCACCAGAGCAGCCCTCTGGCTGTTTCTTTTGCTCACCCTCTGTGGTCCGCTCCTGAGGGGTCCCAGTCTGGGGGGTGACATAGACCTGCCTGCTCACACTGAGTGGAGAGGGTAGCCCTACCCTCAGGACCTGTCTCAGAGGGAGATGCTACAATGCCCTTAAGAACCTCACCTGACGGGAGAGATAGACACACCAGGCAGCTGTAGACACTTCCTAGAGCGTCTCCCACCCCCGCCCCTCCAGACTGGCTCCTCCTTCTTCGCTGTGGCCCACCCCCTAATCTAAGGCCCTTGTCCTCCAGAGCCCTGCCCACACGCCTCTTGGGGCTCCCACTAACCTTCCTCCCCGCTTCCACCCTCCTCCCACCTGCCCTACCGTGACCCTGCCTTTGGTCATAGAAGCCCCAAGTCTCCTCGCCCTGATGGTTGGTTACTCAATAACTCTGTAACGGGAACTTCCTGCCCAGGATGTGCCTCCCCACCATGTGTGACCAGGTCCTTAAGAGAGCACCAGGGCACAGAGCCCCTCTTCCCCTCTGGGGCAACCTCCCTTTCGAGCCCCAGCCCTGGGCTGCCCACCTGGGCCCTGCTGTGTCAAGGTGAAAAGCTCCAACTCAGGTGGGTGCCCTGACCCAGACTGGGATCTCACCCCACCCCCAGCTGCAGACTGTGTGAGCAGCGGTGGAGGCAGGGCTACCGGGCTGCGGGGGGGGGGGGGGGTAGGGAGGGCCTTGACTGCTTGGCCTCACTCTACTCAGGGAGCTGCTCAAGTCCAGACCTCCCAGAGGCTCTGCAGCTCTGCCCAGAGCCAACTCCCACTGAGACTGGGAAGAACAGCTCTGAAGGTGAGGCGGGGAGGGGAGGGAGAGGAGGGGAGTGGGGAGAGGGAAGCACGGGCCAGAGCATTAGGCGTTTATGTGAGTATGTGCACCGTCGAGATTTTTTTAATTCACCTCTGGAGTTGCCCTGAGGAAAAGCGCATCTGCAGGACCACTCTGGGCATCACTTTCCTCTTTTGTAAAATAGGATAACGATTACTGTAACTAACTTGCCAGGATTCTCTTGAGGACCCAGCAAGACAACAGCTGTGCATGTAACGAGGGCACCTTATTATTAATGGGGAAACACACTCTGCTTTTAACCTTCAGTAGCTTCCAGTTGCCTGAAAAATCCAGATGACCTCTCGTGCTCCTTCCCAATAGAGGATGCTAGGAGTCTAAGTTCAATCTTTCCTGCCTGCCACCTCAAAATCCCTTGGAGAGAGAGGGGGACCCTCTACCGGAAGGGGACTGCTGAGGCCCAGCCCAAGGGCAGGCGGTTCTCAGAGAAATGGGGCGGAATGGGCAGACTTCTGTCAGGTGCCAGCTTCTTCACACTTCCAAGTCAGTGCCGCTTCCACTGCCTCCGGGAAGCCTTCTCTGACTGCACTGTGCTGACCCTTGGCCCTGCCTGCGTATCCCGCAGCTGCTATCAGAGCACCCCCATGCTGAGCAAGACCTGCCCTCTCTCAGCAAGCTGCTGGGCCCTACAGCTCGTCCAGACATAGGGGAACCCAGCTGCTTCCTAAGGGGTTGGGAGGAGAGGGAAGGAAAGACTGGTGGAAGGGAACACAGGGGTTTTTTTCTTCAGTGATGTTTATGGTCACTATAAAATGCTCATTATAGAAACTGAGAATAAGCTTGAAAAGAAGGGGCAAAACGTCATCCATAGTTCTCCATTCTATTAACATTTGGATGTAATCCCTTACCCAGGGGAACCCCCAGGGGGTTCACAGTGATTCCAGAACCCTCTGAAATAGGGTATGCACTCTGTGTCAAGTATGTGCTTTGCCACGGGATTCATTGGGTGCCCAGGGCTCCAGGACCCAAAAGGTTAAGAGGCTGCTCTGGGGGTTCGGGGGGAGTCCATACACACCACACAGCCACATGCAAATAGACCTACACTGACCCGGAGGCAACACGTACACATACCTGACTGGGTGCACGAACCTTCTCCCACCACACTCCTCCACACTGCTGGGTACGTTCTGTTCTCTCACCCAGACTCACTCCTGGCACCTGTACACGTATGGTTGACATACACATGCACACGCACTTCTTTGTACACACACCTCCCACCAGGACACACACTTGTTCACACTAATGTGTTCACTGTATGAATGCAGCCTGGTCTGGGAGAAATTTAGGAGAGGCTGCAGGAGGACAAGCTCATTTTACGGACGCTGCTGCCATCTACTGGCCACGCCTGACATTAGCACCCTTATTTGGTTCCTCTTCCTTTCTCCTGTTCTGCTGTCCACAGCTCATCCACCGGCCCAGACTTCTCCTCATCCCTGGAAATTGTGGACTGGAACTGGTTTCTGAAAGAGGGTCCTAAACGAGGGAGGCATTCTGTTGGGAGATACTGGGTGAGCATGGAGAACTATAACTGACACCACTCTTTATATGTCAGGCACTGCTGTCCTTTAAAGCTATTACCGCCTTTAGTCTTTAAATCTATGGGCCTTATGCAGTGCCTGGCACATGAAAAGTCATAATAAATATTTCAATTGAATAAGTTAAAACCTTGAAAGTGAGTTAAAAAATCTTTTTAAATTAATTTATTTATTATTTTTGGCTGCATTGGGTCATCGTTGCTGCACACAGGCTTTCTCTAGTTGCAGTGAGTGGGGGCTACTCTTCGTTGCAGTATGTGGGCTTCTCATTGCGGTGGCTTCTCTTGTTACAGAGCACGGGCTCTAGACGCACGAGCTTCAGTAGTTGTGACACGTGGGCTCAGTAGTTGTGGCTCACGGGCTCTAGAGCACAGGCTCAGTAGTTGTGGCACATGGGCTTAGTTGCTCTGCTGCATGTGGGATCTTCCCGGACCAGGGCTCGAACCTGTGTCCCCTGCATTGGCAGGCAGATTCTTAACCACCGCGCCACCAGGGAAGTCTGAAAGTGAGTATTTTTAACAAATGAGGAGCTGGAGGCTCAGAGAGGGGAAGTGACTTGCCAAACTCACACAGCAGCTTCCTCTGATAGTCAGGATGTTGCTCCAGAGAGAAAGAGAAGGAAGACACAGCAAAGATGAAAATATTTACTAAGAACTGTACGGGGCTTCCCTGGTGGCGCAGTGGTTAAGAATCCACCTGCCAATGCAGCGGAGCAACTAAGCCTGTGCGCCACAACTACTGAGCCTGCACTCTAGTGCCCGCGAGCCACAACTACTGAAGCCCGCGCGCCTAAAGCCCGTGCTCCACAACGAGAAGCCACCGCAGTGAGAAGCTGCGCACCACAAGGAAGAGTAGCCCCTGCTCGCCGCAACTAGAGAAAGCCCGTGCGCAGCAACGAAGACCAAATGCAGCCAAAAATAAATATATAAATAAATTTATATGAAAAAAAAGAACGGTAGGAAACCCAGCCCAGATCCCCACCCCCAGAGGACCAGGAGAAGCACCCAGAGGTGGATGAGGTCAACCTGGAGGGATGATTTCCCCACCCAAGAAGGTTCCCCTACCCTGAGCTGCTGCCTCAAATTCATTCATTCAACTAATATTTACTGTGCACAGTGTGGCAGGATCTGTGCTCAAACTGAGGATAAGCAGTGAATAAACAGATGAAAGTCCAGTCTTTCCCCTTGTACAGTGTGGGGCTCCAAAAGGGCCCCTTCCTTGCTATTCCACTCCCATGGGCCCCTGGGACCCCTCTGAGCTTCTCTTCACCATCCTGGTTGTACTGAGTGGCTGGAGAATCCAGAATGAGAGCGGAAGGAGATGTGGGTCAGGGGTGGGAAGGGGTGGTTCCGCCTGGACGGTCCAGTACTGAGGTTGAGCAAAGACAGCCTGACACCTTGAGTCAGGCAGACCTAGTGTTACCGATCCAGGTTCGTCTGCCTGACACATGGCAAGCCAGACACTGAGATGCCGAAGTTTGCAGCAGAGAAAGGGTTTATTCACGAGGCAGCCAAGTGAGGAGACAAGAGAACAAATCTCAGATCTGCCTCCTCAAAGGCAAGGGGTGGGGGATAAAGAAGCAGGGTCTTACGTGTGTGGAAAGGTGGTCGGCGGTAGGGAAAGGGTGAGGTAATCAGGGTTCTGCACAGGTGTATCTGAGTGACGTGGCTTCTTTATAGGATGCATGTTCAACAACGGAGGTGCTTAGCATGATCTGAGGTGGAGTTTTTGGCCCTCTGATGTCAGAAGGTCATTCATCAGACACCTGTGCAGGCCCAGTTTTAGGGTCAGCGGCCCCAACCAGTCTTAGCCAGCTTGCACTGGACAGGAGCTGATTCCAAATTCCTGCAAAACAATGTAAGCCCCCTGTTACGGTAGTGACCCATATGTCAGAGGTGTTGTCTCTGGGTCTGAGTCCTCTCTCTCTCTGTCTCCCACCCTCCATGCCCCAGCCTGGCTGTAAGAGGAGGGGCTTAGGATGTGTCCATCTAGACTGACCACACATGGGTGATATCCGACTGACAGCACTGCAGGGACTCAGACAACAACTCTGTACTGACCAAAGGCCTTGGTGCCAAGCACAGTGCTGGCACTGTCTGGGGAGGCAAGGGCAGGCAGAGAAGGCTTCCTGGGGCTTATGGGCTTGGAGCTTCAAGCCTGGAAAGCAAAGGAGGATTCAACTGATGGAACAGAGGATCCCTGAGCAGCCCTGGCTGGAGCAACCTAACTGTTAGTAGGTGGCCACACAGAAGGTACATTGAGTATGGGCTTAGTTACAGGTAGGAAGCTCTGGAAGATCTGGGTGAAAGCCTGCCTGTGAGGCATGGGAGTGGGGTTGGTAGTGGAGGGGATTGGCTGGGAGACATGAACCCAGATCCTGCTCTGCCTCCAGAATTCCCAAATCTCCCATGGGCATTTCATACTTGACCTTACCAGGCCTAGGGGTGGACTCACCACGGGGTTTATTTGTCAGTCAAGGCCTCACACTTGCATAGGCCCTAGGAAGGACCATGGCCTTGTGTTCACAAGGTCATATGTGTCCGTAAAATTGGCAAAAGTAAAATCCATGAACTTCAGATAGCCTCATCCACAAGAGGGCAGACAGCAGAAGCAAGAAGAACTACAGTCCTGCAGGCTGTGGAACAAAAACCACATTCACAGAAAGATAGACAAGATGAAAAGGCAGAGGGCTATGTACCAGACGAAGGAATAAGATAAAACCCCAGAAAAACAACTAAATGAAGTGGAGATAGTCAACCTTCCAGAAAAAGAATTCAGAATAATGATAGTGAAGATGATCCAGGACCTCGGATAAAGAATGGAGGCAAAGATCGAGAAGATGCAAGAAATGTTTAACTAAGACCTAGAAGAATTAAAGAACAAACAAACAGAGATGAACAATACAGTAATTGAAATGAAAACTACTCTAGAAGGAATCAATAGCAGAATAATAGAGGCAGAAGAACAGATAAGTGACCTGGAAGACAGAATGGTGGAATTCACTGCTGCGGAACAGAATAAAGAAAAAAGAATGAAAAGAAATGAAGACAGCATAAGAGACCTCTGGGACAACATTAAACGCAACAACATTGGCTTTATAGGGGTCCCAGAAGGAGAAGAGAGAGAGAAAGGACCCGAGAAAATATTTGAAGAGATTATAGACAAAAACTTCCCTAACATGGGATAGGAAATAGCCACCTAAGTCCAGGAAACGCAGAGTCCCATACAGGATAAACCCAAGGAGAAACATGCTGAGACACATAGTAATCAAATTGGCAAAAATTAAAGGCCAAGAAAAATTATTGAAAGCAGCAAGGGAAAAATGACAAATAACATACAAGGGAATTCCCATAAGGTTAACAGCTGATTTCTCAGCAGAAACTCTACAAGCCAGAAGGGAGTGGCATGATATACTTAAAGTGATGAAAGGGAAGAACCTACAACCAATATTACCCAGCAAGGATCTCATTCAGATTCGATGGAGAAATCAAATGCTTTACACACAAGCAAAAGCTAAGATAATTCAGTACCACCAAACCAGCTCTACAACAAATGCTAAAGGATCTTCCCTAAGTGGGAAACACAAGAGAAGAAAAGGACCTACAAAAACAAACCCCAAACAATTAAGAAAATGGTAATAGGAACATACATATCAATGATTACCTTAAACGTGAATGGATTAAATGCTCCAACCAAAAGACACAGGCTTGCTGAATGGATAGAAAAACAAGACCCATATATATGCTGACTACAAGAGACCCACTTCCAATCTAGGGACACATTCAGACTGGAAGTGAGGGGAGGGAAAAAGATATTCATTGCAAATGGAAATCAAAAGAAAGCTGGAGGGCTTCCCTGGTGGCGCAGAGGTTGAGAATCTGCCTGCCAATGCAGGGGACACGGGTTCGAGCCCTGGTCTGGGAAGATCCCACATGCCACGGAGCGACTGGGCCCGTGAGCCACAACTACTGAGCCTGTGTGTCTGGAGCCTGTGCTCCGCAACAAGAGAGGCCACGACAGTGAGAGGCCTGTGCACAGTGATGAAGAGTGGCGCCCGCTCGCCACAACTAGAGAAAGCCCTCGCACAGAAACAAAGACCCAACACAGCCAAAAATATAAATAAATAAATGAATTAATTTAAAAAAAAAAAGAAAAGAAAGCTGGAGTAGCAATACTCATATCACATAAAATAGACTTTAAAATAAAGAATGTTACAAGAGACAAGGAAGGACATGACATAATGATCAAGGGATCAATCCAAGAAGAAGATATAACAATTATAAATTTATATGCACCCAACATAGGAGCACATCAATACAAAAGGCAACTGCTAAAAGCTATAAAAGAGGAAATCGACAGTAACACAATAATAGTGGGGGATTTTAACACCTCACTTACACCAATGGACAGATCATCCAGACAGAAAATTAATAAGGAAACAGAAGCTTTAAATGACACAATAGACCAGATAGATTTAATTGATATTTATAGGACATTCCATCCAAAAACAGCAGATTACACTTTCTTCTCAAGTGCGTATGGAACATTCTCCAGGATAGATCACATCTTGGGTCACAAATCAAGCCTCAGTAAATTTAAGAAAATTGAAATCATGTCAAGCATCTTTTCTGACCACAAAAATTTCCCTGTAATTGATTTCTATGAGATTAGAAATCAATTACAGGGAAAAAAACATAAAAAACACAAGCACATGGAGGCTAAACAATACATTACTAAATAACCAAGAGATCAATGAAGAACTCAAAGAGGAAATAAGAAAATACCTAGAGACAAATGAAAATGAAAACACAACAATCCAAAACCTATGGGATGCAGCAAAAGCAGTTCTAAGAGGGAAGTTTATAGCAATACAAGCCTACCTCAAGAAACAAGAAAAATCTCAAATGAACAATCTAACCTTACACCTAAAGGAACTAGAGAAATAAGAACAAGCAAAACCCAAAGTTAGTAGAAGGAAAGAAATCATAAAGATCAGAGCAGAAAGAAATGAAATAGAAACAAAGAAAACAATAGCAAAGATCAATAAAACTAAAAGCTGGTTCTTTGAGAAGGTAAACAAAATTGATAAGCCATTAGCCAGACTCATCAAGAAAAAGAGGGAGAGGACTCAAATCAATAAAATTAGAAATGAAAAAGGAGAAGTTACAACAGACACTGCAGAAATACAAAGCATCCTAAGAAACTACTACAAGCAATTCTATGCCAATAAAATGGACAACCTGGAAGAAATGGACAAATTCTTAGAAAGTTATAGCCTTCCCAGACTGAACCAGGAAGAAATAGAAAATATGAACAGACCAATCACAAGTAATGAAATTGAAACTGTGATTAAAAATCTTCCAACAAACAAAAGTCCAGGACCAGATGGCTTCACAGCTGAATTATATCAAACATTTAGAGAAGCGCTAACACCCATCCTTCTCAAGCTCTTCCAAAATATTGCAGAGGAAGGAACACTCCCAAACTTATTCTATGAGGCCACCATCACCCTGATACCAAAACCAGACAAAGATACTACAAAGAAAGAAAATTACAGACCAATATCACTGATGAGTATAGATGCAAAAGTCCTCAACCAAATACTAGCAAACAGAATCCAACAACACATTAAAAGGATGTCAAGTGATCAACACCCCCATGATCAAGTGGGATTTATCCCAGGGATGCAAGGATTCTTCGATATATGCAAATCAATCAATGTGATACACCATATTAACAAGTTGAAGAATAAAAACCATATGATCATCTCAATAGATGCCGAAAAAGCTTTTGACAAAATTCCACACCCATTTATGATAAAAACTCTCCAGAAAATGGGCATAGAGGGAACCTACCTCAACATAATAAAGGCCATATACGACAAACCCACAGCAAACATCATTCCCAATGGTGAAAAACTGAAAGTATTTCCTCTAAGATCAGGAACAAGACAAGGATGTCCACTCTCACCACTATTATTCAACATAGTTTTGAAAGTCCTACCCACGGCAATCAGAGAAGAAAAAGAAATAAAAGGAATACAAATTGGAAAAGAAGAAGTCAAACTGTCACTGTTTGCAGATGACATGATACTATACATAGAGAATCCTAAAGATGCCACCAGAAAACTACTAGAGCTAATCAATGAATTTGGTAAAGTTGCAGAATGCAAAATTAATGCAAAGAAATCTCTTGCAATCCTATACACTAATGATGAAAAATCTGAAAGAGAAATTAAGGAAACACTCCCACTTACCATTGTAACAAAAGAATAAAATACCTAGGAATAAACCTACCTAAGGAGACAAAAGACCTGTATGCAGAAAACTATGAGACACTGATGAAAGTAATTAAAGATGATACAAAACAGATGGAGAGATATACCATGTTCTTGGATTGGAAGAATCAATATTGTGAAAATGACTATACTACCCAAAGCAATCTACAGATTCAATGCAATCCCCATCAAATTACCAGTGGCATTTTTTTTACAGAACTAGAACAAAAAATTGTAAAATTTGTATGGAGACATAAAAGACCCCGAAGAGCCAAAGCAATATTGAGGGAAAAAATTGGAGCTGGAGGAGTCAGACTCCCTGACTTCAGACTATACTACAAAGCTACAATAATCAAGACAATATGGTACTGGCACAAGAACAGAAATATAGATCAGTGGAACAGGATAGAAAGCCCAGAGATAAACCCATGCACCTATGGTTAACTAATCTATGACAAAGGAGGCAAGGATATACAATGGAGAAAAGACAGTCTCTTCAATAAGTGGTGCTGGGAAAACTGGACAGCTACATGTAAAAGAATGAAATTAGAACACTCCCTAACACCATACACAAAAATAAACTCAAAATGGATTAGAGACCTAAATGTAAGACCTGGCACTATAAAACTCCTAGAGGAAAACATAGGAAGAACACTCTATGACATAAATCACAGCCAGATCTTCTTTGACCCACCTCCTAGAGTAATGGAAATAAAAACAAAAATAAACAAATAGGACCTATTGAAACTTAAAATCTTTTGCACAGCAAAGGAAACTACAAACAAGACGAAAAGACAACCCTCAGAATGGGAGAAAATATTTGCAAATGAATCAAAGGACAAAGGATTAATCTCCAAAATATATAAACAGCTCATGCAGCTCAATATTAAAAAAACAAACAACCCAATCCCAAAACAGAAGAAGACCTAAATAAACATTTCTCCAAAGACATACAGATGGCCAAGAAGCACATGAAAAGCTGCTCAACATCACTAATTATTAGAGAAATGCAAATCAAAACTACAATGAGGTATCACCTCACACCAGTTAGAATGGGCACCATCAGAAGATCTACAAACAATAAATGCTGGAGAGGGTGTGGAGAAAAGAGAACCCTCTTGCACTGTTGGTGGGAATGTAAATTGATATAGCCACTATGGAGGTTCCTTAAAGAACTAAAAATAGAATTACCATATGACCCAGCAATACCAGTACTGGGCATATACCCTGAGAAGACCATAATTCAAAAAGACACATGCACCCCACTGTTCATTGCAGCACTATTTACAAT
This sequence comes from Lagenorhynchus albirostris, assembly GCF_949774975.1. Taxonomy (NCBI): domain Eukaryota; kingdom Metazoa; phylum Chordata; class Mammalia; order Artiodactyla; family Delphinidae; genus Lagenorhynchus; species Lagenorhynchus albirostris. The sequence continues at coordinate 163,773,795 of NC_083096.1, read as the reverse complement.
CGCCAGGTCATGGAAGCAACCTAAATGCCCATCGACAGACGAATGGGTAAAGAAGATGTGGTACATATATACAATGGAATATTACTCAGCCATCAAAAGGAACAAAATTGGGTTATTTGTAGAGACGTGGATTAGTCTAGAGACTGTCATACAGAGTGAAGTAAGTCAGAAAGAGAAAAACAAATCTTGTATAGTAACGCATATATGTGGAACCTAGAAAAATGGTACAGATGAACTGGCTTGCAGGGCAGAAATTGAGACACAGATGTGGAGAGCAAACGTATAGACACCAAGGGGGGAAAGCCGCGGGTGGTGGTGGTGGTGGTGGTGGTGTGATGAATTGGGAGATTGGGATTGACATGTATACACTAATATGCATAAAATGGATAACTAATAAGAACCTGCTTTATAAAAAAAATAAATAAAATAAAATTCAAAAAAAAGAATTACATGAACTTCAATTGGTTGAGACCACTGCATCTTTCCACTCTGACTTTCCCTCCTTCCCACTTGTGTCCTCTGACCTTGAGTGGCTACAGGTATTTTTTATTCTTTTTTTGGTGTTGTTTTGCATGATATATATTTTTTCTAATCAATTTTTTAATTGAAGTGTAGTTGATTTACAATGTTGTGTTAATTTCTGCTATACAGCAAAGTGATTCAGTTATACATATCTTGATATATATTAATATATTCTTTTTTAAAATATTCTTTTCTATTTTGGTTTATCATAAGATATTGAATATAGTTCTCCATTTTTTATTCTTAACTTTACATTTGTTTTTAGAGAGGGCTCCAAATAATCTTTAGGCCCCAGAATCCTAGACCTGCCCACTGAGTCCTGAGTTTACCCAACTGTAAAGATAGAGTAAAGGCTGTGAAGGGTCTTTACAGGAGTAAAGATGATCTCTTTTAATCCTCTCAAAGGCACTGAGAGGAACACCACAACCACCTGCCTCAGAGCTGACCCCCATGCGCCCAAAGCAGCCCCCCTACGACAGGTTCAGCCCCTGGCGCTGGTCCCCTTTGGCAGCCTGGGCGGCTGAGCTCTACGCCACCCCAGAGGCTCTATGACCGCAAGGTGGCGGCAGACACCATCTTTCCTTCTCCATGAAGCCTGCGCCTTCCAGATTCCTGGCCCCAAACAGCCAGAATCTTAGCCTTCCCACCAAACACCTCCATCAGCTCTTTCCTGCCCTCTCAGGAAACGGGGAGTGCTGCCTTCAAGTCCTGGCCTTGCCACTGGCTGTGTGATCGCAAGCAGTCACTTCACCTCACCCGGATAAAATAGGGGGATCTCATGGGAACAGGTTAGTGAAGTACCTGGCAGATATATAAAAAGCCAATCATTGGCAACCACTGCTGTTTGCATAGGGGCTTCTGGAGATGACACCTTCCCTGGCAAGGGGTTCTCCTGGCGGGATTGGCCCCCTCCCCACACTAGCAAAGCTGGGCAGCAGGGCCTTCAGAGACCTTCGGTGTTTATTGGTGGGCACCCTCTGTGCCCACACATGCATCCCTCCCTGGACTGGGGCATCTGACTCGGCTTTTTCTCCATCCCTACCAATCCCCATCTGTCCCTTGGAGGGGGCTCTGCAGCGTCTTGCCCACCTTGATGTCATCCTGGGGATCTTCCCCAGGCTTCAAATGGATCCTCCTGGGGAGGGTTCCTTGAACCACTTCTCACCAGTTTTCTCTCTCTTCACCTCAGATGTCCCCCAAGTGACTGCCACACCCCAGCCAGCACATGGCTGTCTCTACCTCAAAGCCTCCCTGGCTGATCCCCAAATGTCAGTATCTGCCCTCTCCCCCACCACCTGCCCTGCTCTTTTATTAAAACAAATATTTATTTATTTATTTGGCTGCGCCAGGTCTTAGTTGTGGCATGCAGGATCTTAGTTCACCGACCAGGGATCGAACCCAGGCCCCCTGCATTGGGAGCGCAAAGTCTTAGCCACTGGACCACCAAGAAAGTCCCACCTGCCCTGGTCTTAACCTGGCATTCAAGGCCTTCCACTATGTGGTCGCACAATTCACTCTGTGCTCCAAATATACCAGACCATTTTCTGTTCCCAAAGTACACCTTCACTATTCGACTTCCAGGCCTTTGTGCAGGCTGTCCCTCCCCCTGGAATGCCCTCTTCCATTTCCATATAGAAAATTCATCCTTAAAAGTCTAGCTGGAAGGTCACCTTTTCCAGGCAATCTTCCCTAATCCCTCAGATGGGATCCTTTTTCTTTTCTGGGCTCTGGGTATACAGTTGCTTTAGGGCCTTCATCACAGGAGGCCGTGAATCACAACAGGAACATCCATTATGTATGGAGAGCAACTTTCAGTTTACAAATGGCAATCCCGTCTAATACCCTAGAGTCATGATGTCCTGGAGTCAGGAAAGTGAGGTAATGGCAGGATGAGTGCCGTTATCTCATTTGACTGTTGAGGAGACAGGCTAGGAGAGAAATATGACTGGCCAGGTCATACACCCACCCTGTGAATGGTGGAGTCAGGATTCAAACCTGCAGCAGATTCCAGCCACATCCCCTGCCTCAGGCCTGAGCTTTCCACTCTGTCTCCATCATTCCTTGTGGCCTGGTCTTGTGACACCCTTCCCCAGTTAGACTGGGTACTGGTCAGTTCTGAATAATGTGTTCAATTAAGTTTTGTTGAAGGAACAGACGCTCCCATATTGGCCCTGCCCCATACCCTGGCCTCATTATCATCCAACTCAAAACCCAATCAGGGCTGATGGCAGAGCCCAGGCTCTGGCAGGATAGGGAGTTGGCTGGAGGCCCAGGCAACGCAGGAGGAGGGGGAGACACAAACAGGTTCCTTCCCCCAAGCTTATCAGTCCCCCACAGGCCCCAGGCAAACTCGGTGCTCAGTCTGGGGAAGAGATCTGCCCCCCACCTGTAACCTTCATGCCTTCTATTATGAGCTGTGTGACCTTGGCTGTCGCTTCTGCTCTCAGACCCTCTTTAGAACACTTTTGGCTGTAAGGATTCAATGGGATCAAATGAGAGAATGCACATAAAATAATAGTGATCGCCTCCTCTGGAGGCCTCCCCCACAGGGATCATCTCAGGGAACAAGTTACTCCCTGAGTCAGGGGAGGGAGGTGGAGACTTCACAGGCAGGGGCAGTGGGGCAGGGGGCCAGGAGTCCAGGCAGTGACAGCACCCAGCCATCCCACCCCCCACACAAGTGCACAAGTCACCTCAGCAAGAAACCCAGGCTGTCTAGGCAGAGAGGGCCCTGGGCAGGGCAGACTTCTCTAGGGCCCCAGGGCCTGGTGGGAGGTGGGGCCGGGGTGGCGGTGGGGGCCCAGTTTATATGACACAGAGAGAGACAAACACAGAGTCACACCCTCTGTGCAAACTCACCAACAAGGGCACACTGTCACACCCATAAATGCACCCCGCCCCCAATACACAGAGATGAGAGACACACACAAGGTCAAGATCACAAGCACACTCCCACGTAGACGTCCCGCGCACGAACTCGGAAACACAGAGGCCTCCCCCACCACACACGCATTCCCAGGCCCACACAGTTATCAGGCCAGGGCAGGCGCTGGCGTTGCTGAGTCACCCCCAAGCAGCTCCTGCCTAGCAGAGGAGGAGCCAAGTGCCAGCCCCAATCCGGGAGGGGGCGGGGCCTGCGGCAGCTACTTAGAATAGCCTAGTCCGGGCCGCTGCGGGATTCTCCTCGCCCGGCTCCTTCGATTGAGGAGCGGAGAAGAGGGGGGTGTAGGGGGAGGAAACCCCTTTTGCCGAGGCTAAATCTAGGCATTCACAGCCTGCTTTCTCCCAGGTGAATGAACACATGTGGGAGCAATTAAAAACTAACATTGGATCCATTACCGGGTATTTGCTTATGTATTTTCACATACTCTCATTTAATTTTCGAAACAGTTCTATATGAAGTTGGGGCTCTTATTAATCCGGAGGGAAAGTGATTTGCCCAGAGGTACGAAGCTGGTAAGATGAAGAGCCTAGGCTCGATTGCCTCCAAATCCCAAACTCGTAACACTGGGCAATATCACCTGGTGGGCAGGTGAGAATGTGGACGAGTGAAAGGTGCCTCAGTAGGCTTGGGAACCTGTGTGTGTGTCAGCTTTCCCTGTGGGGTCCCCTGGGCGAAGGACTGAAAGGGTCTCAAGTGTCCAGATTTCTGGTTAAAGGAACTAGAGATTCTGTGGTGCATTGGAGCCTGTGCACCTTTATCAGAAAGCATCCCCTAGATCTAGGGGTTCAGACCCTTCTCTGCTAGACTGTGAGCCTCTTGAAGGCGGGGACCAGGGCCCTGAAAACTAAAACAAGACTTGGCTCAGAGGAGGCTTCAGTGAATTTGGGGGAGCAAACCATGAATTTATAACTTTGATATAACGTTAACATCAATAATCATAATAAAGGCTGACACTTTTTGGATGCTTACCCTGAGACTGGCACTGTTCTTTGTACTTTACATGGATTATTTCATTTAACAACACAGCTTGTAAGTAGCAGTGTTGGGTTCTGAGACTAAGGCAGTCTGATTCCAGAGTCCATCTAATAGGAAGACCACTGAAGTCATAGGAAGTCACTAGTCCTCAGTGAGCTTCAGTATGCTCCATTTGCCCCCAGAAGTGATTAGCTCTCCATGGCTCTCCAACCTGAAATATCCTATGATTTTATTATTCTTTGATTCAACAGGGAAGAGGGATTAGGTTTGTTCTCTGTGGGCAGGACTCCTAAAGGGCAGAGCTGGCCTTCATTTTAGGCAGAGCTTTTGAAGTCTCAGGACGTTTTTAAAATGAAGGCGGCCTGACTGGTAGGTGGTGAGCTTCCTGTCATTGGAAGTATGTGAGAACAGGTCTGAAATGAGGTAAAGAGGGGAGGGGACTTGGACCAGTGACTATGTAAGCCCCTTCCAGCGCTGATGGGATGGACAATCAGGAGGGGGAAAGTCTCTGAGAAGAGTGGCAAGATGGGGATGAAGGGAGAACCCACATTTACTGAACGCCACCAACTGTGTGACAGACCTGCCCTTGACACTTAACATATATCGCTAATTCTCAGGAAAACATTGTAAGATTTATAGTTGAGGAAATTCAGATTCAGAGAAGCGACTCGCTGGAGGTCACACAGGTGGGACAGGCCACCAAGGGGTCCTCGCCAGGGTCACTTTCCTAGGTCCCTTAGGACCAACTCCCTATCTCCCTTCCAGCCTTAAGGGTAGCACCACGTGGCAAATTGCACCATACTTTCGCCATATGACGTCAGACACCACACCAGCCAATCCAGCAGCTCTCTGCCCGATCCTCCCCAGACCCAAAGGGTCAGCACCCTGCCGCCCAGAGCTAGGCGTCCGGTCAGGCCGCACCTGCAGCCCCCGCCCCTTCCCGGTTGCGACGCTCACAGTGCCTGGCTCTTTCCCCCACGCCGCCCCGCTGACTGGCAGTTGCCTGCACCAATCAGAAGGCGCCCCGGGTCGGGGGCGGGGCCTCAAGCCGGAGTTGCCCTGTCAGTGCAGGTGGAGGCCCCCGGCGGGGCAAAGTGGCAGGAACCTCTTAAAGGGCGAGAGTGGCGGAGGGCGAGAACGCGGCCCGGCCCGGCCCAGCCAGGTCTCCGCCCCATCCGGCCCAGGTGAGCCCGGACCGCCTGGGGCCGACCCCGGGAGGGACGGGGTGAGAGACGGATGGACCCACTCCCTAGGGCCCGGGCCGTCCCGCGGGTGGGGAGAGATCTGGTGCTAGGGGTCGGGATCGGGGGCTCTAGGGGTCCCGGGTTCCAAGTTCCGAACTGGGGGTCCAGAGGGGCCTGGGCGTCTCGAAGTTCGGAGTGTGGGGAGGGGCAGGGGCGACGGGAAGCGGGTACGAGAGCTCGCGTCCGGAGATGGACTCTTGGCGCTGGCGGTCCCAGCCGGTCCCGGGCTTGTCTGGGTCGGGGGTCCCGGGTTAGGTGCCGGCGGGCGTGTCTCTAAGGAGTGCTGCAGCCCAGCCCTCCCCCCCAACCCCGCCCTGTCGGGCCCCGAGTGCTCCTGCCGGGCCAGCTGCAGCGCCGGCGGAGCGGGCGGGCGGGCGGCGTGCAGCGCGGGAGGGGGCACCCGGGCCCAGGGCCCCTCCGGCCCTTACGTAACTGACTTTGAGTTTCCGGACTGAGGGACCCGTGAGCTGGGGCGCACGCTCTGCCCGCCAGGGTGGCTCTCCGGTCGCCGCCCTGGACGCACACGCTCCCTTCTAGGCTTGGTCTAGGAGACTTCTCTCTGTCTCCAGTCGGCCGGGTCTCTCTGTCGTGCTCTGGTTCCTGCTTGCCCGCGGTTCCCTGTGTCTCTTATCTCCTCTGTGTGGCCCAGTCTCTCCCTGTCCCTGTCCTCTGTCTTTCTCCGAGAGTTTTCTGCCCTCGCCTACACTTTCCTATCCTACCCCCAAAGAGAGACCCCACCTCTTTGGGGGTAGGATAGGACTTCTCCCCTCCAACAAATTGAGGGCCGGGACTTGTCCAGATCGACCTCAGCCCTAGCTTGCCCCAGAAGGCGGGAGGGGAGGACTACCCCGTGGGACTGGGGGAGGTTACTCCGAGGCCCACAGCTTCTTCTGGGAGGGAGTGGCTGAATGTGACACCCTTAAGTTCCCGGATTAGGGCTGAAGGCAGACCCCTCTCTGCTTCTGGAGTCATTTTCTCCAGGAGGAGGCTTGGGGAGAGCCTGACCTGGGCTTGGGCTTAGGGAAGCTGGGAGTCCCTGTGAGAACTGCCTGGTGTCAGGTCAGGCTAGCTGCTCAGCTACTGAAGGGAAGAGGGTGGGGCCGGGGAGGGGCCAGAGCACTGGCACAGAGCCCCTGATGTTACTGCATGCTCCCAACTTCACCCCAGTTACAGGCCTGGGGACTCGGGTGGGCAGGCGATCAACAGGAGGAGGCCAGAGGACTTTTGCATGGGGGGCGGGGAGGGTGGAGATAGAAGTGACAGACTCTCAGGTCTAAGGAGCACTTACTGGGATCACTCCCTGCTTTCAGGTCCCTCCTGAGTGTCAGAGAGACAGACACCTCAGAAATAACTCCCATACTGGCTGCTGTCGTCGGGTGCATGTAAACAAGGTGTTAATAGCAGCTATGAGGTGGTAATTGTTAATTCTGACTAGGAATGGGGGAGGAGAGACTTTGCAGAGGGGGTGGAAGTTTTGGGAAGAAGGGCATCCAGAAGCTGTAGGGAGCAGAGAGGAGGGACAGGAGGGGACTTCTGGTACCCTGTAGGCTTTACATGCAGCAGAACTGGGTTTGAATCCTGGTCCTGCCACTTCCTTGCTATGTGACCTTGCATGAATCACTTCACCTCTCTGAGCCCCAGGTTCCTCCTTAGTCAATAATCCAGATCTTACAGGCATTAGCAGAATCAAATGAGGCAAAGCATGTGCGGTGACCAGAATGGTAACTGTTCCGGGAACAGGCCAACAGGGGTGTTTTAAGAAGGGAATAGAGTGAGGAAGCCCTGAGGTTTCCTCTGGGTATATAGGAGAGACAGGCAGAGCCTGCCAGTTCCTAGCAATGTGGGATGCAGGAGGAGTGCCTGGGTGTGTGGGTGACACGCATGTGTTTCCTGCTCAGCCCATCCCTGAACTGCCTAGACCAGGCTGGCCTCCCTCCTGAAGGCCCCAGGTGCCAATAGAAGCTCCCAGGCTGCCCCACTCCCTAGGCCAGTGGGGGTGGGGCCCCTAGCAGGGCAAGGCCAGCACCCCCTTTGCAGAGTGGACCCTGGCAGGGAGCCTGGCTGACTCTGCTGGGCAGGAACCTCCCAGCCTGGCTGGGAAGATGCTGATACAGTACAGGCCTCTGGAGGCGCAGAGCTCTGCTGGCTGGAGTTGGGTACAGCTGATAGGACCTGAGACAGAAGCGGGCTGTGGTGGAAGTGAGGAAGGGAGATGCAAGAAGAGACCTCTGGAGGGGGAGCCTGAGCAGAGCTGTGGAACCAAAGAGTAATTTCATGTGGTTATTCCCTAAGCCTTTCCTGAGCACCTACTGTGTGACATATATGGGTCAGCTGGCCAAAGAGCTGAATAGGATACCCATGAAAGACTCACCATAGAGGTCATGGTGGCCTGAGATTTGTTGGGGATTTGCAGAGTGGACCTTTATGATAGTCCCCGGGGGATGGGGCATTCAGAATTTCCCCGGGGCCTAAGATTTATATTAATGGGGCAGGATCCCACTCCCTGATAGTCTGCGGGCAGTCACTTTTCTCCCTGGGTCTCAGTTTCTCTTTCTGGGAAATGAGAAGGCCAGATGAGCCTAGAGTCTCTAAGGATCTTCCGGCGCCTGTTACTACAGCCTCCGGGACCTGGTTTGGGACTACCCTCACCCCACGTGAGGGGAGGGGGAGAGAATGGGGCAAGGGCAAGTTTGAGTGTGATGGGCCCCCAAATCCTGTTCTTGGCCTGTGTTCTCGAATCACAGTTGGAACTGCAGCGGCTCGAGCACTTACAGAGTGCATGGCGCTCTGTGCCAAGCCTTTAATATGCAACATTACGTATTCCTCATAATTCTTACATCCTCGTGAGGGAATAGGTATTATCCCTATTTCACAGGAGTTCAGGGAGTGAATTGACTTGACCAAAGTCACACAGCTAGGAAGTGGCTGGGCTAGGATTCTAAGCCAGGTCTGTCTGCCTCCAAAGCCTAGACTCGGCTAAAAGGGGGAGACTCCACCCGTAGGTACTGAGGTGCCCACATTGCTTAGCCCTTACCTGCAGAACCTGCCTGACCCCTGCTGGGTAAGCTCAGAGCTCTGGGATGTTCAGGCTGGGGAGGTGGGGGACAGGCTCTGTGGGTGCCCACTGGTTCCAGTAAGGGGGGAAAGAAGCAGAAGGAGCAACTTGGGGGTCAGGGCCTCACAGGGAGTTTCTCCAGAGGGCCAGCCCCACCTGCCTATGCTCAGTGCAAGAGCTGGGCACTGAAAGGCAACCCTGGGTATGTGGCCAATTTGGACCTCAGTTTCTCCGTCTGTAAAGCATGGGTTTAGAGTAGTTGAGTACAGACATTCCTTGGCCTGTGGGTGAGTGGCTGAGGTTGGTGATGGGGTCAAGGGTTAGAGGAGGGGTTGGGTAGAAGTGGCTGAGCCTGCGGAGGGAAAATCTGGGTCAGGAACAGCTTGGATCCTGGGCTGGCTGTTTGACAGCAACTATTTTAGATGAAGGGACTGAGGTTGGAGAGGTTCAAAGGCTTGTCTGGGGCTGGACAGCTAGTATGGCAGAGACTGAAGGGCAAAATGGATGGGAAGACCTGGAGAACAACATCCAGGCAGATGCCAGTTGGAATCCTGGCTTGACCACTTAACTAGTCTTGGAGACGTGAAGTGAGCGGCCAAGAACACACAGAGAGGAGTCTCTTCACCTCACTGTCCTCATCTGTAAAATGGGAATAGTAATAATTTTGCCTTTGTCCACTTCCGGGGTCATTGTGAAGGTCAAAGTAGATGCGGCATTTGTGGAATCAGGTGAGAATGTGGGTGCTGGTTATTTTTCAGTCCAAAGCTGCACTTCTGGGTGTGTGTTTGTGGGGAGGGAGCATTTCTGACAGCAACGCTGCTGAGATGCTTCACCCTGGGGTGATGCACTGGAGAGCAACCCTAAGAATGTCACCACTATTTATTGAGTAATTTGTTACCATACACCAGGCACTGGGCTCAGAGCTTCACCTCTCATTGTCTCCTTTAGTCTCTACCTTCTCAGGTAGTTGGTGGCCTGACCCACACCAGATCTCTCTGAAACCCATGCTTACAGCTCCCTGTGATAACAGTAGCTAACATTTATGAAGTTTGCTGTGTTACTGTGTGCCAAGCATTGTTCAAAATGTTTTACATATATTAACTTACTTAATCTTCACAACAACCCTGGAGGTGGGTACTAATACTTTCTGCATTTTACAGATGAAAATCTGAGACACAGAGAAGTCAAGAAATAGGCCCAAGGTCACCAAGCTAGTACATGGTAGAGCCAGGGTATGACCCCAAGTTCTCAAGTCTCCTCCTTGAAGCACTCATCACAGTTGTAATTCAGTTATTATTTATAAGATTGCTTCCTCACTGACTGTAGGTTCCATGAGGGCAGGGACCAACACCTGGCACACAGTAGGTACTCAGCTAATGTTTGTCCGCAGGGATCCTGCTGCCTCCAGTGGGCTGGGCCCATGGAGACCCGATGAGCTCAGGGTAGATTATCAGATTATCAGACTGCTGACTAAGACGGTATCTGCCCCAAAGAGCCCCGGAGGCAGAGGGAAGGGCAGGGTTTCCCCCGGGCCCAGGCTCAGGCCAAAGAGGGGCCCCAAAGACTTGTTCGTTGGCTGTGCTTGTATCTCACTGCTGTCCTTTGCTTCCATGTGCCACTGCGGCGATGACTCCACGGCTTCTCCCCCAATGGCTGCGTGACCCCATGGCTGCTTCTGGGTGAGTACTGGTTTGGCTAAGTAACTGCCACATGGGCTTTATTCTAATGCGCGTCCTGTGGCTCTGAGGCCACTGGGAGGTGTAAAGGGAGGCCCAGGGTGGGGGAGGAAGAGCTGAGGGAAGATCCTAACTCTGAAGTTAGGATCCTATCACAACCAGCTGACTTCTTTCCAGACTCCTGACACATTGATGCAGTGATTTTTGCATCTGGTTTTAGCCACTGATGGGCGGCTCTTTGCATCTCCGTTTTGCATCTGTAAAGTGGGAATATTAACACCTACCTGACACAAGTATGTTTATTCTTTTATTCTCGTAAGCCCCACGAGGGCCGGGATGTTTGTTCACCTGTGCACTGCCGTATCCCAGCACCAAGGATAGAGTGGCTCACAGTAGGTACGCAATGAATATTTCTGAACGAAAGAAAATATTAAATCAGCATCACTGTGCACCCGTCATTGTGCTGTGTATTGGATTAAATGGCTAATGCATATGAAGTGCCCAGCCTTATAGGGGCTCAGTGAGCATGAGTCCCCTCTTTGCTCCCAAGATTGTGCATTCCTTGGGGGCCAGGTCTCTGTTAAGTGAGCTCTGGGTCCTCTGAACTGAGTGTGGGATCAAGTACCAAGGAGGCATCAGTCAGCAGAGAGAGGGGCCTAGGCAACGAGACTCAGGGCCTCCGCTTAGGCCCGGGGAAGGAGTGGCAGAGCCTCTGGATTTCATCAGAAGGGTGGGTCGGCTGGGGAGGTCTGGGGCTGAAGGAGGGAGGGATGAGGAGGGACTCTGCCTCCTAGGACTGCCACTTTCCTAGCTGTGTGATCTTGGATAAGTCACTAACCTCTCTGAGTCTTGGAGACCTCATCTGCGACATGCATATCATAGCACTTGCCTCACACGGGCGTGGGAAGGAGCCAGTGAGAAATGCGGGGCACAGGGCCCTGCTTGGTAGCTGTTGGTTTTCTCCCAGGCCTGGGCTCATTCTGGGAGAGGACTAAGTAAAGTGTTCCTCTTCTTGGCTCCTTTCTCCTACTTTTTTTTTTTTTTTTGTGGTACACGGGCCTCTCACTGCTGTGGCCTCTCCCGCTGCGGAGCACAGGCTCTGGATGCGCAGGCTCAGCGGCCATGGCTCACGGGCCCAGCCGCTCCGCGGCATGCGGGATCCTCCCGGACCGGGGCACGAACCCGTGTCCCCTGCATCGGCAGGCGGACTCTCAACCACTGCGCCACCAGGGAAGCCCTCCTTTCTCCTACTTTTAACTTCCCACCTGGGTGGAACTAGACTCTAGGAGTCAGGAACCCCAGACTCCCCAGCAGGCTGGCCAGGGCCCAGGGATAAGGGCTGGCTTCTGCCCAGTGTGGAAGTAGCTGAGTGGAGGTCCCAGCTCTGCCATTTTTTGCTGTGTGACTTGGTTCAGTAAACCACCTTCTCTGGGCCTCAGTTACCTCACCTGTAAAATAGGGTTAATAAAGCTTACTTCCCTTGAAGGATTATTCAGTGAGCGAATGGGTGGAGTAGGAATCATCATCACTATTACTATTTGGCCCTGGCTGAGGAGGCTCCAGGGAGGGCCCTGGAGAATTGCATCCCACCTTGGCCGAGGGATCCTGAGCCTCTCTAGTCATCATATGTACTATTGCCACTTATTGGATATTTTTCATATGCTGGGCTGGTTGTTATATGTTATTTTAGACACATTATCTCATCTAGTCCTCCCAGTGACCCTATGAGGTAGGCATTATGGCCTCAACTTTATGGATGAGGGAATTGGTGCAGAGTAAATCAAGTGAGTTACCCAGAGTCACATAGTTATTTAGGGGTGGAGCTGGGGCTCAGACCCAAATCTGCTCACCCTAAGGCCGCAATTATTAGTGTGATACCCTCTTACTTCCCCGAAGGAGGCAGAGGCTGGGTCTGGGTCTTCTCTGTCCATCTCCATTGCCCAGCACAGTACTGGTGGGGGCTGCTGGGCTGTTTGCTGAATATATAGATACACACACACACACACACACACACACTCACATATGTGCACGCGCGCACACACACACACGTGGCGCACACACATACGCACGCACACGCACGTGCGCACACACACACACAGACATGCACAGTACCCCCACCCAGCCTGGTGCTCCAAGAGTTTTCAAGAAAGGAGAGAACAGAAAGCAGGAGAAGGCCTGCCAGTGTAGTTGTTGAGAGTCAGACTGACCTGGCTTTGAATCCTGCATCTATCGCTTACTAGTTGTGTGACCTTGGGCAAGACATTTAACCTCGTAGAGACTTAGTTTGCTTATCTGTAAAATGGGGATAGAAAAAGAAACTACCTACCTCTTAAGAGTTCTTATGAGGATTAGATAATGCACGTAAGGCACATGGTGAGTACTCAATGATAGTAATTATTGTTATTATAGTTATAATTATGAGTATTATTTTGGGATTACAAAGATATCCCTCTTGAGACAGTGGAGACCAGGCCTGGGAGGAACCCGCTGGGGACAGGCAGGTAGTAACCAATCTAACAGGTTCTGAAAGTCATCTGCATATAGGGAGGGAGGAGGCCTCTTGGAAGTAGGAATGTACCTCCCTTTCCTAGCCATCTGCTTTCATTCATACCCACTCTGTGCCAGGCCCTGTGCTGGGCATGGGGCACAGAGGTGAATCTGTGTCACCTCTGCCCCCAACTGCCTCCTCGCCTGGGAGCTCAGTCTGGTTGGGGAGGAGGACACAGAAACTACCAACTCCACCTTTGATTGAAGCACTAAGGTGTGAACTGTGAACATCTCCTCAGGCAAAGGCCAGGAGAAAGGGCATTCCTAGCGGAAGAAACTGCTTTGCCAAGGTACTGAGCCGTGACCTGCACTTGGGGGGATGCGGCTGGAGAGACAGGCTCAGGGGAGTTAGGGGACTTGGCCCAGAGGCCATGGGGGACCATGGGGTATGAAGCAGGGGAATGGCGTGGCCAGGCTTGTATTTCGGAAGGATCACCTTGTGCGGAGGACAGACAGGAGGGAAGGGGCAGGGGCAACTCTCCAGGTGAGTGATGCTGAGGCATGGGGCCTGGGACTGAGCCGCAGAATGGGGAGCAGCGGGGGGTTGTGAGCTCTGTCCAGGAGGCA